>NC_134120.1:20898815-21204605 GCF_040939455.1 Microcebus murinus
TGTGAATGCAGCAACACAATACTGCAAGGAATATGAAAAATCAAAGAAACATGATCCAACCAAAGAAATAAAAACTGTCCTAGTAACCAATCCCAAAGAAATGGAGATCTAAAAATTGACAAAGAATTCAAACTCAGAGTTTTAAGGGAACTAAGCAAGCTTCAAGAGAATACAGAGAGACAACTTAATGAAATGAGGAAAATAATATATGAAAAAAATAGAAGTTCAAGAAACAGATAGAAATCATAAAAAAAAAATGCTAAGAGTAGATGTCAAGTGTTCTCACCAACAAAAAAGGTAACTGATATGTTAGTTTGTGGAAATTATTTCACAATGTATAGGAATATCGAAAATACCTTATTTATATACTTTAAATATACATATTTTTTACTTGTCAATCATACCTGAATAAAGATGAAAACATAACTTTGGGAGGAGCATCTGGCTTTGAAGAAGGGGTGGGATCAAGAGAAATAAGGAGGTCATTCTAGGAGGTGCAAGAGCAAGAATTTAAGTGTAGAGAAGGCTATATGCACTTCAGTGGCTGAATTTTAACAAATAAGAAAATCATTCAGTTGAATACTAGTAAATCAAATTTAAAAAAATACTTCAATGCAAATAAACACAGTCTTAGGAGACAAGAAAAAAACAGATGAACAAGAAAGGAGGATTCTTAGACATGAACAAGAAGAAATTGTGAGTAGACACTAAGAAAAATCTGCATGTGCTCTGGAATAATAAACAAATGTGTAAGATCCTCATCTCTATACATGATTTAACATTGGGATCTGCAGCTATGGCCTTTGTGCTACATCTGCCTCTGCTTATTTTGGTATAGCCCTACAGCTAGGAAAGATTTTTACATTCCTAAAGAGTTATAAACAAAGAAGAGCATGTGACAGAGATATGGCTCTATGTAGCTCACAAAGCCTAAATTATTTACTATTCAAACCTGTATAGAAAAAGTTTGCCAATGTTAGTTTCAAATCATCAGCCTACCATATATAAGCTCTTGAATTTTGTAGTAATATTCTAAAAATACACTTTAAAACTTAGACAATTTTGGAATTACAAGGAAAGTGCAAAGAAAGTACAGTGTCCCTATACACCACATGCCCAGTTTCCCTATTATCAACATCTTACATATTTGATATGTTGTTATAATTAATGAACCAATATTGATATATAATTGTTAACTAAAGGCATGTTTTACTCAGATTTCCTAAGTTTGCACCTAAAGTGAATTTTGTATTCTACTATCCATCCAAGATACCAGATATTTGGTCACTATTTCTTTTCCCTTGGGCCCCTCTTAACTGTGACAATTTCTCAGACTTTCCCTATTTTTGAAAGCTCTTGACAGTTTTGAGGAGTACTACTCAGATATTTTGTAGAATGTTCCTAAGTTGGTTTTTGTGTGACACTGTCATGTCACACACGTTCTCATGACTAGATTGGGTTATGGGTTTTGGGGAGGAAGAGCACTGAGGTAAACTGCCATTTTCATCTAATCATATCAAGAATTCATGCCATCAGCAAGACTTAGCATTGTTGATGTTGATCTTCATCACCCACTTGAGATAGTGTTTGTCAGATTCCTCCACTGTAAAGTAACTCTTTCTCCCCAATTCCATATTGGACTCTTTGGAAGGAAGTCACTATGCCCTATCCATACTGAAGCAGTGGGGAGTGATGGTCCACACCCTTGAGGGTAGAGTATCTGCATAAATTATTTGGAATTCTGCATTGGAGGTTTCTTTATTCTCCCACATTTATTTATTTATTTAGCCATGTATTTATTTCAGCATGGACTTATAAATATTTATTTTATATTTTGAGTTATATTCCAATATTACTCTTTTTTTCTCACATTGTTCCAGTTTGGGCCATTGGATACTCTTTCGGTGCCTGTGTCTCATTGACATACTCCAGTCACTTTTTCTTTTCTTTTTTGGACACTTCCTTACGTGCTGGCACTACAAGATGCTCCAAGTTATTTTGAATGTGTTTAAATTTTTAAGTGAAATTGTTAATAAGGATAGGGGTCTTGAGCTGATATTTGCATGGGTCCCCACACACTCAAGGAGTCATTCTGAAGAGAATCATGGGGAAGGTAGCAGCAAAACAGAAACTTGAAGGGAGGAACCAGATATAAACTTTTCCCTCTTCACCATTTTACAGAAAACTTGTCCTGCTCCAGAGACCAATGCAGCCATATCAAGAATCCCTTAGATGTTTGCCTTCCAGCTGTTTTTGGCTTGCTGATAACATTCAGGATGATATAAATATTATACAATTCCATATTCTAATATTATTCATCTGATTATGTGAGGTAGCTCACTGAAAGGTGGTTTTAGAATTTTAAATATAGCTATTTTTACAAAGAACAATTTGAATATATCTAGCAAATTATACCATCATGCATTGCAACAAGTAGGGATGTTTGCTAACATTGCCATATGGATATTTTTCTTACCCTTCAGTGTAGCTTAGAATTTATTTTAAAAAATTTCAAGACTTTTATAAAAATATTTCTATACTACGCCCACAATTTGTCATCTTTTTGCTTTTAGGAAATAAAAAATGATACTTTGGTTAAAAATTAATTGAAAATGAGATCAAAACTCATATTTTTACTCTAAGAGAATAATATTAATGTGGACGTGACAAAATGCATTTACTGTTCTAGGAACATCAAAAGAAGTAATAACAATAGTTTGAATTTTTTTACAATATAACTTTAGAGTTTAAATATCTAAAATATGCTTATATCTATTGTGTAATAAGATCATTAAAACACTTCAGTGAGGAAGAAAAATAGATATTTTTCCCATTTTAAAGATGTGAATTCTAACACATTCTAAAACTTAGTAATTGGCAGAAATTAGAATGTAAATTGAGAACTCAGATTGTTAGAATATGGTTAAAGATCACTAATTAACTTTACTGATTCAGACTTTCTGGTTTTCCTGCTACAAAGTAAGTATATTTTCACAAGGAAGACTACATCAGTTTTAAATAAAATAAAGGAGCCATAGTTTCTTTGCACTTACAAGTTGTAGTATAAGTAAATGTACAACCTTATTACTCTCCTAAGTGAAATTATAATATTCACTTCGGTCTCCCTTAATCTACTCTTTATCCCATAACCAGAATGATCTTTTTAAAATGCATATTTTATCCTGGCACCTTCAAATTGCATCAGCTTAAATCAATTTTGTTTTCCCTTTGCTTTTAGGATGAATATTTGGCTTTAAATCGCTTCAAGACCCATACCACCAAGCCTTTATTTATCATTTCAGCTTTACCCTGTACCACTCTCCCGGTTCTCTCTTCTCCAGATATCCATCTTCTTTCACGCACTTACAATTCTTTAGTTTGCAGCAGAATCACCTGGGAGGCTAGTTAAACACATGTTCCTGAAACCCACCCATAGCATTTCTTATTTAGTAGGTCTGGGGTGAGGTCAGAAATTTTGCATTTCTAATAAGTTTCCAGGTGATGCCACTGGTGCTGGTCTGAGGACCACACTTTGAGAACCACTGACTATTTCCCTTCACAGTTCCTCCTGCTCTAGCCTTTGCAAATTCTCTCCCCACATGTTCTGTTTCTTCCTCTGAAGACAGAAATCAAGTAGTACTTGTAATTTGATCATTGAAGACAGTGACCACCAAATAATCAGCTAATTAATAAATTTGCACTATTTGCAAGGGACAT
This sequence comes from Microcebus murinus, assembly GCF_040939455.1. NCBI lineage: Eukaryota > Metazoa > Chordata > Mammalia > Primates > Cheirogaleidae > Microcebus > Microcebus murinus. Next base: position 20,902,533 of record NC_134120.1, read on the forward strand.
ATTTACACTTGCCAGAAACAAATATTGCCACACCAAAATTAGTCTTCTTGGTGGTGTACAATGTTCAAATTAATTGGCTAATTTACAATTGCAGTGCCATTTTCTCTAGTTTATACACAACCAAATCATAAATTACTTCATTAGTTTTCATAAAGGAACATAAAGGAAATTCAAGACTCATGGTTAATATCTTTTGTATAAATCCAGGAACGAAATTCCCAAGCTCACAATGACACTTTCTTATTAATTTTAGAAACAAATTAGTTATAAGTTTTGTTATTTTTTTAGAAACAAATTAGTTATAACTTTTGTTATTTCAATTAGTTATAACTTTTGTTATTTCAGGCCTATACTGCATAAGCTTACTGGAGAATTTATCGATTCTCTATGTGTTTGTCCACACAGTTCCTTTCTGCAGTTACACTGTGGTCAATGGCTAAGATTTTTCTTGCTCATTTTCTGTCTATATCATTGTCTACAATCTGAATCAGTAATTGGAGTTGATGCCTTGTCCCTGTGAGACCAAAATGGCAGTCATGGTAGCTACTGTTCAATGAGCTCTGACTATGTACCATACACAGAACTAAATCACTAATACCTTAAGGTATTGTCCCAAAAGTTCCATCCACAATGTCCTCTGTATATTGGCCCTATGCCATCTAACTACAGAGGCTCTTAAATACTATGCTATGTTGCATAGCCTTTTCCAATTTGCAAATGCTGTACATGCCTCACTTCATATAAACCTTATAACAACTCTGGGAAATAATCAATGCAGACATTTTAATCTCTATTTCATGATAAGGATATCAAGGCTTAGAGAGGTTAAGCAGAGCTGGAACAGAAACCAAGTTTTCTGAGCAGTAGTGTTCAAAATTATAAGACTTTCAAGCATGATACAAAGAAGCCATTTTACATGAGGCTCAACAGAAGTGCTATTGTTATATTAGTAATACACTTTGGCAAGGGGTTCGTTTTCTGGGATTATCTATGTGCTTACATAATGAGACTGATTTCTAATAATGCATTGAGAACTTCTGCATCTAAACTTTCTACACTTAAACTTTGAACGGCTTTTGGCCATGTCTAAAAAAATCAACTCTAAGTTAAAATGAAAATTTGCCCAGACAGGAAATCCAGAAAAGTTTCAAAATATTTGAAACAACAGTGACTCATTGGGATAACTGTATTACTTTTTCTATTAGTTATAAAAGCATAAACTGATGTAACAAAACTTAAAAATCTCAGTAGCTCCACGCAATAGAGGTTTATTCATTGCTACAGAACACAGCACTGCACACAATCCTGGTCAGTAGATGGCTTCCCATATGTTGATTCCAGACACAACTTCCATTTTGTAGCCCTGTCACCCTTGGAACCTCAGAGTCCTCTGTACTCAGTTGACAAGGGAAGAGAAGAAACACACATGTGCTTCTTCTCAGCCTCATCCTGAAATTAAGCACTTTCTTTGCACTTACATTCCATTTGTCGTAATTTGTTTGCTTCACTTAGAAGTGAATAGGGTCTGGAAAATAAATGTGGCAGTTTCCAGCAACAACTCTGCAATGTGGAGGGAGGGGACATGACTTTTAGGGGGCAGTTAGGTGGTCTCTGACATGCTTTCAACCTAGTCGTGCTAGGGAAGATAATCGTATTGGGATATCCAAGTTCAGTTCCAGTCATTTTGTTCCTAATTTCCACTCCCACTATGTCAGGTATATGGCTGTCTTAAGCACTCAGTTCAAATTACAAGCCAAAATATTACATCATCAGGAATTTAACACAGGAGCTATTCCTAAATTATAAATATCGATAATGTAGTTATAGAATTTTCTGGGGAAAAAAATGGAGAATCTTCACTTCAATCTTAATTAATAGACTAACCATTACATGTTTGCAGGTATTTCAATGCTGTCCCTAAAGCCTGATTTCTCTCTTTTCTGGCCTTTATATCACATTACTATACCATGAGAGTTCCTTTACAAATAGTGAATGAAATTCCAGTTTTAATGGGCCTCAAGGTAGACAGGATGGATGCAGAGAACTGTCAGGAAGTAAACAGTAATGTGGGTAGCAAAGGTGTATATGGTAATGTTCATAAAAACTATTTTTGGAATGCTCAATATATACCAGGAACAGTGCTTAGTATTTGTATACATCATCTCCTTTAATGTTTGTTCCATCCCTGAGATAGTTACCAATACTATCCTCATTTTATAGAGGAGAAAACTGTACCCTACGGATGACTACTCCTGTGCCAGGGCATGGCAAAGCCAAGCGGTGGACCCGGGTCTCTGCAGCTCATACCCTGGAATCCAAAACGTAGATGCATGGACTCTGCCTAGGGGGTCAAAACATGCAGTGTGCACCCAGCATTCCTTCCTTTGTAAACTTCTAGATTTTATTTGTTTCATTACAAAACAAAACAAAAATCTTATATTTGATTAAATAATTTGGGATTTCACCTATACATTTTCCTAGTATACCAGGAAATCCATATACCTTTTACATAAAAGAGATGAACCGATACTGACCATAGTGTCCAAAGTACATGACTGTTGGGGATTTGTGTGCTGAGATCTGAAAGTCAGGTGTTGGCATAATAGTACTGATGGATCAGTTCTCTTTTCCAGACTTTGAGGTGGCCCCACAGTGTGCCTAGCTAGGTAGAGAGAAAAAGAAAATGTCTTGATCTCAACTTCACTGAGCTCCGAAGAAGCAACACCCTCATGCAAAAGAAAGATTGTTTCCAGAGCAATTTCTTCCCCATTTTTGCCTTTTTCATTGTAGTGATTGCTCTCTTTTCTGGTCTTTATATCACATTACTATACCATGAGAATACCTATGTACATGGAAGAGGTTTGATGCAATGATTTTGCACTTTCCCCCTACACGGAAACCCACCAAGGATTCAGTTAAGTTTTTCATGGCCTATCCCACTGATTCAAGAAAAGAAAACAAAGAGGGACCTATACGAATGAAATTTCTACCATACAATTCATTTTTGTTGGAGAAGAGAGGAGATTATCCAATTTGGATAGCCTGTTCTTTGAACCTTGAAGAAGATATTTAATTCTGTTTAACTAAAACAATGATTCAAGGACACTACTATATAAAATAAAATTCATGAGATTAAATTATTTTATTTTACCTTAAAGTGAATTAAAATTATATATATATATATGAGTTGTCTGTGTACATATTTTATTTATAGATGACGCATATGATATATATTTTGAACAGAAAATGCTATTGCTAATGATTCCTTGAAACATTTTCAGGCTTTTCTTTTTCTGATGCAAAACAATTTTCCTGAAAGGTTGAAAATCATTTGAATGAACCTATAAAATAGGTGGTAAAATGACTTTTACCTCAGCTAAGAAGGTGTCATGCTGATCTTAATGATGTGCCTGCTTATGAGAGAGTGCTATCATACACAAATCATTTGTTTTAGTGACATTTGAAACAGCTATTAACACAAAAACTTTATACTTATAAGCCCCAGTTTACCATTTTTACCACATTTCCATGAATTTTGACAAGCCTGACTGCCCACTGTAAACTTTCTCCTTCCTCACAGAAAGCATTCATTTTATTTGCACACAACTAATTTTTGAGACTCTTGACAATTTTAAACAAGAATAGTGAAAATCTTCATTCTGCCTTATTGCTTAAGCAAACAAACTAAAGTTTGGATACATTTAAAAATTTCATCTTTTCCATGACCTTTTTTTTTCCTAATTGCTAGCATGGTTAAAACATAAGTTTTCTCAAATTAACAAGCAAAATCATCAGTGTTTACTATGTGCAAACTTCCATCACAATTATGTGACATATACCAAAAAAATGTGATTTCTATTATTGAGGAGTTTATGCAAGATCTAAATAAAGGGATGGGAAGGAAGCTGGTCTGTTGCAGAGAAAGGTACAAGTTTCCTTTTAGATGTATTTTGTTGGCAGTGACTGTGGTGCTCTGGGTGGGTAAGAAGCATCTGAAGCTAGAGGGCTCAAACAGGAGCCAAGGTGGGCTGGTTTGTGTCCCAAGCCAGGAGCATGACACTCATCAGTCTTAAGCTCTCAAAGTGTATTGCTATGAAGACTCTGGCCTGGGTTATAGATATCCATGACCCCCTGTCTACAAGGAGAGATTTATTTTTATTCTGTGTCTCTGTGATGGGATAGGCAGTTCTATTTGATTTGTAAACAGGTAAGTGCTCACTTTGTGTGGAATATGGAATCGACTGACAACCAGTCATGGAAATGTTGAACTTTTAACTCCGAATCTGCTCTAGTCTATAAAAAACTAATCAAATCATTGCAAACTTCAGTGTGCCATTCACCTTAACTGATCTCTGCACACCTGTGTGTTGCCTCCTCAACCACCCATGTGTTTGAGATTCAAAGCACAAGATGGCCTTCAAGTTTCCTTCAAGTGCTAATGTCCTATGACATTGATTCTATAATAATTATTTCAAAGCTGGCATGACAAGGGGGAGCTCTACTCATTCTTTGTTAGTGTGACTTTCAAAACATCTGACCTTCTTTGGCTTACGTAGACACACCATAAAGGTACACTCAAAATCACAGGGAAAGACAGACTTCGATCACCTACTTCCCTGTTCACAATGAAAATAAAATTTCATTTTATTTCAGGAGGCATTGGCCTGAAATACTTCTTTTTTTCATATAGACAGTAATAATAATAACAAAACAAAAATGATTACAGGCAATTATTGTGATTAAAATTCAGATAAACTAGCTATATACGTGGAATCTGTAAAGTTATAGAGAAGCAGTCTCCCTTCATTAGATCACATTTCTTGGGGCAGCTTATCTGAAATATTTCTAAAGAAATGCTGTCACTAACTCTTACATCCTATGTCTGCTGGCCTCATTCTCTCAAATGCACATGGGCATTTACCATGTACCAACAAGGATGGTTGCTGACAGCTATAGGCTTATATATTTTTGGCTCAAGTTCCAAGAGGAATTGAGAGCTACCTTTTAACTCCCAACACAGAAAATTCCATGAGAGGATTGTAATTGGCTAACTTGCATCACACATCTCTTTGTAGTGACTCCATATTAGGATCAGCCCAGTTTGTATCACACACCATGCCTGTGACTGAAGGTGAGGACAGATAATCCACTGTGATAATCCACAGTGTCATGGGAATAGCGTTTGTGTTCCAACCAAAAGTCATATCATTTCCAGGAGAAAGAAATAAAAATATCTGGGCAGACAAAAATTCCAGGACACACTCTATATTAATATTATGCCTCAGTATATCAAACTCATGGGGGTTTTTGAGTTGATAAAGAGATACATTGACCTCATTTAGTCTTCTTTTTCAAATTTTAATCCCATTAAGAGCACTACACAATGGTAAATATAATCTGTAGCTTGAGATACAAATTTGTCAATCGTTGATGGCTATTATCTATGAAGCAGTTGGTAGGCACACATACATATTCAACACTCACATCAGTGTAATTTGAATTTTAACATATGTTTCTCTCTTGTATTAAAGAAATAATCAAGAGTTATATTTTGTAAGCTTTTTGTTTAAAGCAGGAAAAGTATTTTTCTTGTCAAGTAAAAACACTATTACTTAGAATAACCTGTTAAATGTTTTAATAAAACCTGAGCCAGTCATACTCCATATGACATTTGCTAGTTGCCAGAGAAAAGAAAATGAACAAAAACACAAGGTTATCCCCCTAAATGACATAATACTTCTCTTTATAAAAGCACCAGAGAAGGCCTCACCAGACCACTGATGTTACTTAAGGATGCTTTCAGAATGGAGGACCACTTTCATGATGGGATGCAAGGATGTGAGCACATCAGCACCTCTTCATCTTTGCTTATAAACTCCCGAAGAATGCTCACTCTCTCTGCACACTAAATTCCCTGGGGAGTCAAAGAATTCCTTGGGCCCAATTCCAAACCCATTCCTGGAGATGAGCCTGCACTCTAATAGTTTTTAGAAGTTCTATAATTCCAATGTGCAGAATGTGGTTCCAAGGTTCCAATGCTAAGAACAACTAGCCTAGTGTTAAGGACCTGAAATCAAATCACTATCTCAAATACAAATGCATTACCTGAGAGGGATAGTAATAGTACACAAAAGATCTATGTGTGCTAATATCATGTTAGACATTTTCAAAGGGGGTCAATTTTGCTCCCCTAAGGGATTTTTGGCAATGTCCGGTGACATTTTTGGTTGTTCATAACTTAATGACTGCTGTTGGTATGTAATTAGTAGAGGCCAGAGATGCTGTTAAACATCCTACAATGCACAGGATAGCCCTGCCCAGCAAAGAAGTATGCAATCAAAATGTCAATAGTGCTGAGGTTGATAAATAGTGCCTATGTCAGAAATAATAAAGGACAAAAAATAGAACTTGAGGAGTGTATTCCCCTCCACACCCCAGGAGAGAGGGGTCCACTGATGTGTTGAGTGTCTTTACAAGCTAACAGGCAGCATAAATTACTGTAGATTTGTTAAGATAGACTGAGAGGCTTTGTCTAAGTCCACTCAAGTTAACAGAAGGCATCTAGATTCATATAATGGTAACCCTGTATCTCAGACAAATTATCAATGCAACAGAGGCAAATGATCAATCAATACATTTATATTGTCATTATAAATTTGAATTTCCAAATATATCCAGAAATTCTACATCGTTAAGAAGAAGAAAATTATGTCAAGCTAATGATAATTGGTTGGCAAACAGAGATTATGGTTAACAGTGGACTTCATTAGCTTTTTCCTTTGAAAGAAAGAGTGAGTTTTTTCCAATGCCTCCAACACACACACACAGTAGACTCTTCTAGAGATTCAAATCTGATTGGTGCAATGGATTTAGCATCTATCTTTTATCTGATTTAAAATCCCTTGGTATTTTTTCAGCTTAAAAGCAACTCTGTTTTTTGCTCTATTATCTAAGAAAGTAAGAAAAGTCTCATGCTCTAAACTATTAACGATGACATAAAAAGCCTATACTGCAGGAAAGCAAAAGCTAAACATTGATGAAAATCACCAGATGGATGTCAATAGTCTGATGTCATTGAGGTCAATGTCACTGAATTTATTCAATATATGGAAAGTGTCAGTCATGTACCCAACAGAAAATGGTAAATTAAAAAATGGAAATAAAAGACTTTTGCCTTTCCCAAATGAGCAGAAAATACAAGAAATACTAATGATGGCTATTTTGGGGTGGTAGGATTGCAAATGACTAAATTTCTTCTTTATGGATTTCTATGCTTTCCTATTAAGATGAACACAAATAATCTTTTTAATAATTTCATTTAAAGAAACACCAAGAATCTCATGATTATTTCATGAAATAATTTTGTGGGCATATAGGTTAATTATAATAAAGCCTAGATTTAAACAAATCATACATTCATCTTGTAAAGTAGAATCACAGAGTTGTCCAAAAGAATGGATGTTTGGACTACTCTAAAAGACATGATCTGAAATCTATTCCAAAGCTTAAAAGAACATTAGATCTTGGGTCTGTCCTGCCATTGGCTGAGGCCCCTCCACAGGGCTAAGTAGCATGTTTGTTCTTCCTTTCTTCCCCCATCTTCTCCCCTCCTGACTCTTCCATTTCCAATGTTCTATTTACATGCAATTTCCCCAACCAGCCAATTCCATCTATGTTTCTCACTTCTTTAAAAACTCAGTCTGAAATCTCCTTCAAGGGAAATCTTTTGAAATATTTAGACATTATATGGGGGAGTCTAACTCTGAGAAGTTTAAGGATAGGATCTGTGCTTTTAAGTGATCTAGATCCTGCTTCCAAGAATAACTCACATTGAGAATGATTTTTTTAAAAAATAGGGAGCTCACTCTTCAGTGAGGGGTTATCCAAGCTTCCATTTTGTGGAAGACTAAATAGAATAACTTCATCTAATTCTACATACAGTTTTATTTTGATCAGCTTACTATACATGTGTTAAATTTATGTAGGTTCCATTGTTAATTAATGTGGTGCTTTTAAAAATACACATGCTTATGTCCATATTAATACTTGATTGTTCTAGCTGTTAATCATTCCCAATTCTGGTTGCATATAAGAATAATCCAGAAATAATTTTTTAAAATGTGAAATCTTGAACTCCACTGTAGAGCATTTAATTAGGGAGAGTCACCTGAGCAAGGCTATGTTTGAAAAGCTCCCCAGATGATGCTAATATATAACCAGTGTCCAGAACATCTGAGCTAGGGCCTACAATAATTGGAGTAAGAAGCTAGTCTCTTTTTCTGCCCTCTCCACTATTACTCTTGACCTAATTTCTCATTACATAAACAGACACATCAAGACAAGCAGGAAATATGCTCTATTTGACTTGGTGACTTGCTTTGGCTATAATGGTACAGGACATACTCATTTTTCAAAGCGTAACACCTGAAAAATAGTGAAAATGATGCCTTGGCCTGAAAGGTGGGAGCTCCCCAAACTTATGAAGATAGTGAGAGAAAAAAAAAAAAACAAAGGGAGAATGCTCCTGCTGCAGAAAGCAACCCTCAATTATTTCAGCTCTCCAGCACTACAATATCAGAGATCCAAGCCATTCTCTGGAGGGGCTTCCCTGGCTTTAGGATCTATTGTACCACAAAACTTTGCTTATTCTTGACTGTAGGGCCCTGTCACAGATGCAGAAGAGACTTTGATTTCTGAAAGCTCTTTCTTCTGTAGTCATGCTCAGCAAAGCTACATGGGAGTGAGCCGGTGCATCCCAACCCTTTCTATTTTTCATCCTCCTCTAAGCCCTTGAGAAGCATTAGGGCTTTTCGTAGGACTGTAGGCCAAACCTTTTCTGTGTTTGGATAACTCTGTGAGCATATGGCTCCTGGAATAAGTTGAAAGCCAGGAGACACTGCCTTTAGTAATTCAATCGTCTTATCTTTGGAGTTGTCCACAAAGTTATGTCTGAAGGGGACAGCAGGAAGCATCGCACAAATTTGGTTGGTCTCTAGTCTGAATAGCGGGCTGCAGAGAGTCTCACACTGGCAAATCCAATAGAATGAAAACAAGTTACACCACTATGGGAAGATTAATTCAACAGGAGTTGAGCTCTTAAACTCCAGTCAGCTCTGAATGAATTCCTACTCTCTCAAAGTCCACCTGCCCAAATGCACTGCATGGTAGATTAGTAATCCAAAGGCCTCCTAGGTGAACTCAGAACACATTTTCTTTTTCTGTGAGGATGAACAAAACCCACAGAGCCTTTCTTCTTGCACAATTTTGTGACCCTGAAATATAAGTAGATTATTCTTTTTAGGCCGACTGGCAGCCCCTTACTAGCATTTGCAAGTAGAGAAAATGTTTTTACTTTAAAGATTTAATTCTAACAAAGAAAAGAATAAGCTGAAGACTGTACCCTGCAGAAATCAAAATAAGCATTTGGAGAAAATGATCCTTTGCTAGTATGTGGGAAATATTTATATCCACCATTGAATCTGTCTTTATAGATTTTAATCATGAGCATTAAAGCCTACCTTCGAAATCAACTGATGAGAAAAGTGACCAGTGGAAATATATGAGGGTAGGGGACAGCACAGAGTGCCATTTTTAGCTTGTGGCATTGTCACACGAATGTTCCTCCACCTTCCCGTGCCTCAGTTTTACCAATATTGCAGAGAATTTATACTTGCTGGAAATACAGTCTTGCTGTAAATATAGTCTCCATTGGAATTTTTTTGCTGATATTTTGCCCTGTAGATCCTCCCTGGTTCCATGTCTAACAATGCAGGAGCCAGAGAACTAGAGTATAGGTGGAGGAATCCCAGAGCAGTTCCCTGGCCACTCTCAGCTCCCAGGTGAGGGAGAAAGGGAGAGAGGAATAATGGAAATATCCCCATTCTGTTCTCACTGCAGGTCATAGAGCCTTAAGCCTGGTCACTGAAAAAGGAGGGGGATTCTTTGAGTCAGACATAAGAGTGGACTTAAGTGTTCTGGATTGAGATTTTTAGTAATAGAAATAGAACAGAAAACTTGGGAATCCATTCAAGAACCTATTAAGATACTATTCAACAACAGGCAAAGGAGATTTAGCAAAGCAGACATGGAGTTAGCAATTAGTATATATAACATACATAGTTTTTTACCCTATTTATTGTGGACATTATAAATGTAAAGTATGTAGTCCTTAACTGTAGGTATGCTTTCCCATTCATCATGTCATTATAAGGACCTACCATAATTTAGTTCTATATTGATGTTAATAAACATTTAAGTTTTATCTATAGTTTTTTATAGTTTTTGCTATAATAAACAATGCAGTGATGAATAGCGATGATTCGCATGGCTTTTCGCAGCTTAAATTCTATGATTCTACAAAGTTAGTATCAGTCATATTAAATTAGGGTTTACCCTAATGAACTCATTTTAAACACCCTGTTTGGAGATAGATACTGTGTCCAAATACAGTAACATCCTGAGATGGTAGGTATCAAGATTTTAACATATGAATTCTGGGGGGGAAACAGTCCATAACAAGACTTATTTACCTCCACTCTATTATTTTTAGAAGATCTAAATAAATATAAAAATCTTGATACAAATGGGCACCTTTTCTGTCTTGGGTTAGTACCCTCTCTTTTTCGCACACTCACCACCCTTCCAACTCTGAGTTTATAGCAATATTTTAAGTCACCTTGGACAGTTGCTGCTAGGGTTAAAATTTGTTTTTAAAGATTAATCTTTCTTTCATGCTTGAGGGTTCTGGATTTTAGCCTCCGGACAGCTTATTATCAAGGCTTTTATTTGGCTTTTGACATTTATCTAGCATGATACACCTTTAACTGTCAGCTTACTGTGCATCAAACCAAAGGTTATATTTGCCCTTATAAATTCCCTGCTCAAGCCTTTGCTTCCTTTCTCCCTTGCAGCAAAGCAGAGAGAAAAAAAGAGAAAAAGATCATATCCATGTCTGCCCTGGAACAACATGGATCTCAAGGATGGTTTTCCCTCAGCAGGGAGTTTTCAAGTTCTAACTGGCCTTTTCTCTTTGAGGAGGTGCTCCCTTTCCCATGTGCCTTCATGCCAGTCTATTGCTAGATGCTCGTGGAACATACCACATGGAAGCATTAAACAGAACCACATCTAGTAATTAGACTTATGATGTAAACGGGGTATCTTTAAAATAGTTGGATATTGCTCAATTTCCACCCCATATGTGAATATAACTTTTAAAAACAAGTGTTACAGATTGTGGGTTGGGTTGTCTGGGAAACATTCCTTCCCAAAGACAGAGTCAAATGTACACACACACACAAAAAAATCTGGCCAGTCACAGTGGCCCACATCTGTAATCCTACTGTTTGAGCTCAGGAGTTCAAGACCAGCCTGAGCAAGAGTGAGGCCCCGTCTCTACTATAAATAGAAAGAAATTACCCAAATAACTAAAAATAGAAAAAAATTAGCACAGCACAGTGGCACGAGCCTGTAGTCCCAGCTACCCGGGAGGCTGAGGCAGGAGGATCGCTTGAGTCCAGGAATTTGAGGTTGCTGTGAGATGGCTGACGCCACAGCACTCTAGCTGGGGCAACAAGAGTGAGATTCTCTGTCTCCAAAAAAAAAAAAAAAAAATATGGATGAGGAAAGGACTAAAAAAGAAGGATTTGTAGGATCATAATGCACATCTGACAAATTCAGCCCAATGAGGAATTCTGGGCAATGGTTTTCTGTCAGGGGAATAATGTGCTGGGTAAAAATGGCGAGGCTCTCTTACCATCATCTTACCAAGTTATTGCCTAGGAACCACTCTGAGAAGACTACCACTTCCGCTACAACCACCTTGCTCAGTCATTGGCTGAGGGCTTCTCAAAACTTGAGATGGACTCTGAAATAGTCTGACAGCCAGAGTTCATCAGTTGATGACATTCCTCAGAGCTGAACAACACATCCTTTTTTGAAGGGGAACCTGAGCTGTACAGCTCTGTGTATGCCACATAGACCTTTGAAAAAAGGAATCTAAATAATTTGTTACTTGTATATGTTCATTTATACAAGTGGCAGTCATATCATCCGTTGTCCAAAGTAGGAAGCTTTGAGAAAACAAGGGGTAGTTATTAATAATTGTACCAGGATTATGGATATATATGAGCACTCTACATAGACACCTGTAAACCATCCGTACTCACAAACATCTACCTAAAGTCCTGAGAGATGCATTCATGCATCCTTCCATTAACTTTATCCATATTTGCCAAATATTTGCTTTTTATGGAAAAGTCAAGTTTGGATGTTCTACAGAGATTGCATCAAAGGATCATATTAAAAATAGCACTGGTGGTCTTGTACTCCCTTTTCTCCCTTATCCTACTTCCATAGTGATGTTATTAGGATTCTCAATTATGAGTACTACACCAGTGATTCTCAACCCTCAGATCTCTGTGCTCTGGGTTCTGTGAAGCAGACTCTTAAAGGCCCATACATATATATGAATATGTTTCCTTAACTTTTTGTTTTCATTTTGATGTGTGTGTGTATGAAATATTGACGTATGATTACATTGTTTTAATTTGAATTTGCCTTTACCGTCGTCAGGTTGGTGTCAAGTAAAACAACTTTATTAACAAACTAAGGAGAATAAATGAGATGCATATTTAATAAATAAACAATGTTCTTATGACAAATGAGGACCTAATTATTTGACGGTATACTGAACAAATAAAAGTTTCACTAATGAATGAAGAACACTTCCTGAGTACATAGTGGCCTAGACAATTTGAAATCAAAATCTGAGTTTTAGTAGTCAGTATAACCTATACTAATGTTTTGAGAAATAATTTGTGTTAACCTCCTTAAAAATATTTTAAACTCAATAATTTTAATGTTCATGAATTTATTATTTTGTTTGTATTTAGCAATTTGGTTTTGTTTACTGTTATATAAAACCTATGACCACAGAAGCTCATTTTTTTAAACATGTATAAGTAAAGCCCAATAAAAATGAATTAAATAAACCCTATGATTCCTGGAGAATTTATTTTTTAAAGGTGTCCAAATTCATTACCAGCTATGGTTCTTTATCAGTGACATATTTGGTGTATTAGCCTGTGTGTGTGTGTGTGTGTGTGTGTGTGTGTGTGTGTGTGTGTGTGTGACTAGTCAGAAACCAGAATGTAGTGAAAACTAAAAATATCAAATTGAGGAGTGGCAACTTTTAATATGACAATAATTAAATTCACCAACATTTTATTATGTGAAATTTAAATCTGAAAAAAATAGAGGGAAAAGAATAAATTAAACATGAACCCCATCATCCAACTTCAGTAACATCAATGTATAAATCATTATTTTTTAACTACACTACTCCTTACCCATGCCCTCTATGCCAGATTATTCTGAATCCAACCCCTGACATTTCATCATTTTGTCATGAATATTTCAATATGTAGCTCGACCATATAAGGCCTCTTGCATTTCTAAACATTACCTCAACAACATTACTCCACCTAAAAGATGGCAATAACTTCTTGCTTAAATGAATCAACTATCCATTACAAAATTTATTCCAATAACCTCATTACTTTTTTTTCTTTTAATTGTTTGTTTGTCCTAATCAGCATTCAAATAAGGTCTGGAAATTTCATTTGCTGGATTTGTCCCTTGAGTTTCTTTCATTCTATAGGGTTCCCCTTCATTTTTTATTTAAATTTATCATTGAAGAAACCAGGTGATTTAACCCATAGAATTTCTTACAATTTAAGTTTTGCTGATTGCAACCTCTTACTGCCTGCCATTCAACATATTACTTTTTTCTCTGTATTTCCAATAAATTGGTGGTTCTCAGAGATTTGTTCTGATTCAGGATTGATATTTTTCTTTTTCTTTTTTGGCTAGAATTTTTCAGAGGTTACAGTTGTGTATTTCCATCCCAAGTCATACAATGTTTATTAACCTCTTTGTGATGACAGTAGCCATGGATGATAATTGATTAGATCTGTTTTTTTTTTTTCTATTGGGGGTTATAAATAGTGATATTCTATAAGTTCTATCATTCTTTCTTTGCTTATTTGCTGGGACGATTCTAGAATAGTCATTAGGAATTTAGTTACTCTGATGTACAGTTTGTAACAGAAAGACAGGATTAATGCTGGTTTCATTTCCATTATTTACCAGGTTTTTTTTTTAAATTATAAGTTGATTCTTTATCATCCCAAACGGGTATGCAATTTTATTAAATATTATTATAATATTTAAACTCTGGAACCCACCTGTCAGCACAAACACACATTTGTTTTAATCCAGAATACTTAAAAACCAGTCTTGAATAACAATACTAACAAGTATCACTATTTCCAATAATATGATTACTGAAAAGCCTTTGATTTTTTTTTTTCAGTTTTCCTGTATTCTTAGGAAATATCATAGAAATATATAGTCAAATTATAGAGTTTAGGGATGAAAACTTACATACTGGTATGATGTACAGTATTCAGGTGAGGGGTACACTAAAGCCCAGACTTCACCATTATACAATACACAAGTAACAGAATTAAATTTCTACCTTCTAAATCTATTGAAATAATAAAAAAAATTATGGAGTTTTAAAATCCCTTAATTGGTTTTTCTTTGCAGTTTGCCACCTACTGGATACACATGTAAGTTTGTTTATTTATTTTAGTTTATATCTTTAAATATGGTTTTAAAAAATTTAATTGTACTTTTAAATCATGTAAAATGTTTAGATAATTCTAAAAATCAAACCAAAAAAAAAAAAGCATGTTCAGAAAAGCCTGGTTTTATTCCTATCCACTTTAACCTGCTGCTATCTTCTCTCTGTAGGTAATCTTTTACAAAATTTTAGCTTTTAGTTTATCCATTTCTAAAACTATAATCAAATACAAGTATATAAGCACGTGTTTATGTGTGTGTTTCTCTTTCTTGGGTAACAGCAAATTGTACTTTTCTCCTTCTTGCTTTTTCTGCTCAATAATATATTCTGAATATCAAGTCATATTAGTATAGTTTTTTAATAGATGCAAAGTACTTCAGTAAATGTACGATAATTGATACAACCAGCCGCCTATTGAACATTTGGATTATTTTTAGTTTTTGGCTTTTATTGATACAAATAGTGGTATAATCAGCAGGGATGTACATACATCCTTTTACAATAATAATAGAATTTTAACTTAAAAATTGTCTCAGACTATGTAAAAAGTCTCAAACCATAGGAATGTGTGAAAAGGTAATATATCTCAAGCTGTTCAGTTATATAACTATTTTTCTCCAAGTAACTTAAATTTTCGATTTTGAACCTTCCTCCTTCAAGATGATAAAAAACAATTTCCATCTTTTATAAGGTCTTCCTCCCTGCCCAGGTTGTGCTGTATCTTTAGAAACTACACATTGTCAATATTCCTTGGAAGAACAGCAAAATTGGTCAGGTTCTGTATTATTAGACCATAGACACTGCTGCTGAGACTATAGCATTTCAGTGTCCTGACTCAGCAGCTCTCTGGGACCTTTTCAAGGCTCTTCTACCTAGATGAACCACACAGCAATTAAACATTTCTTCTCTAACTCTACTCGGGAATCAGGACGCACTGTTCTATCCCTTTGGGATGCACACACCTTTCTGTTTCCATTACGCTACTCTCCCCACATCTTAGAGGACAGTCTATATTTTCATGAAAATTCTTCTTCTCTCACTTCTTGCCAAAATATTTTGTCCACATCTAGAAATATTAAGCCCCTTCAGTGTCTTAGGCTTTTTAAAATAAAACCTGAACGTCTCCCTATTTTCCTTCCTGCCATATCCTTAACCTGGGTCAATGAAACCTGCTTGCATAAAAGAAAAGAAGAGAAAAAGAAAAAAAAAGAAAAATTTTAAAAATCCAGTGCTGATATCTCAGAATATTATTCAGACACATGCAAATGTTAATACCTTCTTGGTTTTTTTTTTTTCCTATGGAAGTTTTATTTCTCATTAAACATTAGAATCAGACTGGCAACCAAAGTTGGGAAGAAAAAACATTTTCATTTTCAGGTGCAGTGGTATTACTAAAAGCTCTAGGCAATAAATTCACAACTAGACTGAAGTTTGTCATCTGTACTCTGTAGCTGGCAGATAGGTGAAATTCATCATTTCACTTACCTTCAATTAACTGCTTCAATTTTCTCAGGAGCAAGCGAAGGAGACACAATCACATACTTGTGATTGATATATTGAATTCAGAGCTGATCACTTTCTCTTTATAATTCCCTCTGAGGATCACTCACTTCCCAAAAGAAAAGACCTTTGAGTCATACTGACCTCAGTCTGACACCTCTGCCTGCAGACTAGTAAGTGCCGAGATAAACTAAGGTCTTTCATTCTACAATCTGCTTTATTGATTGGTTTGCTAAATATTCCTTGAGTCATGAATATTGTCCCTTAATTATTCCAGGTGCTGGGAATATGTGCAAAAAACCCAAACTGGACAGAACCCTAAGCCCTGTGGTGCTTACATTCCTACAGAAGAGACAAGGGAACATATAAAAGTTGTGACGTGGTACCATAGCTGTAACAGTAGTATGCCATAAGGCAAAAGGAGGAAAGAGTCTCTTCTGTGTGGTAGCCCAGAGGACACTGAAGATACAGTCCAAAGAATGATTTGAGGCAATATGAGGATATACTGGAAGAAGAAAAAAAGTGATGCCATCAGAGAATAATAAAACTTGAAAAAAATAAATAAATAAAGGATAGGAAGAATGGTCTCAACAACATCTGAGACTATTACAATAGAAATAAAAGAGGAAAAACCTGCAGAATTTTGTCATGGACATTGTTATATCACATTTTCAGATGCTCCCGAGTGTGTTGCATTTTCCAGAGGTAATGGAAGATGGGACCATGGAAGTGGCTACTGACCTAGAGCATGGATGGAGGTCCTCAAATGAGTAAGGCCAAGCTATTGGATGGGTTTACATGAGCAATATCAATATTAAGGCTGCCATAGATGTTAGCAGGGATAGGACGAAAGGAAAAACTGGACCCAAACAAAGTTCTCAATGGCATAAATGAGGGGGCTTTCAAATAACCAGGGGTATGTCAGGTAATCAAGGCTATAGGTAGGTGGCATACATCAAGGGAGAATTATTGCACAGCTATCGAAAATTATGGTCTGGAAGTAGCTACAAAATTCTAAGATCATCCTCAGATCTCAAAGTATGTATCAAATAAGAATAAAAAGTGTTGCCTTTGCAGAATACTGAAGGGAAAGTAAGGCCTTTGGGGAAAAGCTAGGCATGTTAAGACAAGGAGTTTGAAGAGAGAGGGGGAATCTGTTTAAAACTGAACATAGATCCCAGAAGTTCAAAGGAAAGATGCCAGGAGTAGCAGGAAGAATCAGAGCAGAAAAGTAGCAGAATGAATATTACAGAATAGTAGGAGGATGAATATTTGGCTTAATGATCGTGCACTATTACTATTGTATAGTTACAAAAGGATCATGGTACATGGTTTCTGAGATTCTGGCACTAAACTGAATGAGGTTTTGAATATTGTTGAGATCATATTGGATAGATGCTTGTACACATGATGGGTGGAGTTAGAGGAGAGGGGCTTTGAAATTAGAGAATCCAAAAGCTTTTATAATGGGTAGTAAGCATGCCTAAATTTTGCTCTGGAGGCAGACATTATCTTCATTATACTAGATAATAAGAACACCTACCTTTGCTTAAGAGGGAGGCTCTATCTTCAAAGGATTTTCCTTAAACATCCTTGAAATAATAACCTGGATTAAAGAGCAACCAGTGTCTCTGCTGACAAGACATGCAAAAGCATAAGAGACTCTTAGAGAATTGTCTTCTCCCGATATTGGTTTGTAACCTTAGCCTCAGGGATGACTGAGGATATGACCTCAGATTGATTCCCCTTTGTCAAACTAACTCAAGGGATTTGTCAATATTCTGTATCCAAGATAAGTGAGAATTCAGCTGAGGTAATGCTGTACCAAACCCTGCACAAGTACTTCATTGTTGGGACTGTAATGAGAAACTGGTAATGAATAATGAGATACAGCTGAATCAGAAAAGAGCCTGAGTAGTACTCATGTAGCCCTGAAAGAGCCAATGCTCAGTAAGACGTAACAGCTGAAGAGACCCCAGAACTGATGGTTCTCCTGGGATGAGATATTCTCATTTTGCCTAAGTTTGTCTTTTTGTGACCATGCATTTCCCAAGACTACAGTGGCTGGGAAATTTTGAAGCCATGCGTAAGAGTCATGAAGCCATTCCTAGGGTGTTGCTATTGTGTTATATCATTGCATTTTTCTGTATACTTTCTTAAAGTTGTGGGCAGCCTATGACATCTTGTGAGTGTCCAACCCAAAACCATGATTGCTGTTGAGCAAAGTGAGCATTGCCCATCACTAAATAATATAGTCCTAGCTGCTTACATTCTAGAAGCTGAGTATACATGCACTATTTTCAGCATGTGATCCCTGTCTATCAGTCTGCAATCCTCTGGCTCAATCCATCTAAGGAATAAATTTCCAATCTTCTTCTGTGTTGGAGAAAATGACTTGCTCATTTGTGAGGAACTGGAGAGAAGATTTGAAAGATAAACTACTTCTCATACAGATTTCCCACCAATCCTCTGGTTTTATTTTCATCTTGATTACCACTGTGAGAAGTACTCATGCCACCTGAACCTTTCTGGATTCATCCTCTAAGGTTTCTGCCTCATTTTCTTTGGTTTCTACTCCCTTATATCTGTTCTCTGTTATGATTTGCCATTTGCTTTCCAGTATGTTGTTATTGCCCATGATAATTTTCTTGGTCTTGGTGAGTTTCTTCCTTTTAATGTTTTAAACAAACAAATAAAATATGAAACAAAATTCACTCACTGTCATTTTTAAAGAGGGTTTTGACAAAAAAAAAAAAAAAAAGTCCAAAGGCAAGTACATATGTTCAATTTACCACCTTAATCACAAGCCCTTGGAAAAACTTTTTCAGCTTTCAAACATTTAATCTTCCAAAAAGATTACCAAAGCTGTCTTCATCATTAACATTGCATCTGGACAGAGCCTCCAGAATTCTATTCTTTTTTCCCCAGGCTTTCAAATTCAATTCAATAGATTTTTATTGAATCTTACCTAGACTAGATAAGGTAAGATGTGGAATTAGATGTGAAATCATTTATGTATACTAGATATGGAGTTATTTATGTATACTTTAATTGTGGCAATATTTTACCTTTGATGATCATTTTATAACAATTGTTCATGATATATATTTTTAAAGTTAGATTTGTTGAGGAATAATTTAATACAATTAAATCTACCCATTTCCGATGCAAATAAAATAATTTCCACAAATGTAGACAGTATTGAAACCTCCAGCAAAATCAAGATGTAGAAAGTGTCAGCACCCAAAAAATTTCCCTTATGATTTTTTGTAGACAATCTTCTTACTTTATCCCCAGACCTTGGCAACCATTGGTCTGTTCTTATGAATTTGTCTTTTTAAGACATGTGAGTGGATTTCTGCAATAGCTGCCTTTTGTTTCTTGTTTCTTTACTCAGAACACTACTTTTGAGATTAATCCATCAGGATGAAAGTATAAGTAGTTCACTCCTTCTTATTTCTGAGCAGTAATCTATTGTATGGTTGCAGTATGATTTCTTTCTTTCTTTTTTTTTTTTTTGCAGAATAATTTCTTTATCCATTCACAATTAATGAACGTTGAATTGCATGTGATTTTGGCAATTACAAGTAAAGCTACTACAGGCTTTATGTGAATATAACTTTTCATTTCCCTTGAGTAAACACTTTCAGTATTTATAGAATTATAGGTTCACAGATTCTTTTTTTAGCTCTTTTAAATATTTCACTCCATTGACTTCAGACTAACATAGTTTAAAATGAGAAGTCTGCTAAAATTCTTATATTGTTCCTTATTTAATGTTTCCTTTTTCTCTGGCCACCTTCATGATCTTTCTTTAAATTTGTTTTTCATCCATTTGAATGTAATAACTATAGGACTCCATGTATTTCTTGGAATGGTGGTTTATCTTTCATTAATTTTGGAAAATTCCCAGCCATTATATCTTCAAATATTTCTTCTGCTCCTTTGATACTTCCTTCTCCTTTTCAGACTCCAATTATATGTATGTTAGATTAGTTGATATTGTCCAACAGGTCTCAGATGCTTTGTTCTTGCTTTAATATTTTGTCATTTTTTCTTTGTTACATTTTTAATAGTTCATTTATTCCAATACTCAAATTTTGTTTTTGTGCTCTATTCTGTCTGCTAATAAGTTTTTCAAAAAATTCTTATGTTCAATATCTGTCAAAAATTCTTATGTTCAATATCAAGTAATTTATTCTAGCATTTCCATTTTACTCTTTTAGTTTCCATTTATATTCTGATATTCCTTCTTTGTGCATGTATATCATCTAGTTTCCCACTACATTCTTTCACATATTAATCAATTTTAAAGTCTCTCTGACAGTTCTAACATCTGGGTCATCTCTGAGTCTGGCACTATATATTGGCTCATCTTTTGACTCTCTTGACTCCCTTTTCTCTTGGTTTTCTATGTGTGTGCTATAATCTTGATTGAATGCTTGACATTATGTGCAGAAGAACAATGAAAATTAAGGTGAATACTACTTTTCTTGACAATAAGCCTACGTTATCTTTGGTCTGGTGATTAGTTTAGGGGCTTAAGTTGATCAAATCAGTAGTTGAGCTAAATTTAGGTGTTGTTGTTACTATTCTTACTTTTAGATCACTATAATTTTCAAATTCCTCCTGCAGAGGATTTGTTCTTATTGGTATGTCTTGAGTTTCTAAGGATTTTATGTAAGCATTCCTACTCCATCCTTATCTTTCAGCAGTCCTTGAAAACATGTGTTATTAAAGGAGGTCTCTCTCCATGCTCTTGCCCTTTACTTAGTTTTATATTTCTGTTAACAGCTAATCAGTCCTAGGTTCATTGTGGGCATAAGAGGAATTCTCATGGTCAAGTTTAAGTTAGGCAAGGCTCTGGGAGGCTGAGGCGGGTGGATCGTTTGAGCTCAGGCATTCGAGACCAGCCTGAGCAAGAGCGAGACCTCATCTCTACTAAAAAATTAGAAAGAAATTAGCTGGACAGCTAAAATATATATATAGAAAAATTAGTTGGTCATGGTGGCACATGCCTGTAGTCCCAGCTACTTGGGAGGCTGAGGCAGAAAGATCACATGAGCTCTGGAGTTTGAGGTTGCTGTGAGCTAGGCTGATGCCACTTTAGCCTGGGAAACAGAGTGAGATTCTGGCTAAAAAAAAAAAGTTAGGCAAGGCTTCTATGTCTGGGCCATAGGGAGTAGAAACTTATCAGTGTAATTATTTCTTGACGCCCTCCCTCCACTAATGGCAGACAAACTTTGCTCAGGATCTCTGGGATCTTTTGGGCTGAAGAGTATTTTCTACTGCTTTCCTTGTGTAGAGGCCTCTATTTTTGTAAGAGCTCAGGACCTGACTTTCAGAGTTTTTCCTGTTCTTCTCCCAGAAGATTGTGACTCTACCCTTTATCCAGAAACTATAGATCTTTATAGCCGGGCATGGTGGCGCATGCCTGTAGTCCCAGCTACTTGAGAGGCTGAGGCAGGAGGATTTCTTGAGCCCAGGAGTTTGAGGTTGCTGTGAGCTAGGCTGACACCACGGCACTCACTCTAGCCTAGGCAACAAAGCAAGACTCTGTCTCAAAAAAAAAAAAAAAAAAAAAAAAAAACCCAGAAACTATAGATCTTTGCCTGAGCCCAGAGCTATAGGATCTAATCATCCTCCTTGATTGGTGAAGACTTTTTTCCCTAAGAGACAAGTGTTTAGGAAAGCAGGAGGCATTTTGTATTTCTTTCCCATATGTAGTCAATCACTTGCTGCACACCTATGACACCTGGGTCTTATCTCCAGGCTCTTTGCTCCAAATCTGTCTCATGAACTCCTGGTAGACATCCTGGATAACAGTTTGCAAATTACTACCACTCTGGGAGGCAGAGGCAGGAGGATCACCTGAGCTCAGGAGTTGGAAACCAGCCTGAGCATGAGTGAGACACCTGTCTCTGCTAAAAAAAAAAAAAAAAAAAAAAGATAGAAAAATTAGCCAGGTGCTGTGGTGCAGGCCAGTAGTCCCAGCTACTCTGGAGGCTGAGGCAGGAGGATTGCTCAATCCCAGGAGTTTGAGGTTGCAGCAAGCTGCCCAAGGACAGAGAAAGTCTAAAAAAAAAAAAATTGCAAATGAGCTCAAATTTTCCTTGTATCTGGGATTCACAGTTATTTTAAATTGATACACTAGCCTAGACTGAGCATTTAAGGTTCATTAAAATTTAGTTAATTTCTACTTAAACACTTTTATAGAAACCATCTCTTCTTCATTTGCTCTGCCTAGGGTGAAATAGGTCTCTTATTCCATTTATCCTTATATGGCATGTTACCTTTTGGAATTTATGTTCTGCAATCTCAATAATCTAATTTTTTTAAAAAGTTATGATGATTTTGTAGATCATGTAGCTTTTCTTCTCATTTTAAAGATGGGAGAGATACTGTCATGTGTGTTTTTGCATCCACAACAGACACAGAATTATTTTATCTGCATTTGATATATATAGTGTCATCAAATTTAAAAGCTGAAAGAGATCTTAAAATCCTTTTATGACGGTGGTTATCAGGCATTTATGCTGGTGGAATTCTAGAATTTGTGAAAACATGTTTGAAAGGATTAGGAAGTGAACAGGAATTTTAAAAATCAAGTTTGGAGAAAAGTAATAAAATGAAGTAGATCTTCAACAGTTGCTGTACTGTTTACTGGTCACTTTTTATCACTGGTTAGCTATTTATATCAAGCTTTTTGCCACCCTAAGCATGTAATTTGAAATACTGAAGAAGCAAAGAAGTCACATGTTCCAGTAAACACAAATTCTATTTTGGGCTTCACATTGGGCCATGCCTTTTACTCACAAAACGTGTTCTGCTTTGTGTCATGCCACATGTCCTGTCCAGCTCAAATTTCTATCATTAGTATTAAAAGAAAATACAGAAGAATGAGTGGACATGGCGGACGAATAACACGGCCAGACAGAGGGTCTCTGCAGAAAAGACCGATTCTAGCAGAAACTAGAGGAAAGAAGCAAGAAGACGAGCATACAGTGGACAAGGGCCGGAAGGAGGGGTACCTGAGACCCCGAGAGACTCCACGGGAGGAGGCTGCGGAGGAGAACTGGAGGCTGAGACCACCGGAGCAGCCCGGAGACCAGCGGCAAGGGTAGGTGGATCTGCTGTTTCCCCTCCCCTGCATTCGGGACTGCTGGTGGGCTCCCCAGCGGGTGGAGAGACCTGCGGACACCAGCCCAGAGACTGCCGCCGCCTGCCAACGGTGAGCCTGTAGCAGACGTGGCACCAGGTTCCCAACTTCCTCCGGGCACCTCCGTGTGCACGGACCCGAGCCGCGCGGCAGGCGCCATATTGCCTCCTCCCCCCCTCCGCCGACCCTACCCGTGGCTGCCCAGAGAGACAATTCAGCCACCAGCCGGAGGCACCTCCAGGGAACGGGACCTTCCCGTTTGGGACCCCGCCCACCCTCCCAGGTGCTGCTGGCACCGTGTTCCCAGGAAAACGGTGCCGACTCAGAGGCTGAGAGACATAGACCCAGCTTGGGCTCCCTGTGGGTGAATTAGGACCGGAAACCCTCTCCCTGGTGGGAATACAGTTTGAACTCTGGGACCCAGAGGTCGGACCTGCAGACCAGATCCCCTGCACCGAGGGCTAGCATTGCCCGGGGCACAGAAGGATTATACGTGAACAGCCTACTGAGGTCTGTGTGCCTCCAGGGGCGGATCGGCATCCTAGAGGGCAACCCTCCTCCCAGGAGGAGGCCGTGCGCCCAACCCAGGTGGCGTTCCTGTGCAGGGAACCTCCCCGCCGGCATCACAGTCCGGGGAGGCCTGGTGGCTTGTGGTCTGGCCTGCTGGCAGAGGCCCAGGAGTAGCTGCGGAGTTGGGGAGGGTGGAAAGAAGCGAGGCCTGCTGCAGACTGTGGGTCTCAGACAGCCCCACCCCCACACCCAGACTTTCTGGCTGAGCGGGACCATTTCAGCCCCGCCCTGACAGCAGAGAACAGAACTTTGACCCCTGCTAACGGCCTGAGGGCAGGCTTACCCAACCCAGCTCCGCCCAGAACGAGAGCTGATAACAGGACTCAAAATCAACACCATAGCCTGTTCCTCCAAGCAAACGCCACCTACTGACAGGGACGGCATCTTGCACAGCCTTTCCACGGCACCCACTGACTCAATATACAGGGAGTGGTCCAATTTCACCCACAGGCACCACCTAACGCCTCAGAAACTAAACAAGGTGTGTGAATACCCAAACAATAACCTAAGGAAAGAAACAACAACTGATCGACATGGGAAGAAATCAGCGAAAGAACTCAGGAAATATGAAGAACCAAACGGAAAACACACCCCCAAGGAGGAGCACCAGCCCCCTAGAAACGGACACCGACCAAAATCAGGCAACCAATATGACAGAAAAGGAATTTCGTATGTGGATCATAAGAACACTCACCCAGCTGCAACAACAACTCAATAACCAACACCAAGAAAACACAAAAAACCTCCAAGAAATGGAACAAAGGTTCAACAAAGAGATTGACACAGTGAAGAAAACTTTAACCGAAGTCCTGGAGATGAAGAATCAACTCAGAGAACTACAAAATACTGTGGAAAGTCTCAAGAACAGGGTAGATCAAGCAGAAGAAAGAATCTCAGAGCTTGAAGATAACACCTTCCAATTAAATAAATCAGTCACAGAAATAGAGCAGAGAAACAAGAGAAAAGAGCAAAGTCTACAAGAGCTGTGGGATTATGTGAAAAAACCTAACGTGAGGGTCATAGGTTTAGCCGAAGGGGAGGAAGACAACACTCAAGGGCTGGACAAGCTTTTTGAAGATATAATAGAGGAAAATTTCCCAGGCCTTGCTCAAAATCTCGATATACAAGTTCAAGAAGCCCAGAGGACCCCTGGGAGATTCAATGCAAACAGGAAGACGTCACGTCATGCAGTCATCAGACTGACCAAAGTATCAACTAAAGAGGCCCTTCTAAGAGCTGTAAGACAAAAGAAGCAAGTGACATACAAGGGAAAGCCAATTCGAATAACATCAGACTTCTCTAATGAGACTTTACAAGCAAGGAGAGACTGGGGCCCCATTCTCACTCTTTTGAAACAAAACAATGCCCAGCCTAGAATATTATTCCCTGCAAAACTAAGCTTCATATATGAAGGAGAAATAAAAACATTCGCAGACAAGCAAAGGCTCAGAGAATTCACCAAGACAAGACCAGCCCTACAAGAAGTACTTAAAACAGCGTTATGCACGGAACATCATAATAATAATCCACGGATATAAAAACAACCAAAACCCAAAGATATTAAAGGCCAGATATTACAATGGCTCAAGACAGAAATCATAGCAACAACATCCAACCCAACAGAATGATCAGTAATCTACCTTACCTATCAGTTCTCTCAATAAATGTGAATGGCTTAAACTCTCCACTCAAGAGACATAGGCTGGCTGAATGGATAAGAAAATACAGGCCAAGTATATGCTGTCTTCAGGAAACACATTTAACCTGCAAGGATGCACATAGACTAAAAATAAAAGGGTGGAGATCAATATTCCAAGCAAATAGAAGCCAAAAGAAGGCTGGTGTGGCAGTTCTAATTTCAGACGATTTAGTTTTTAAACCAACAAAAGTAGTAAAAGACAAAGAGGGTCATTATATAATGGTGAAGGGCACAGTCCAACAAGAAGAGATAACAATTTTAAATATATATGCACCCAACTTAGGTGCACCCAGATTCATAAAGCAAACCTTACTGGAGCTAAGCAAATGGATTAATAGCAACTCCATAATCGCCGGGGATTTCAACACCCCACTGACGGCACGAGACAGATCCTCCAAACAGAAAATTAATAAAGAAATAATGGACTTAAACAAAACTCTAGAACAATTGGGTCTGACAGACATCTACAGAACATTCTACCCAAAATCCACTGAATATACGTTCTTCTCATCAGCTCACGGGACATTCTCTAAGATTGACCATATTCTAGGACACAATGAAAATCTCAAGAAATTTAAAAAAATAGAAATCATACCATGTACCTTCTCAGATCACAGTGGAATAAAACTAGAAATCAACCCTAACAGAAACTCACATTTCTACACAAAAACGTGGAAATTAAACAACCTCCTACTAAATGATTACTTCGTAAATGAAGAAATCAAGACGGAAATAAAAAACTTCTATGAAGAAAATGACAATGGAGAGACAAGTTATCAACTCCTCTGGGACACAGCTAAAGCAGTTCTGAGAGGAAAGTTTATCTCCATAAATGCCTATAACCAAAAGGCAAGAAGATCACAAATAGACAATCTAATGAAACGACTCAAAGAGCTGGAAAAAGAAGAACAGACCAACCCCAAACCCAGCAGAAGAAGTGAAATCAACAAGATCAAATCAGAACTAAACGAAATTGAAAACAGGAAAGCTATTCAGGAGATTAATAAAACAAAAAGTTGGTTCTTTGAAAAAATAAACAAGATTGACACGCCGTTGGCTAAGCTAACGAAAAGCAGAAAAGAGAAATCTCTAATAAGCTCCATCAGGAATAAAAAAGGAGATATCACAACTGATCCCAAAGAGATACAAGATACAATTTATGAATACTACAAAAATCTTTATGCACACAAACTGGAAAATGTGGAGGAAATGGACAAATTTCTAGAAACACACAGCCTCCCTAGGCTCAACCAGGAAGAAATAGATTCCCTGAACAGACCAATCTCAACAGCTGAAATAGAAACAGCAATTAAAAATCTCCCTAAAAAGAAAAGTCCCGGTCCAGATGGCTTCACACCTGAATTTTACCATACTTACAAAGAAGAACTAGTACCTATCTTGCAGAAACTATTCCACAACATCGAGAAGAACGGAAACCTCCCCGACACCTTTTATGAAGCGAATATTACTCTGATACCAAAACCAGGAAAGGATGCAACAAAAAAAGAAAACTACAGACCAATATCCCTAATGAATATAGATGCAAAAATTTTCAACAAAATCTTAGCTAACCGAATACAGACACTTATCAAAAAAATAATCCACCACGACCAAGTGGGCTTCATCCCAGGGATGCAGGGATGGTTCAACATACGTAAATCTATAAATGCAATTCACCACATAAACAGAAGCAAAAACAAAGACCACATGATCCTTTCAATAGATGCAGAAAAAGCTTTTGACAAAATTCAACACCCTTTCATGATACGAACACTTAAGAAAATAGGCATAGAAGGGACATACCTAAAAATGATACAAGCCATATATGACAGACCCATAGCCAACATCATACTGAATGGGGAAAGATTGAAATCATTCCCACTTAGAACTGGAACCAGACAAGGCTGCCCACTATCTCCACTTCTGTTCAACATAGTGCTGGAAGTCTTGGCTACAGCAATCAGACAAGAAAATGGAATCAAAGGTATCCAAATAGGGGCAGAAGAGATCAAACTTTCACTGTTTGCTGATGATATGATATTGTATCTAGAAAACCCCAAGGATTCAACCAAGAAACTCCTGGAACTGATCAATGAATTTAGTAAAGTCTCAGGATACAAAATTAATACACAGAAATCAGAGGCATTCATATACGCCAACAACAATTTAATTGAGAACCAAATCAAAGACTCAATTCCCTTCACAATAGCAACAAAGAAATTAAAGTACCTAGGAATATATTTAACCAAAGAGGTAAAAGACCTCTACAGGGAGAACTATGAAACACTGAGGAAGGAAATAGCAGAGGATGTAAACAGATGGAAATCCATACCATGCTCGTGGATCGGCAGACTCAATATCGTCAAAATGTCTATACTACCCAAACTGATCTACAGATTCAATGCAATACCTATTAAAATCCCATCAGCATTCTTCACAGATATAGAAAAAATAATTTTACGCTTCGTATGGAACCAAAGAAGACCCCGAATATCAAGAGCAATTCTAGGCAACAAAAACAAAATGGGAGGCATTAATATGCCAGATATCAAACTATACTACAAAGCTGTAGTAATTAAAACAATATGGTATTGGCACAAAAACAGGAATATTGACCAGTGGAACAGATGTGAGAATCCTGATATAAAACCATCCTCATATAGCCGTCTCATCTTTGACAAAGCAGACAAAAACATACGCTGGGGAAAAGAATCCCTCTTCAATAAATGGTGCTGGGAAAACTGGATAGCCACCTGTAGAAGGCTAAAACAGGACCCACACCTTTCACCTCTCACAAAAACCAACTCACGCTGGATAACAGACTTAAACCTAAGATATGAAACTATTAGAACTCTAGAGGAAAAAGTTGGAAACACTCTCCTAGACATCGGCCTGGGCAAAGAGTTTATGAAGAAGTCCCCAAAGGCAATCACAGCAGCAACAAAAATAAATAAATGGGACATGATCAAACTACAAAGCTTCTGCACAGCCAAAGAAATAGTCATGAAAGTAAACAGACAGCCTACAGAATGGGAGAAAATTTTTGCATCCTATGCATCCGATAAGGGACTGATAACTAGAATATACTTAGAACTCACGAAAATTAGGAAGAAAAAATCAAATAACCCCATTAAAAAGTGGGCAAAGGACTTGAACAGAAATTTTTCTAAAGAAGACAGAAGAATGGCCAACAAACATATGAAGAAATGCTCAACATCTCTAATCATCAGGGAAATGCAAATCAAAACCACAATGAGATATCACTTAACCCCAGTGAGAATGGCCTTTATCAAAAAATCTCCAAACAATAAATGCTGGCGTGGTTGCGGAGAGAGAGGAACACTCCTACACTGCTGGTGGGACTGCAAACTAGTTCAACCTCTGTGGAAAGCAATATGGAGATACCTTAAAGCGATCCAAGTGAATCTACCATTTGATCCAGCAATCCCATTGCTGGGCATCTACCCAAATGATCCAGTGACACTCTACAAAAAAGACACCTGCACTCGAATGTTTATAGCAGCACAATTCATAATTGCAAGGCTGTGGAAACAGCCCAAGTGCCCATCAATCCAAGAATGGATTAATAAAATGTGGTATATGTACACCATGGAGTACTATTCAGCTCTAAGAAACAATGGTGATATAGCACACCTTATATTTTCCTGGTTAGAGCTGGAACCCATACTACTAAGTGAAGTATCCCAAGAATGGAAAAACAAGCACCAGATATATTCTCCAGCAAACTGGTATTAACTGAGTAGCACCTAAGTAGACACATAGGTGCTACAGTAATAGGGTATTGGGCAGGTGGGAGGGGGGAGG
The DNA here is from genome assembly GCF_040939455.1 of Microcebus murinus. Classification (NCBI taxonomy): domain Eukaryota; kingdom Metazoa; phylum Chordata; class Mammalia; order Primates; family Cheirogaleidae; genus Microcebus; species Microcebus murinus. The sequence goes on from NC_134120.1 coordinate 20,931,930, forward strand.
GGGGCGGGTATATACATACATAGTGAGTGAGATGTGCACCATCTGGGGGATGGTCATGATGGAGACTCAGACTTTTGGGGGGAGGGGGGGAATGGGCATTTATTGAAACCTTAAAATCTGTACCCCCATAATATGCCAAAATAAAAAAAAAAAAAAAAAAAAAAAAAAAAAAAAAAAAAAAAAAAGAATGAGTGGGGAAGAGGGGATGGGTGTATACTTACATAATGAGTGCGATGTACACCACCTGGAGGATGGAGGCGCTAGAAGCCCTAACTTGGCGGGGGCTGGGGAGTGGCAAGGGCAATATATGTAACCTTAATAATATTTGTACCCCAATAATATGATGAAATAAAAAAAATTTTAACAGCTAAAAAAAAAAAAAAAAAAAAAAAAAAAAAAAAAAAAAAGAAAATACACATACTCATCAAAATTTAGCAGCACAATTCTGAAGGATTTTCATAAATTGGCATGCCAGGAGATTCACCGCCCTAATCCAACTCTTGCATTTTATAGATATACAAACAAAAGGCGGGTTAATATTATCACATAGTAGCAGAGCCAACAACAGTAAAAATTCAGAACTCATGATTCTAGTGCCATTAACTTATAAAGCCACTGTTCTATAAGCAATTACTAGAGGGTGCATCTGTGTTTTATTATGTTCAAAATTAAATGATTTACTTCCAAAACTGCTATAAATTTAAGACTTCATTTATGTTATTATTCTACCTACAAGTGATCTGAAAACTTAGAGAATAAATATGTTATTTCCTTTTCTTTGCATCTCCAGATAAGCCTACAATATTGGTCACATTAGAGTTGATCTATGTGTTAAACTGGACTAATCTAACATTGAACTGACCTAGATTGTTGATGGCCATTTGTATAATACAGGTCTATGCAGCTAGATACATATGCAGATGTGTTTGAATATCAATGCTTTGCTTTAATATCCAATAGATTTTGAGGATTCTATCCCATTTTGTTTTGTATGTGGGATTCAAAATATCTGTCTCTGATCTTTATCCAGGAAAGCAAAAGCTATACATTTTATACCTTTGCAATTATATATACTACATTTTACAAGATTAATCATTTAAGATACATCATTTTGATGATTTAATTGATTCAGTCATCAACTATTTCATAACTCAAACACAGACTATATATATATATATATATATATATATATATATATATATATATGGATTGGTTAATTTGGGGCAAACCTTAATTTTCACTGATTTATGATTAACAGGAAAATGGCTCTGTCTTATAGTATGAAGAGTGGTGATGACTACTCTTCCCAGAGAGGACAAATAAGTAGCAGGAGCAGGATAGGATACTCTCAACCTCCTCTGCGGTTGTATCTCACACACACACAAAATCTTGTCCAAGACACATGCATCCAGAGATTATCTCATACCCCTGCCAAATGTGAATTATAAAGACCCCACAAAAGAATAAAGTAACAAAAATCACCTCCATTCCTTTTACTAAATACAACCACCACAAATTACTGGAAATCTTTCCAATTACGGCTCTAAAATTGAGTATTCAATTGGGAACGAACAAAGGCCTACTCCACTGCTAATCCTTAGATAATTACAAAAATTTCAAATTGCCTGTCTTGGATTGAAGTAGATACTTATAAGGTAACAGGGTGGTCTTGGTCACTAAAGAGATGGAAATTCAAATGAAGGATGTGACACTGTGGGTGTTAGCAAATGCTAAGCAAAAGGACGCCTCTCTTTTTCTGTGCTTGTTGACCTTTTTGCTCCAAATGTTCAGTCTCTGGGGCTAAATGCATTTCCATTTCTTGTCATCTCTTTTAAATTTCCCCATGAGCAATCATCCTTCTATCCCTTCCTTTACTCTCCACGCATCTCCAAGCAGATTATCAGTCTTTATCCTTAAAAAGGCTGACCTAGGTTGGGTCAATCCCCACCGTTTAAGTTCTATAAGCAGTGGATAATTCTTTTAAAACATGAATGTAGCAAATGTTCAAAAGAGTGACACATACCATATGGGAAGGTTTTTTTCACAGAAAATAAATTGCAAAATGATAAACTCATAGAATATGGTCTTTGACATGTATTCTGAGTTTATCGGTTATTTATAAAAGCATTACAAAGCAACTATTAATAGTTCATATCTTTGATTTTAAAGATATGAAAACCTGAGTCAGAAATATTTTTATATTATTTGCCCATGGCTATACAGTATATCAGAGTCCAGATAATAGAAATATCTCTATGCATTTTAAACATGAGTAATTTCGTACATGGACTTCATTACACTGGTGATAAAAAAGCTGAGAAGCTTTCAACTAATCATAGGGTATGTAAAAAAAGGAAAAAAAAAAAAAAACCCTGAGAAGCCAAACAGGGGATGATTGATTAACCACACAAGCCACACAAGATTAGCCACACAAGAGGCTTCTATCACCAAAAGGCTGGAGGAATACAGGGAGAAAGTAATGTTTCCAGAACCCAGAAGAAGCTAGAGCCATCTAGGCGGATGTAGAACCACAGCTTGGCTTCCCTGCTGCAGATGGGAGCCCAGCAAAGACAGTGATACTGGTGGAAAAGCCCAGCTCCCTCCCTCTGATGTAGAGCTGGAAAGGAGGTACACCGATTTCTCTCCATCTCCATTCCCTACCAGTTCCCTGTGTCTTGCACTGGCTGAAACTGATTAGCAAAGGAGTCTGCTAACTGGAATTTGCAAAAGAAAAGAGGTGAATTGATCTTAGCTCAGTAAGGAGTAAGGCAGTTACTGACTCATATTGTTAATGATGAAAATGGTGCTGATTAAAATGATCATCTTGACCCCACAGAACTTCTACTGCTCTCCTTTTAGACCACAAATAGTTCTCCTCTGCCTGTTATTCTACCCTGTAGTTCCTGTAACTCAGTGGTCATGATGAAGCAACCCCTTGGGTTTGACTGGTTCTCTAGGGTCCTACTTAAGGGAGGGAGTTATCCTAAAATTCCCCTTCCTTGAGGTTATTTTCTTTATGATGTCAAATAAATAAATAAATAAATAAATAAAATTTACCTTTCAGGCTATTAATCACATCAATAAATGCTTTTCAAAGGTTCTATCTTTCTGGTGTCATCAGACCATTCTCTGGCATACAAAACCATCCTTAGGCTCATCTCAGCTTAATAGCCAACAATCATTTTACATTGCTCTTCATTGGCAGATCTTCGATGCTCTTGACGTTACACCAAATGCTGTTTCTCCTTGCCTTCCTCACCCCTACCCAAAGTTTCTGTGCTTGTTCAGGTCTCACCTCTTCTATGAAGGCATCCATGATTTCTCCTGTCTCCTTGAGCTTCCCCTGTGAGTAATTCATACAGCACATTATAATTAGCCACATTATTTATCAACTAATCACTTCCTATTATGTAATTATTTTCTAATTGTTTCATGTATATTATTCTTGGAGCCCCAACAAAGTGGTCTTGGATAATGACTATATCTTATAGCACTCATGTATGTATGCCTTGTATCTTTTGAATTTGTGTTGATCACATAACAGGCACTCGATAAAACTTTATTTTCCTCCATTTGTGTGTGTTCATAGCATCTAACAGAAATATGTTGTCACATCCACTGCCCCATCAACTGCACTGGAATAACTTTACCCCTTCTCTCCTTTTATCTGTATTCTTTTTATCCTGTAAGGTTTAACTCAGTCTCTTTCTCAACCTCCTGGACTTCTAAGATGTTATATAATTGCCAGCATTTGGCCAATGCTCCTTTATAGTCCCTTAATTTATGCTCTTTCTTCTCCTACTCTGGACATACTCTTGAAGGCATGAATCACATCTTCAGCTATCACTATCTCTGCAGTACCCAGCACAATGAAGCCTAAATGAGGGCACAGATTAAGCTTTACTCTTTTTCTATGTGTCCTAGAACTTAATGCAGTGCCTGGCATATAGTAGGTAATTAAGAAATATTTGTTCAATGAATTAATGACAAAACATAAAATCCAAGCTTGGCTGATTTAAAGTAATTTAGGAATATTATTCTTTCTTAAAAACATAGGCATAAGGATCAACTCTGATTTTCAAGACAGTTGTGAAAATAAGAAACATAATCTACTGATAAGTTATTTATACTATAGTAACCTGATTTTGATTGGTAGTTTCAAATTCTTTTCCTATAAAAACTCTATCCAGAGAAATTAAAATGATCAAACTAATCAATTTCCATTTTCTTTTCCAAGCTTCATTTTTTGGGACCTTCTGGGAATTGATCCTTCTAGGGAAACTGTGAAGAGCAGAGAAATACTCAAAATGCAGGAAACAAAAGCACTAGAAGCAGGAGTCCTGGACAGTGTACACATTGCCTAAGCACCTGCTGATTTTGATGCCTGGAAACAAATGCAGCACAAGCATCAGAGATTTTAAAGTGCATGGTTGTAAGAAGAATCAATCTTATTCTTAGAAAAGGTCCAATCTTTTGCACTGGAAGATCTGTCACTTACCCTTCTCTTAGTTCTAATGTATCTTCCAAATCGATATTTGTTTTTAAGCCCAATATTATTCCCAAATGGTAAACGTTGAACTGCCAGAAGGCACAAAAAAGAAAACGTAGGATTGGCTCTTTTCTTGGAAGAGGAGGGTCACACAGGAGAAAAGAGTGAGGGGAGGACATGCCGAGAAGAGAGTGGGTGAATAAATGGGAAATGAGAGGGTGGAGCTAAGTGTTGCTTACTTCACGACAGTGCCACAGATCCTTTTATGTACATACTGCTCTGCTCAAAGCATTCTCTTTATGACACTTTAAAGAAAGGATATTTTATTTATTTCATCTTTTAATACAGAATACTTCTGAGGCAAAAACTAGATGAAGTATCTCAGAAGCTATATATGTTTCTTGTTCCATTATTTCCATATAGAAGACCCAGAGATGTCAGCAAATGAGCTTCATTCTTTGCAAGGAGAGTCAGTACATAACACAAGCATGGAGAAAACCAATAATGTGCTCCTCATTCCTGCTCTGCCACCACCTGGAGCTCTCTCCCTGGAGGCCTGTCTCCAAATAGCCTCCAAACTAGCCTCCTTTTCCCGAATTAGATTTTCTAGATTCTGATTGGTTATGTGGGACCCACCAATTTACTGTGGGAGCCACTGATTTCCTGTGGCATTGCAGAACACAGCATGCTTCACTTCTTTTTTGAAAAACTATGTGTCCTGGCCATACTTCATGTCACATCATGCATGTGTTCACATATATACATAAACCATTGTGTGTGCATTCACATGTGACTCAGTTCAGCTAATACACATGCTTCCATTTCTTCAAAATGATTTTATCCTTTTGGAATGCCTTAATTTGGGCCAAAAAAAAAAAATCACTAATGTTACTCATGTACATGTCTAGGTTGCTTTTGCTGGGATAAGTCATTATTACTTTGTCTTTAGTTTTAATGTTTACTGCTTTGCATTTTAATAAAGATTCTAGTCAAACCAGAAAATACCTCTAACACCAACTATTTATTCATAATTTGTGATGCTCATTTTGGACTGGGTGGAAAAACAACCAGATTTAGTGTGCTTTGTGACGCTATAACAAGATACCACAGACTGAGTAATTTATAATGAACAGAAATGCATTTGGCTCATGGTTCTGAGGACTGAGAAGTCCAAGATCAAGAGGCTGCTCTGGTGAGAGACTTCTTGCTGTGTCATCCCAGGAAGGAAAGCAGAAGGGCAAGAGAGTGCCAGAGAAAGAGAGAGAGAAGGGAAAGTGGCCAAACTCATCCTTTTTATCAGGAACCTACTCTCATGATAACTCATTCACTTCTGCAATAATGACATTAATCCATTTATGAGGTCAGAGTTCTCATGAGGCAATCACCTCATAAAGTCACCTTTCAATACTCTTATACTGGGGGTTAGGCTTCTCACATAGCAGACTCTATTTAATTGCTAAGTGCTCAAAACTATACTGTACATTCTTTGTCTTATAAAGTCACACTTCATTTAACCACATAAAAAGAACCTGAAAGTAGTGGGTTCTTACCCTACAGTTGAGAGTGAACTTAAAGAGAGGCTGAAAATAGTCTATTCCTCATAATTATGAGTGGTAAAGGTCATCTGTTACGAACTCCTATGCAAATGCTAAAACCATCTTTAATCCCCCCTCAAAAAAAATGTATGCAAGCTCAATTCTGCCATGTCCAGTGTTAGAAAGGGAGATCAAGACCTCAACAAAATTCCACCCAGCCTTAATAGTTCTCTTTCGTAGGAAGTTTTCCCCTTACTGTGAGCAGAACTCTGCTTCCTTGTAATCTCTACTCATTATAAACCAAGTCTAATCTTTTTCCCAAATTTCTACCTTGAGAATACTTGAAGAGGATTCTCCCCTTAGATCTTTCGTCTTCGGTTTAGATGTTTCTAGTTACTTTACCACGGCTTCCAGGACTACCCTAATCTCCCTTCCCTGGAAGAACTGCAATTTGAAATCATTTCTTTAAGATATAACTCTTGAAACCAAGTTCAATAAACACATCAGTTGACTTCTGCCTTCCACCTAGAATGTAGAAAGCTAGAAAGATCAATGACCCATCTAACAACAAAACAAAACAAATCATTGGACAATCTGCAAATTGCCAGTTGGTCCTGATTCCATCATATGACCAAGGTTGCAGAGCAACCAACTAACCCAAAATGTAAGACATGATCCTTCAAGGAGAGGTGAGATGCAAATATCCTCATCTGGAGTAAATACTGCTGGACCCAGTACATACTGGTATAGAGAAATAAGGAACAATTTTAAACAAATTGCTAAAGACTGAGTGTGGGCTAGTGTGAGAATATAAAACCCGGGCAGCAGACCCAAGAAGAATTTGCACCTACTTGCAGGCTTCCCCATGTACCTTCGTGGGCTCAGGAGAAAAATGGTGAGTAGCAATTGAGAAGAAAGGAGGTATCTTGGTGCAGTAGTCATAGGAGGGGAGCAGTCACTGTGGGCCCCTCCTAAACCCTTCTCCCTTGCAGAGAACAAAAACCTTGCATCATTCAAGGAAGAACAGCAACGCCTGTCAAATGAGGGCACAAGTGAAAACTCACTGGGGCTGGGGAAGGAGACAGATCTAAAAATCCTGCTACCCTGGAGGAGCACAGGTGCATGTCCCAAGGGGGGTGGGACAGGACCACAGGAATAAGGAGCCCAGGATTTATGAACAGAGAACTGTTTATGCTCTAATCACTGAACCATCATTTAAATTATAATACTTGAATGTCTCACCTCAATGCTAAACATTTAGTTTCTGATATCCTTACTGACTCCCAGAAAAATTTTCTAAAAACTCACTCCTGTTTTTCTCCTACTCCATGCTACAAGATGAAGCTTTTTGAAAGGCTGCCAATGAATGGAGTTTAGACAATTCCTTTACTTTAAGGCTTTGAAAATACACAATAAATAGAGAAGGGGGAGAAAACTGTTAGGGGATTAAAAATTCAACAGCCCTCAGCAGCTTGGCTGTTCTTTTCTTTATGCTAGCCTTTCTCTAAGTTTACTTTTTGAATATAGAAATGATTGGGATGGAAAAGGATAATAAATATGTGAGAAAAAATTCTCTAATCTCAATAATCATCTCCCCCTTCCCATTCTTAAGTGACAGATAAAGAAACACAAGGGTAAGGAAAATGTTAGTTTCTTCTCTGCAGTGGATGCATACGTATGAGGGGTGAGCTTTCTCTGCCAGGTGCCTGGTGATTGAGTCTGTAATGAGAAAAGCAAAGTACCAGGTTTTCTGCAATGCTCTGATCCTTCTGAATCCATCCCACCTTGCCATTGCCTCGCTATTGTTGGGAGAATCTCGGGGGTTTTGTTGTTGCAATTGTTGTCTCAACCAATACGACAGATTTTTAGTCTCCTTTCCATCTTCCATACTTCAAGGCTGCAAGCTGCCGAGGGATTTTCATGGGACAAGTAGGGCATTACCCCACACTCAATGGCATTTCCAGAGCCTCACAGGAAAAACCAAAAAAAAAAAAAAAAAAAAAATGAAAGAAAGAAATAGAGATAATTATGGTCCTGTTAAATGTATTCTGCTTTATTCCACCTAGTTCCCAAAGCCTCCTAGGCAAGCAAACCCCAAGAAACAGTGTTTTCTAGAAGGAGACAGGTTGAGGGGTTACACCATCAGGGAACATTCTTTCTAATGTAATCATGCTTAGGCCGTTTGCCAGGGATTTTAGTTTATTTTATTTTTTACTTACTTTCCTTTTTATTCTTACTACTGCTTTAGGTGACAGCATTCTCAGAGTTTGCAGTAACATCCTGCATGTGAGGAAGATAGTGTTTTATTTTTCCTACAATTCAGACAGAGCATTAGGTAATAACCAAGAGACCTTGATTTCACCCTCTCTCCTTCCTTTCATCATCTGTTTTTATCGAACACCTCCATGTGCAAAAAATGCCTTTACCATTCTCATGAGAGTTGATTAAAGGCAATGTGGGACACAAAAAAGTGAATAAAACACAAACCCTTTCTTCTTATAGCTTAAGAACTAACTAACAGTGCAACCCCAGCATGGCCTTGATTAGCAAACACTTCACTGGAGCACAGTTGCTCTATGACCATGAAGGTCCAGAGGGAAGGTGTCAGGGCTCGCAGCATGTGCCCTAGCAGGCTCAATGCTTTGCCAGTGCTTGGCAGAAACTGAGCTCCATCAAGGTTTCTTGAACCAACTGAGTGAGTTTAGAGATGGACTTGAGAGAACTGTCCACTCACATGTCCTGCCACCAGGTCTGTGCTTCTCCAAATCAACTTTCAGAGTACCATTTGCATTCTACATAGTCTAGACACACACAGATACACTAATTCACGTCCACAAGCACCGAAGGGGATTTTTCCATGTCTTGGAGACTTTTGGAGACTCCAAATCATGGCAGACCATAGATAATCACAAAAATACAAGCAGGACCACATTCCCTGACAGAGTTCTCTAAACTCAGAACTCTGTAGACTTCCTTCTCTACTCTGCAAGCAACAAAAAAATACGAAATGAGACAACCATGAGAGCCACATGTAGCCACAAATAGCATCTGATGCCCAGATTGTATAAAATCTCTCTTCATACACTCGCTTCATATACTGACTTCCCTCAGCAGTTTTTTCCACCAGAGTTCAGGTGATTCTTGCATTATGCAAATAACCTTGACTCCAAAACAATGTTATTATAAAAATGTACTGGGAATATCGTTGTGATTTTCACCTCTCATGAGGACAGATTGATAGCCCCGTATATCATATTTATTCCGGTGAAGGTAATTAAGCCATGTCAAGGGACCAAATAGAATACAGCAGTCCCCCCCTTATCCTCAGGGGATATGATTCCAGATCCCCAGTGGGCACCTGCAACCACAGGTAGTACTAAATCTTATATATGCTGTTTTTTTCCTGTACTGTAATGAGCAGGTAGCATGTACAGCATCGGTATGCTGGACACAGGGGTGATTCATGTCTTGTTCAGGGTGGAGCAGAACAGTGTAAGATTCCATCATGTTCTTCAAAATGGCACACTATTTAAAACTTATGAAATGTTTATTTCTGGAACTTTCCGTTTAATATTTTTGAACAGCGGTTGACTCTGGGTAACTGAAGCCCTAGAAAGCAAATCCAGTATAACGATCAACTACTGTACACAACAAAGGGTGAGAAAAATCACTATTTCCTTGGGAAGGCGATGGTAAAGTATAACTATACTCCATATATGGACACATGACTTATTTTATTTTTTTTTTGAAAGAAGGTTTAATATTGGAACATTTTTCTGTGATATTGGGGTTTAACTAAAAGGTTGGCAACCTAAAGCCAGCCTGCAGGTGAAGTTGGCAATCGGTCTCCAGGGCCACACCTTGACCACTCCAGGCTACCTTTCTCCAGCATACACAAGGAGGCGATTTTGCACACTGGTTGAGGGTACAGGCTCTGAGGGGGTGTCCAGGTTTAAATTCCACCTCTGCTATCTTTGTGACCTACTGGAGATACTTTTCTTTAGTTCAGGTTTTTTTGTTTTATCTTCTTTTGTGTTTTAGAATTAGATGAATACCTAGGCTTGTAGGATATACCACTGGGAAACACAAAGATCCCTCCCTGTCCTCGTGTTGTTTACATTCTAGTAGGTGGATAAGGCAGTAAACAATCAAATGGTTAATAGTAAACACATAATATATTAGCAAGTGACTTGTGCTATGGGAATGCAGAAAAAGCAAAGGGTAAAAGTACCATGGACTGCTGAGGGGGGGTCGCTTAAGGGAGCATTAAGTAGGTGTCCAGGGCTTCTTCATTGAGAAGGTGGAATTTAAAGAAATAGTTGAAAGATGAATGGGAGTAATCCCAGCAAATACTGGGATAAATGTCCTGAGTCCCTTGTTCGGTATATTTAGCAAGCATTCTGGAAACCATCTAGGCTGCAGTTCCTGCAGAGGAGGAGGGTGTGGGGAGACATCAGACAGGCAACATGAGATTAGGTGGCTAGAGCCTTCTAGGCCCTGTTATGGCCTTTGGCTTCTTGCTGTAGAAAAGTTTGAACAGAAGAGTGACAAGACCTGATTTACATTTTAAAGTCTGCTATGTTGAAAACCACCACAGGGGAACAAAGCTTTCAGAAGCAGCCTGGCCTTTTCTTGGGAGGCTTGGGTTACAAGGCCAGTGAGAGATGAGGATGCCTCTGCCTAAGGTGGTAGCAGGTAAAAAGTGATCAAGTTTCAGATATATTAAGTAAAGCCGCTATCAGTGTTTCCTGATAGGCAGGATGATTCTAATGTTTTTGGTATAAATAACTGAAAAGATGAAGTTGTCACTAACTGAGAAGCCTGTGGGCAGAGAGGGTTTAAAGAGCAAGATCTGAAGTTCAGTTGTATGTTGAGTTTGAGTGGCTTCTTAGACTCCAAGTGGAGAGATAAAAAAAAAAAAAAAAAAAAAAAAAAAAGTCTTATATATATAATTCTCAAGCTCCAGGGAGCAAAGAAGGAATTTGGACATTATCTGAATATATGTATCTGAAATACATTTAAAACCAGTGTAGGGAAGCTGAGTGGGGAAACCTCCCCTGCCTCTGAAGGTTCACTGAGAAATCAACTCAGATTTAAGGGAGAAAAAGCATACACGTTTATTTTACGTGTATACGGGAGAAGAATCACAGATTGCTCACCTCAATGGAGGTTTGGAAGTTTATATACCATGCTGGCAAAACAGGTTATGGGAGGAGGGAGAAGAGGAATTTTGTTGAGAGACTATAAACGATTACTTGGGAGAATGAATGGACCTATGTACATAGATGAACCTGTGTGTAGTTTTCCTTGATAGTAAAAGGGTCTGTTCAGGTGTGGTCACATTCTTGGTCTCATAGGGAAGGAAAGAAAATACATTGTTCTTCCTTGGTGGGTCTGGATCTTAAGCAGGTAAAGGAACTTCAACTTTTTTGGAAGAGAAGGCAAGAGAGAAAGGTCAGAGAGACCTTGAGGCTTCTTCAGTTCAATAAGTCAAAACACCATGTTTTAGAATATCAGCTTCTGAGCCCAACACAAGAAAGCTGGTAGAGATTGCCAAGGGAAGGATTGAGTTACATTTTGGTTCTGAAATTATACTAAAATATGTATAAAAATGATATTGTAAGGCTGGGCGTCGTAGCTCACATCTGTAATCCTAGTATTCTGGGAGGCTGAGGTGGGAGGATCTCTTGAGTTTGGGAGTTTGAGGTTGCTGTGCTTTGAGCTACGATCATGCCACTGCACTCTAGCCTGGGCAACAGAGAGAGACTGTGTCTCAAAAAAAAAAATGCTATTGTAAAATTATTCAAAGGAAGAGGTGATGGCAAAGTATGCAGCCAAAAATTTAGAAAAGGTTATAAAAAGGATTATAAAGGTGTGGCTGGAAGTTAAATTCATTTACAAAATGATTTTTTTGTGGATTTTCATCTCTGGGATACTTGTTACTTTTATGGATTAGTAATTTGTTATAATTTATTTTCTCATTCTAAATAAACAGTCACTTTTGTAATTTCATGTTTACAGTTTTGTATTTTTTTTTCTTAAATACATACTCCCAAATCATACAAGCCTCAGGCCCCACAAATGCTGAATCCATTTCTTCCTGGTACTTAGTAAGCACAATATAAACCAGACATCCTTGTGCTTTTCCTTATAGCCCAACCTCCCCCATAGCCCAGTGGTGAAGACTGGTGTCCATTCCCCACTCCCAACAGCCCCCTCAGTAGCCACTGGCCAGCCAGACTGATGACTGACACATTATTTTTGCATGACCCCTAATTCCTCTTCTTTCTGTTGGCATTCCTTCAAACATAATCTGTTCTCCAGGGTGACACTGTTTTCTACACCTTGAAGCTGACAAATTAGCAGCCATGGTGTGGATATGTGTGTGAGTGTGTTGGGGGGGCAAGTGTAGATGGATCTCCCCTTAATTCAATAATGGCTTCTAGGAAGTTAAAAAATATATATCTGTGTATAAAAATGTTCTCTGTGTCAAAAGATTATCTCAAGGACCATTAGCTCTGTAACCTGTCACCTATTTGACAGATTTCAATGACCCCTATATAATCCTCTCCCTTAACTAACTACCTGACCTTTTGAGTTGTTTCCCAGAAATGGTGGCTTTTCTGCAAGACATCTGAGATTCTGTAGGCCCCTGAGCAGACTTCCTGATGACTCCCCATTCCCCACAACCTGTCCCCAGCTCAAGTAAACACCATGGCCTGCCCCAAGGCACATGGCCCCTCCTTTTAAAACCCATAATCTCCCTTAGTTGGAGAGACAGATTTGAGGTAGCTTTTCCCATTCTCTAGGCAAGACATCTATCTTATTAAAAATTCCTTTCTTCCTTGGCAATCCTCATTCTCTCAATAATTGAATCTCTGTGCTACAAGTAACAGGACCTAGAGCAAAACAACAACAGCTCCATCACATTTTGTTGCATATTTATGTTTGTACTATTTGAAAGCCATGTGCACTTAAATGCTGCACATTCATAGTTTCAGAAACAAGAATTTATTTTTGTACAGCCCAGGGTTACGCCCATAGTATGCACACACAAATGCTATCTAAATACAAAACCTCAGGTCAAAATTCTCTACAAAGCAAGTAATAAAATAAATCTTCAGTTATCACAGGGAAGAAAAACATGTCTATTCCACAGTATAAATGAACCAGTTTAAACACATCAAAAACAACCCTACAGAATAGGACAAAACTTATGTCTTACAAATCATGATACTCTTGCAAAACATTTTTCCAGTGTTACAAATATAAAAAACAAATGCCTGAATAACTAGTAAACAAAATTTTCAAGAACTCTATGAAATGACATATAATTTTTCTAATGAATATAATGAGAAATATTTAAGACAAATAAAATATTTTTCTAAGTTTTAAGCATCCAATATAGCAGGGGGAATGGTCTGAAAAAGAGTAAAAATGTTTTCTGTCTCTCTAAGACCTCCCTCACTTCTTCTGGGAATTAAAACCTGCATCCCTGCCTAGGCGAATGGTCAGGAGGGGCAGGGTAGTGTCCTTTGTTCTTTGTACCACAGGAGAATGTTCAAGGGAATTGCCCAGGCAGAGGTCCTAAGATTGTCTTAGCCAAAGATGGGATAAATCAGAACCATCAACTGCAGTTAAAGAGTGATAGCTTGCAGGCGAAAACCTCCCTTTTAAAAGCTCTGTATTTCTGCTCAGAGGCAGGATGCTGATACTTTAAAAAGGGAGTCTGCCAACCTCCTCCTTTGCCAGCAAATTAATTAATTTCTCTTTCCTTCTCCTCAAACCACTTATCCTCATTCTTGTAATGCAGCCTCAGGGGCAAGTGCTGATCTTTGGTAACACCAAGACAAGCTTGGGAAGAACAAGGTAAGGACAAACCGCATAGCATGTTGGGTTGTCAGACTCCATCTGAATGTGAAACATACCTCTTATAGTAATAAATTTCTAAGTTTGAGGGTTTTTGGATCCTAAAATGGGTCATCTAAGGTGACTTGTAATCTTCTCTGATTGTAACTGTAAGGCTGGTCACAGGCCCCCTTCCTCTTCCTAGATTAAAAAGGGAGACTGGACCCCACTGAGAACAACCACACCTAGATATCCACCCAGATAAAAAAAGTTTTTGGCTCCTACATTCCTGGATTCCTCAAATACCGCCAGCCCCTCCTATTTCTCAATGACCACTCAAGGTCACAATGGAAAATCCCCAGTTCTTCCCACCAAAAGTCTCTAGCCTAGCCCAAAAGTATAAAAGGCCTCACCCCCTTCAAACGGAAATGACTTCTCGCCCCCCCCCTTGGGACCCAAGAACCTCCTGCAGGAGCATATAATAAAGCCATGTTGTTTGGACCCACTCTTTCTGTCTGTCTGTTCACTGCTGGAAAACTTTACAGTAACCAGATTAATGAATAAATTTCAATGATCCTGATCCTTATTTTTTTTTATAATCCTCTTCCTTGACTACTTGATCTTTTGAGTTGCTTCCCAGAAATGATGGATTTCTGCAATTCAAAGGAGTTGAGATTCCAAAGGCTCCAGGGAAGATTTCCTGACTCTAAGACTCACCATCCTCCTTGACCTGCCCCAAGACACATGGCCCCTCCTTATAAAGCCCAAGATCTACATTAGTCCTGTAGACAGACTTGAGGCAGCTTCCCTTGTTCTCCGAATAAGATAAGCTATCATATTAAAGAATTTCATTCTTCCTTGGCACTCCTTGTTGTCTCAATAGTTGGATCTTGCGTGTGACAGGCAAGTAGATGCAGACTGAAATCCATTTGCAGTTTCAACAACATTATGTTTTTGGTAAAAAGAAGAACCTCTTCTAATGGTGATTATGAGGTAAACTGGAACCCCACTTGAGGGCAGAATTGATGACTAAAATGAATTTTAAAGCATCCTTTGAGGTTAAGAAATCCAGGGCTTTCCAAAGACTGGAGAAATAGCTTGAAAACAGAAGGAACTGGTTTGCCTATTTGCACCATCCCTACCTGAATGATAAGGAGGATATTGTGTTATCTTTCCCCACAGAATTTTATCTGGAATAGAACTGGCTTTTAGTTTCACAAGATATTTAGCTTCACTTGAATTTATTAAGAACTTGGAAGGGAAGATTTGAACTGTGGGTTCTAGTCCAGGACTTGCAAGTCCTGTGTGACCTTGGATTTGAGACTTTAACTTCTCTGGGGCTCAGTTCCTCTTTACATAATATAAAGGGATTGGACTTGTTCAAAAGTTATTAAGCTGAGATCTGTAGTTTTCTAGGAGGTTTCAAAGAATTCATGACTACCTGAAAACCATACATAGTATTTTGTATGTCTATGCATTTTCCTTGTTAAGTCAAATTTTCAGATGCTCTGAGAGTCTCAATATAAAAAAAATCTTTGATTTAGACAATATCTGAGAACTTTTCCAATTTAAACACATAGAATCATTTTTATACCACTGTACAGTATTTTTTAACTTCATGACTAGGTATTCTATCAGCAGACTAGCAGGCACTATATTAATTATTATTGCAAATTATAAGCTGCCATATTTTTTTTTACTCGGGACTGGTGAGGTTAGTTGGCATTATTATATTCTTTGTCATAGACTGAGAAAAAGCAAATGTTAACTAAAATGCAGTAGAACAATGATAAAATGAGAGAAAATGAAAGGAAAGTGTGTTGAATCAAGTACGTGTTCCATCTTTGAACTCAAATGATCTTTTCTCAGACATTTTCTTGACCTCTTGAGATAAGCCTCTCAATTACCCCTCCCCTCCACTTTCATCTTCAATCTATGCAGTCTACAAACATTTATTGAGTGCCTACTGTGTGTCTGCACCCTGGAGGCAGGGAGTAAAACTTGAAAACAACAGGAGCTGGTATTGATTTTCAACAAATTTATTCTTCCATAGAACAAGGTCAGCCTTACCCATAGGCAGGTTAAGCGGCTTTCTGTGTGGAATGATGTAAAAGTTCCTGAGAGAGGGTACCCTGCCCAGAGGCATCATGTTCTCTGGCCCTGCCAGGTGCCTGCAATTCTAACTTGAGTCACTTATTTTTTATTAAGGCACTGAGAGTCTCCCTGTTCCAATGCAAAGGTTACTTGGGAGGAGAAACAAATTAAATCATTAGCACAGACGAGTTAAACACATTAGCTTTACCCTACAGGTATAAAACAAAGGATACATAAGGATTGACTGCAGTGTAGAGAAAAGTTCTGGAAATCAATAAAAATACCTCCTTTTGAGATATGAACATTTTACTGTCACAAGTTTTGGACTCTCACATGATCCTATCTTGACTTCTAGAACAATAACAGTCATTATTTACTATGTTCTTACTATAATATGTACTAAGTACAATACAAAGCTCTTTGCACACATTTTCTTCCTTAAATCTTACAACAACCATATGGTACAGACATTTTAATCCCCATTTTTACAAATTAAGAAACTGAGTGTTCTGGGAGGTTAAGTGATTTTCCTAAAATTATGCAGACATTAAGTATAAAACAGGTCAGGATGTATCCATATCTCTCAGAGTCCAACACTTTGGGATCTGAAGCTAGTATGTTATACTTCTCTGTTAATACAGAAAAAATAAAATACATAAAGTAAAACCTCCTCATTCCAGTGTCTTTAAATGGCTTTGAATTGTGTCAGTGACAACACATGGTCATACCTTTGGAGAACAGCTGAGTAAGTCCACATTTGTTCATACCACAACTATTTTGCTAAGCTTATGGATTCAAGGACCTTGGAAATCTCGAGGACATATGGGAATCTGAAACCCACCCAATTTTGGAAACCACACTTCTAGCTGATGGGTCACCTGCAGGCAGACTTCCCTTACAACCACCCCACGGGGCTCAGGAATTAGAGAGTGACTGGTAGATTTTGAGTAATGAGGTAAGGGAAACATTCAAGGAAATCCAAAAGAGTAAAACTCCAAAGTCTCTATTTCTTTCCCTGACAAGACTCTCTAATAGATTTAATGATGGAATACCATGACAATGCTGAATACACTTTGTAGGAAACTGACTACCCTAAGTGAAAATTATGCAGGGGCTATAGAAAGAAGGTTGGGTGGCTTAGATGAGGAAAAGCAGTTCAAAGACTCAAATGCGGGACTTGGTGATGGAGGCTGGAATGGAGTAGGTTGGGTCAAGACCCAGTTGCTAGAAACTGAGTATAAAACAAGGAAAGGGAAAAAGATCAGAACCTGACACTTGCATTCAGGACAGACTGTCACAGTGAGACTTGTAGAGAGGCTGGTTCATGTAGGCTGGTTCTCTCTCAGCATAAGCTTCAGGCTCAAGTGTCTCCAATATTTTAAGAAAAGCAAACAGTCCATAACCCCCATTAGATGCTATATTCCCATTATATTGCTACACTATTTCTTTTCTTCTCTTAAAAGCAAGCATACAGAAGATGTTGTTTTATGCATGTTGTCTTCATTTCTTTGTCTCTATCCACTCCCCAGTCAGTGCAATTATTTTTCACCATCTTCCTTCTGGTTATACTGCTATGCTTAGGAGTACCAATAGTCTCCTGGTTGATCATTCTTAACAGTACTTTTAAGTTTTTTTGACTTACTTGACAATTTCTCAGCAACATTTGACAACTTGGTTATCCTTCCCTCTTAACTCTCTATCTTGGTTTTCCTGCCAATTCTTTGGTATCTTCCTTTCAATCTTCTTTGTAGGTTCTTCCTACTTTCATTGATTAAATGCTTATGGTATCTAAGGTTCCATCCTTAACCCACTTGTCACACTAAACCCTCTCTGGGAGGCCTCACCTCCCTGCTGGTATTATGATGAGGAATGTAAACTGTCATTACTAGTGTAGACCCTTGTTATGAGCTCCACATTTCTATATCTGACTGCCTTCTGGACACCTTCATGTGGCCATGCATGGGCATCGTAGACCCAGTGTACTAGTCAGGATTAGGTATAGCTGTAAGTGACTAAATTTACCATCCAAGGCTTAAATGGATATCTCGGACTGAATATTTAGTCAGGATTAAATTCAGTGATAAGTGACTGAATTTACTACCAAGTCTTAAGATCAATGTTTATTTTTCTCTCACATGGATAGGCCAAAGCTGGAAAGGTAGCTGTATAGTCATTGGGGTCTCAAGATACTTTATCTCTTTGCTCCACCATCCTTTATATGTTACTTCTTTTTCATGGTCTAAGATAGCTTCCAGAGCGCGAGCCAACCTTTCCACATTCTCAAGTGTGGGACTGCGGAAAGGAACAACAAGGAGAAGAGGGACACTTGATGGAAGAATACCCAACAGTTGTGCTTATATCTCACTGGCCAGAACCTAATCACATGGACACATCCAGCTACAAGCAAGCTATGACATGCCTAGCTAAAACATGAGCATTTATTTTTGAAGAGAAAGGAGAAAATGGATATTTGGGGCCAGGAAACAGTCTCATCAACCCTCACCATACTTAAAAATAAACTTACCCACCTCCAAGCAACAATTTTTTTTTTTTTTTTTGCTTTCTTGGTTAATGGCATCATCATCTACCAAATTACTCAAATCAGAACCATCCTTATTTACCTTCCATATTTAGCACAAACACTATTGACCCTATTTCTTTAATAATTCTAAAGTCTATCTCCTCTCCTGAAATTCAGATGGCACTTCCATAGGTTCTATCATGATTATTTATCACTTTCATAACCCATGACTTCTAAATTATCTCCCTGATGCAAGTCCAGCTCCTCTTTCATTCATTCCCACTCTAATGGCAAAGGCACTTTCTAAGCACAGATAAGATCACAGGTGTGCCTATCGATCGTCTTCCAATGGCTTCTCAAATCCCACCCAATCAAGATGATATCATCCACTGCAGTCTTATTGACACTCCCCATACTCCTTGCTTTTTGCCTTTTACAATCTGGTCATCCAGGGGAGGTTTCTGGTTCCCCAAACATGCTGGGCACTTTCAATCTTTGACCTTCCCACCTGCTGCTCATCATTTAGAATGTCCTCCCTCCATGCACACCCCCTGTGTCCTAACTCCTGCTCATGCTTCACAGATCCGCTCAGGTGTCATCTCCTCAGAGTAGCCTTCTATAAGGCCCATAGACTGTAAAATAAAGTTTTACAACATTTTAATCACAGGATTTTTTACAGTGCATTATAATTAATTTTTATTCCTCTCATCCTCATCTTAGTGTGAACTGCTATAACAAAATACCATAGACTGGGTGGCTTATAAATAACAGAAATTTATTTCTCACAGTTTTAGAAACTGGAAGTCTGAGATGAGGATACTCTTTCATCCTCTTTCCATGGTTGGGTTCTGGTAAGGGCCCTCTCCCGGTTGCAGACTGCTGATCTCTGCTGCATCCTCACTTGGTGGAAAGAGGATGAAAGAGCTCTCTGGAGTCCCTTTTTATAAGGCCATTAATCTCATTCTTGAGCCCTCCTGGGCTAATGATTTTCCAAAGACTCCCCCACCCATATCATCACATTAAGGGTTAGATTTCAACGTATGAACTTTGAGAAGACACATTCACTTTTTCACTGTACCTTCACACATGGTGGACTCTAAGGATGCTAAAGAAGAGATTTATTTGACTATAGATCTCCAGTCCTCAGTATAGTGTTTAGCTGTCTACTATTTCTGCAATAAGGAAATGAACTCATTTAACACAATTTCAGATCTCTTGCCTATCATCTGGATTTTTTCTCTAATCAATCCCTGGGTACTCCACAATAGTATTCCTAGTTTTTTATCCTGTCTCTGCCAGCTTGTCCTGATATATCTGCTCATGTGCATACTGGACCAGAATGACTTACCATGCAGTGAACTCCAGTCTGACTCTTATCCTATCTTTTATGTCTGTCTACTGAATACCAGACATATCCATCCAGAGGACATGTTCAGCCTGGAACTACTTTTACCCCACCATAAAACCATACATTCAATCCTTATTCTAGGAGATTTTATTGAATCTACAAATCTAATAAGAACCATACCCTTAATGAGTGAAAAACTAATACTTGTTTAGCATTAACTCAGAAGTATTTATTTCAGCTCTCCTGTGTGCCAAATACTGTGTTAAATGCTGAAGATGTCATGGTGAGCAAAAGCAGTTCCTTCTCTTATAGAGTTTCTGAGTCAGGTGA
The DNA here is from genome assembly GCF_040939455.1 of Microcebus murinus. Taxonomy (NCBI): domain Eukaryota; kingdom Metazoa; phylum Chordata; class Mammalia; order Primates; family Cheirogaleidae; genus Microcebus; species Microcebus murinus. The sequence continues at coordinate 20,952,095 of NC_134120.1, forward strand.
GTGACATTAATCAATTAATTACATTATTGAAAGTTTAATTGCAAACATTGAGGAGTGCCTTCAATGAATTGAAGACAATTCTCTGATTGCTTTTATTTTTTTTATTTCAGAATATTATGGGGATACAAACGTTAAGGTTACATACATTGCCCTTGTCTCCCCTCGCCCCTTGAGGCAGAGTTTCACGCGTATCCACCCCCCAGACGGTGTGCATCACACTCACTATGTATGTATATACCCACCCCTCCTGTCAAAGAACTGTGACTTAGATGGGGATGGAGGTGAAGAGGGTGAAGGGACAGGTAGGAGGGCTCAGGAAGGGACTTGAAGGATGAATTGGCACTAATTAGATGGGAAAATGGTGAAAATGAGAGCAGTGAGTGTAGAAGAAGAATACTGAGGCAGAGGGAATAGTATGTTCAAAGAACTTTCAAAATAGTGAGAAGAGGCTCATATAACTAGAGCACGTGTGCCACGAGAATGGAGAGGTGGCAGTCAGCCACCCTGGTGGGGCCGATTCAAGCATATGGGTCTTTCAAATAAATCTAAGTAACTGAGGTGCTTTATGAAATGGTGGTTGAAGGGGAAATCATGTACTTTTCAGATAAAGGATGAGTCTAGTGCTTGCCAGACATGATAAGGGAGAATATATGTAGTATGGTCTGTGACTTCAATGAGCTTACAATTAAGAATTAGATATCTTAACACAGGAACAATGATATTTTGAGTAATGGCTGACCAGTTTGTTAATGATTCAAGAATTCAAAGAATTAAGAGGTGGGCTCAGTCTTTTATTTCCATTAAAGTTTGTTACCTGGTGAGCACCAGGATGGATAAGGCTGCTAATAAAAAATGTGCTTTATTTCACTGTGTGTTTATCTTCCCAGGGGATCTTTCATAGGTATTTTTCTTGAGCAAATAAATAAATGAAAGAGTTCCAAATGGGGAGTGGGGAATTCTCAGCAAGGAGTTATAAAATACAGTCCCATCCCACTCCGAAAAGCCCAAACATGATTTTTTTCCAGAAAGATTACATTTAATTAGCTCCCAATTTGCTTCTAGTAACAGAAGGGATTTAAGAGTTTATGGTAATAATATGCAAAAGTTTGAAAGGCTCTTGAAACAAATGCTAAACTTTGCCACTGAAAAAGTAGAATGCAAGATGCTTTTGATTTTATCAATGCATGAAGTGTGGGAGGAGGAGGAGAGAGTGTCTTGCTCTTCTGAAGTCACTAAGAGGGCAGCTGGCAATGCCCTCTAGGTATGCACAGACATAAGACTATGACACTGCACAGTCAGGCTGCATTGTCCTTGGGGAAATATACCCTAGCCATGGCCAGGCTGTGCAGGCAAGAATACAGTTATTAATGCATAAGTATTTTAACGATAATAGCTAATTCTTAATGAATGTTTATTATGTATTTGGGATCTGTTCTACAGAGTTTATACATATTAACTCATTTAATTCTGTACAAAGTAAATATAATTAGTTCCTTCTTTGTAAATGAGGAATTTGAGACACTGAAGAGTTAAGTAAATTTCTCCAGGCCTCACAGTTAGTAGAGGAGCCAGGATTAGAACCCAGGCAATTGGCCTCCAAAGTCTATACTCTTCATAAATATGCTACAGTCCTCTCATTCACATACCAACTTTAATGGTTAGTGCAAGAATTAAATGTTCATTTGTATAAAGAGCTTATGATAGTTCTTAGGAATATAACAGTATCCGTATTTGCTTTCCAATATTTTTTCCTCTCTCTTATGCTAGTCTGATCTCCCAAGTCTGTCGTCTCTACCTTTTCCTTCTACTCCAGTTCCCTCTCGGTTCAACTGACTCCCAGCAACCACAACACGACCTGTTAATAATTGGTAATTAGCTGGTTTGGGTCCAATTCTTTCAGATGACTGTAGAATAGGAAGAAGGAGGAGGAATTCACAAACACATTGGTGATTTAAGAATCACAGGAATAAACACTCCATCCAGGCCAAGATTGTGCAGTATGAACATGAAATACTCTAGGAAAGCAAGAATCCTGAAAGTATGAAGTTTCTTCTACATGTCATAGACATGTGTTTACATACTATTTCCCAATGGGGGGAGGTTAGGGTGGGGAGAGGGTAAAATAGACACAAATGTGTAAGATATGGATTAATGAAAAGGCAATTCAGATGTGGGAAAAGAAATCAGAGACAAGCACAGGGTAGTTTCATATCATGACATCATACACCACATAGCTGATAAAAAGGTCGTGGTCCAGGTAACAGGTGAGGCAATGACATTTTGACTTCAGGACCATGGCTTGAAGGCAGGGGATGAAAGATAACCTGTGTGTCTCTCCAGGATGAATGAAATCATAATCTTTCAAAATCAAAGATACCTGGCTCTGACTTCTCTCTGCTGAGGATACAGATAATATTATCAAAAGCCAGAATGTTTTGTCAAGGGTTTGGCTGTGGGCTAGTAAGTTCAGAGTGACAACCTGCAAGTACAACTGATAAGAGGCAGATAACAAAGACGACCATGGAGACTTACAGAACAATGTCTTCCAAGCAGCGAGGCTGCTGAGAGTTGAGATTGTCTGGAGCCTCAGGTTCTGGGAATATTTTTTAATAGCCTGCTGCACTGCCATTGTGCTATGGGAGGACAGATTGGTATTCTGCAATGGACCCTGATGGACACACAGCTGCAGGAGAAACAGCAGCCGAAACTAATAATAGAGCAGCCTGAAGCACAAACACAATGGCCGTGGAACACCAACCCACAGGGGGACACGTGATTGTCACTTCTCTTGCCTCTCTCTCTCTCTCTCTCTCTCTCTCTCTTCCTCTCATCCTAATTAGCTGTAATGGTTCTGATCAGCTTTCAAAGGAGATCAGACATGGTATAAGAGCTTTGAAATTGATTCCCAGCCCAGGTGAGTCTTTTGGTCTCAGGGTCTGTAGGAATGCCTTCATTTTGTCTTCAGGTAACGTTTTTCCTAAACTGAGAAATATTATAAATTAGAGTTTATTCAGTTCTTAGTGTGCACTAGGCACTTTATGTCTTTTATCTCATTTAATCTTCACCACAATCCAACGTGGCAGTAAATCTTTCTAAAAGTATTTCCATTTTTATACATAAATAAATGGAGGTTTTTGAGAAAACAGTTACTTGGCAGTGTCACACAGGACCATAATTCAGCTCTGGTTTTGTTGGATTCTAAAACGTGTGCTTTTATCCTCTCTGCTCGACTACTTTCCAGACAGCTGTTTTGAATCAGCAGAGTGTTGCAGCAGCAGAGTTGCCACTGTAGTCAGTTATCAGCGAACTCCTAGCACAGTGCCACTCCATGGACAGTCCCTACCCTGGCTTTTTGTGTGCCACAGTATGTGAGGATCTGTAAACCTTCAGAAACTTACAGCCCTCTAGAAAGCAAAATGTTAATTTGGGCACGATTGTTTGAGCCAGACCCTATACGAAGTGGCTTGTTTTTACTCTTCCAAGAATAATCTTCCAGGACAATTCAATATTTATGAAAAGCCTACTATTTGTTTGGCATTTCGTTAGGCTGAAGATAAAACAACTAATAAAACACAGAACTCAGACTGATATGGAGACTCATGATACTCTTCCAAAAATTCTTTTATTTTTTCCTTTCTTTTTTTGAGACAGAGTCTCACTCTGTTGCCTGGGCGAGTGCCACGGTGTCAGCTTAGCTCACAGCAACCTCAAACTTCTGGGCTCAAATGATCCCCCTGCCTCAGCCTCCTGAGTAGTTGAGACTACAGGCATGCGCCACCATGCCTGGCTAATTTTTCTATATATTTTTTTAGTTGTACAGCTAATTTCTTTCTTTTTTTTTTTTTTTTTTAGTAGAGACGGGGTCTCGCTCTTGCTCAGGCTGGTCTCAAACTCCTAAGCTCAAAAGATCCTCCCCCCTTGGCATCCCAGAGTGCTGGGATTACAGGTATGAGCCACCATGCCCAGACTCTTCCAACAATTAACAAATCTTTCTTTCATACAAACACTTCCCCTCCTGCAGTCTCACCTCAGCAGAGACTGCTGGAGTTTTCTTAGCTCTTTCTGCTCTCATTGGGGGAGTGCTCAGAATGTTCCTTCCTTCACCTGTGTTGAAAAAAAGATGCCCAAGGCTTGGGGACTGAGCCCTCCCAACCACGCTGTGGTTGCCATTGACTCTCTCTCTCCTCATCTCCCCACTTCCATCACAGCTACTGCTGAGATCTCAGCTTCCCTCAGCCTCGACACTCACCTGATGTAAAGGGGAGGAATTATGCTGAGAACAGTTGTGATCACAGTATGGAAACTAGAAAATTTAAATGTGTTCTATAGAGAAATAGAGTTATAAGTGAAAAAAAACAGGGCTTTCGGCAAATTTTAATATTCATCTACATTCTCTCTAGAGAAATAAAATACAAGTCTAAGTTAATAACCTATCCATACTTCATAATATTTTTCTATAGGAAAATAACTTTTGAATTCCTAACAACCAACTTTAAGACAAAATAATTAAGACCCATTCATTAATTGTAGACGGGCCACACATTTTACAGTTTGAAAATTTATTTACCCTATGGCAGTACACAAATGTCTGCAAGTGGTGTAAAGAGCCAATTAGATAATCTAATAAAAATGGAAAACAAAACAGTGAGAATAAGCAAGTTGTCTTAGGTCACATAGGGAAATGGTTCATATTAAGCTGAAGGTAGCTCTGTCATTGGATAAGTACTTTATCTCCTGCTTCTATTCTGCAAAAAACAAAACAAAACAAAAAACCCCCCAAAAACAAAAAAACCTGGAGCATTTACAGGGCATGTTTAAAGGCCATCATAAAAGATCAACTGGACATAATTTTGTGGCTCCTTCTAGAATATCCTCAGCTATTTACTACATACAAAATTGCTGAGGCAGATTCACTGAGTTAGGATCATTATGCAGATATCCAAGAAAAATAGTTCACTCTCTATCTTGATTTCTACTCAAATGCCTACAAGAAAGGTGACAAGATATTTGGTTAGAGGCATTGTTCACAATAGTGCTGAGACTTATTTCCAATGAGCAGAATTCCCAAGCCAGGAACCCCCTATATTGGAACTAAATCTTTGTTTTTCTTTCATTTTTTTCTGATGGAGAGGCACAAGGTTGATTTATTCTTTTGTAAAGGAAACTATGAAAGCATCTAGCACATGATGACTAGGGCCAATCCTTTGTAAAAGGCATTAGCAGTCTGCTTAAATCCCTGAGATCTCTCCAGAACAAAAGTGAACAAATCCCCTTTCAAATAAATTGTTCCAGCTTTCTCATTAAGGAATTATACAACAGAATCTGCAACACCACAATGGCTACCAAAATTTCGAATCAGGTGAAGCACAGAGAAAGTTGCTATGGGATAAGGATGGCAATGTGGGAAGAATAATGAAATAATTCATGTACAATGCCCAAGATTTACAGGGTCCTTTAAGGTTTCACAACAATCCTGTGAAACAAGCATTTTGAAACCCATTTTACAGCAGAAGTTGAGAGAAGTTCTGACACTTGTCATAATCATAAAATAATAAGTGATGAGGCTGAGATTTCAACTCACATCTTCTGACCCTCAAATCCTAATCTTTTCTACCATATCAAAGGGGAGAATACAAAGATGGCAAAAAATTTTTGAGTTCCCTGCTCTCTAATGATGCCAACTCTCTAGTGACAGAAATTGGAGATAACTCCTCTAGGTTGACACACTTTTTATGGAAAGGGACAAATATAGGGCATAAGATCTCTGTGTGAACTTTTCTACTTTGCCATTGTGGTATGAAAGTAGCCATAGACAATAGTAATAAAATAATGGGTGTAGCTGGCTTCCAATAAAACTTTTTTTACAAATCAGGCTGTCAGCTGATTTGGCCATAGAACTGTGGTTGGCCAATCCCCTGCTCTGGTTTATATGAAAGAAATTAGAAATATTTCCTTTAAGGCAAGGTTTCCAAATCAAGACAGTGAAACTAATGCACTGATTTTCTGAGTAGTCGCCCTGGGAAAACTAAAGTCTCAGGCCAGTCTAAGTTTTATCAGACTAGCCATATCTTTCTGATTCTCAACCAGAAATGTGAACTATTTTATTGTAACACCTTGAAGTGGATATAAGAACAAGAATGGAGAAAGATCACATTAAAACCATAATGTATTATTTGTGTGTTTATATACAGAAACCTATTGGCAAAATAATCCAGTTCTTTCAACATTGGCAGTGGAAAATTAATCTCATGTGTGCATATCTGCTTACTTAAACTTTGTAAAGTTTCTACCCTCTGGCTTGGTTTAGACAATTGTGTATTGAAATTATGAAGCTTACCTGAATTTCATTTTCTGTCTTTCTATTATTTTGTATGAATATGATCCTGGGCCTCATACTTAGGATTTGTTCAGCTATATGTCAGGAGAAGGCTCTTATGAAGGCAAGGCATTAGCCACTATCAAAAACAAACTCTCCCATCTCTTCTCCAAAGATGGTTTTCCATCTGTACTTCTATGTGCAAGTCTCCTTCTCTGGGTTTACTAATGTCTGCTTGCCTCTGAGCTCATCCATGTAGGTCTACATTTCTAGACTTGCCTTGGTAAGAGATCCTTAACCACTTCAGTATGGTGCTCACTGCTCTCAAAACCTTGCCCACAGCTGACACTCATAGTCTGCACGATATTTTGTGCTGTGCATTGAAGATGAATCTGTTTTGCTCTTGTGTGATGAGGAAAGCTTTAAAGCACTGAAAGCTTGTTTTACTTTACAGGAAGCTTTACTTGTAATGTAAATCAGAATAGGTAACATATACATATATGTTTTTATTATGTTATTTTTGAATGTTCACAATTCTGTCTGCTTGTGGTCTACGTGCTGCCCAAGCAAATACCATTTTACAACAAAAGGTTTTATCTTGGTTCATGAGATTACCCCCATTAGTAATTGAAGTCAGGAGTCCTTAAATATAAAGCTATCCAATGCAACTTGTTAATATTACAACAATTTGAATGTAGACTCCAATGATACGTTTCAAATGTGAGTATATGCCTGGTTTTTATAAGTGGGTCTCAAAAGGATACATCCACCTGCAAGGGTAAAGGGAAACTATAACATGATTATACACTCTTTATATGAAAGGCAACCTTGCTCGGACCTTGGCCATCCTTAATAAGAGGCAGATCTAAACCCAACTGATCCCACCAGGAGAACCTCAGGGTCATCCTGCAGGAGAATCAAACACGAAAGTTACTCATTTGGTCATTGCTGATTCACTTTCATTTGCTGAAATCCATTTCCTTATTGGCAACTTCTACTTTGACAGTCAAGAATTTAAAAAATCAGATTCCTTGAGAACTTGTATGTAGTTTGAATATATATGCTTGCTTATCTCTGCTATCAGAGTAAGTACCAAACCATGCCAGGATGTTACTGAACCTCAAGGGCAGGGGTCCTCAAACTTTTTAAACAGGGGGCCAGTTCACTGTCCCTCAGACTGTTGGAGGGCTGGACTATAGTTTTATAAAAAATTATGAACAACTATGAACAAATTCCTATGCACACTGTGCATATCTTATTTTGAAGTAAAAAAACAAACAGGCAAAAACACCCGCATGTGGCCTGGGGGGGCCGTAGTTTGAGGACGCCTGCTCAAGGGGGTTTCAGCCTAGGTCTAGTTACTTGTTGCACAGAGATCCAATTGTTGAGACAATGAGGATTTTGAAGAAAGAAAGGGATTTTTAATATGAAAAAGACATCTTGTCCTGGGGAGAATGGGAGAAGCTGCCTCAAATCCATTTCCCTAACTAATGGAGATCATGGGCTTTCTAAGGACCAGCCACGTGCCCTGGGGCAGGCCAAGGTTGCCGTGAACCCTGTCATCAGGAAGTCTGCCCTGGGGCCTTCAGAATCTCAACTCTTTTGTCTTACTGAAAATCCATCATTTCTGGGAACAATTCAAAAGCTCAGAGAGAGGATTATAACAAACACATAGGGGTCATTGATATCCGTTCATGGACCTGGTTGTAGAAACACAGAGGATCCTCATTTATTCCACTAGCTGGAACTCTAGAGAGCAGGTGGTGGCAATGTCTGCTTGTGGGTAACCCATGCTTTGTGAGGCTAGGTGTCTTCATCAAATCCCACTCATTTAATTAAAAATACCCGGCTTAGAACTTCACCCCTGGAAATGTACATGTGATCCTCAATCAGACTAAAGCAAGATCCCTTCAATTAATTCAATGCCCTGTGTTAGCTCTTCCTGACCTACACAGGTCTACTCTGCTCAGTTTATGAGCTGATGGGAACAATGGAAGAAGTCAAAGTAGAAAGATTTTGTTGGAAAAATACAGAATGACAAAGGGATACAGGATTTAACTAGAAGTTGGGTATTTCATTGTTTGGACACTAGTTTAAAATTGTTAATCTCCCTTCTATATCGGTGATAATTTTCCATCTAATCCTAAACCCTTTTCATTTTTCTGTATTTGTTGGGTATGTATTTTATCTATGATGGAGAACTTTGTATATTCTTAGCACACACACTGTCAGGAGCTGCATATTTCAGGTAATTTCATAGAGAGTTGTGTGGCTAAAGCTCCATATTGCATAGACCCATTAGAGAAAGAGATGTTTCCCTCTGGCCTCTTCTAACAATGGCCCCATGATTTTTAATGAGATGGCAGTAGGGCTGGATCTAGGAGAATTATGAATATGCTGACAGTGTAGAGAGATGGTCTGTGGCCATACCACCCTGAATGTGCCCCATCTCATCTGATCTCAGAAGCTAAGTGGGGTCGGGCCTGGTTAGTACTTGGATGGGAGGGATGTGGCAGCTTGTTCCTATGAGTGGTCTTCAAGATGTTGCCTTGGCTACTCCTAGGAGACCAATGTCATGGGAGAGTCCTCTTGTTAACCTGTAAGCCAAGTGGGTGTCCTACTCCATTAGGCTGGGCCCTAGAGAAACCAAGGTTACTAAAAGTGTGATTCTAATCCTTGCAAATTTCTTCTATAACTGTACTACTGTTGCCATGTGGTAAGTTAGAAAATGGGAAAAAAAAAAAAAAAAAAAGGAGCAACATAGTTCGGAGTTATTTTCCTTGCTTCCATTTTCAATATTTCCTTTCATTCTCATTCTTATGCAGTGGATATTTACAAAACATTAGGGTCTCTGCTCAGACAATGTCCATCTGCTCCAGCACCTTATTTCCCACCTGAAGGCCTAATCTCCTGACAGTGACGTCACAGGCATTTCTGTCTGGAGTCAGTTATAATTAGAGCTCCAGGTGAAAAATTAACAGCAGGAACAGATGGGCCCATAAGAGGCAAAGAGTCTGTTCACATGCAAATTTCTTCAGTACTAGAAGATTGAAGAAAACTGTAGAAAATAAAAAGGCGCAGCCCCCAAATGAGACGTCTGTGTGATGTGGAGAGTTTGCTGGTGTCGTTGGCCTTTCTTCCAGGCCTTCAGGGAACACTTTCCTTCCTATTTATTCATAGAGGAGGGTGGGCAGGGAAAAAGCACAGCCACTAGGCCATTACCATTTAGAGATTTGGGCTTTTAGAACAGGGATCTGGGTGGGTGTTGCTCTGTTGAGGCATAAAGAAGTTGGTGTTCGCTTGTTTGCTTTGGAGGGAAGAGCTGCAGCCCAGGCGCTGTCAATCTCGATTAGCTCCTTTAAAGAACTTTTGTGTGTGACATAAAATACAAATGATACAGTAGTGTGAAGTGGGAAGCAGTAATTGCAGATTCTTCTCAATGGGTGTTTTATATTATTGGGACCTTGAATTACTGAAATCACTACATTATTAGTTAAGCATTAAAAAATGCAGTCCCTTATTCATCGATTTACATGTTTCTAGGCAGCCCAGAGAATTGGTTCAGGAGTTGAAGGAATGGAAAATAAGAGCAAGGGATAGAGTTGCATGTACGTGGGCCCTGAGGTATTTCTGCATTGACGTAGCCATTCTGAACTCACCATCCTCACCCTACTTAAACGTCTATGCAAACTGTCATTATTTTTTTCTCTCACATAGGTTTAGCAGATTCTACCAGCACACAATGACTCATATTCATACTTTCCCCTATATTCCATTTAATATATTCTAATTCCTTATTCTTTTCTGGAATAGACAAAACAAGTTTCCTTACTTCTGTTGTGTTCCTCTTCCAACTGCTCTTACAAAAAAACTCCCAAAACAATTTTCCTAAAAGACAATTTTGATCATTGCTTTTCCCTCCTCAGATCATTTATATCATTTCCCAAGCACTGAATGAAAATGCAACTGGCAGGACAATCTCTTTGGAAGAGGTTTGAAAGTGCCTATTGGAGTTGAATATATGCATAAACATTGACTCAGCAATTCCACTCTTAGCTGGGTACAGACTGCACAAAGATGTGTACATTAGTTTGTCAAAAGGCACATACATATTAGAATGGAATATGCAAAAGCTTATTTATAATCAGTAGAATGGATAAATGGATTGATAAATATTCACATAGAGAACAGTATAGAGATGCGAGGACAATCTATAGTTACATACTGTAATATTGATGATGAAAGCAAATACTATGCTGGACAAAGGAAGACACAAAAAGTGCATATTGTATAATTCCATTCATAAAGGGAACAATAACAAGCAAAGCTAATCTGCGCTTTGAGTGCTTAGTCAGACGTGGAGTAAGAAAAGGAAAGGACTAAAGGAAAGCTGACAAAATACTGACAATATTCTGTTCCTTTATTGGTTACACGGATTTGTTCAATTTGTGAGAATTCATTGAGTTGTACACTTACGACATGTGCACTTTTCAATATATACATTGTACTTCAAAAAGAAATTAAATTTTAAAGCTGAGTGAAAAATGCCACAGAATTCAAAGCTTTTTCTCAATCTTGTACTAGTTCCTTGAGATTGGATGCAGCATTTTATTCACTTTTATATCCCTAGCATTTACATAATGGTAGCTGGTGGTAAAAAAAAAAAAAAATGAATTTTTTTTGAATGAAAAATAAATAGATGGGGAAATCTGAAAAGATGACAGTTGTGGTATGCATAGTCTTTGGTCTGCCCAAATCCCCACATAAAAACAGAAAGAGAAACAAGGCAGCAAAACCAAAATCTAGGTGCAACATTTTCAGCAAAGCTGGGTAATAGGGTATCCGCATGAACCCAACATGGGGACGAAACACTGATGGCACAAGTCTCGTGTGTTATTGGTATCTGTGTGGGTGAAAGCGGAGAGAATCAACAGGTTACATGATGTACCTGAGAATGAGAGAACTCCAAAAAAGTAAACAGGCTTCACTCAAAAGTGTGGCAGGTAAATTTAAGGACTCCAGTAGTGGTGACCACCGAGAGGCCCATGGAAAGAAGAGAGGGTCCTGGAGAAACGACTTACCCTACACTGAGAAAAAGCTGCCACGAGAGAGGATCAAGATAGAGCAGGATTGGGACACGATCTAGAAATAAATGAGAATGTCGAACTTAAAAGTGTGTGTGGGTGGATAACAGAACCAGGAAATCTCAGAATCATAGTTTTGTGCTTTATACAAAAGCAACAGAAGAAGCCCTGTGAAGAAAAGCTATCAGATTTTAATGCGTTTCTACAGTTTCAGAAAAACTAACATTTAATAATGAAGTGAGCATCAGAAAAGTATTGAGGTCAAATTGTATATAATATTACTATGAAAATAAAAGAGAGAGATTAAAAAAAGAAACATAATAATATCTCCACAGACAAAGCATATTCAAAGGGGCTGAGTCAAAACCATTAAAAAACCTGTCAAAATTAGCTACAATACATATAAAAATGATAGAGAAGAATAAAGAACAACATAAACTGGAACATCCAAAATAAGGCATAAACTCAAGAATTAAAAATAAAAGAAAACTATATTATAAAAAGGAAGACTACAATTGAAGGAACATAAAAGAGAATGATTACAACAAATAATCTCTTAAGGGACACAGAATGTGAATAGAAAACTTTATTAATCAAGAAAAATATAGATAATAATAATTTTAGAAAATGCATAATTATTAATGATAAGCAAAAAGATATAATCTATAACTAGGATTTTTTGAAGAAAATAAAAATGAATAAAACACTAAAAACCATAGTTCAAGAACAATTTTATGAAAAATAAAAAAGACTGAAAACATTGAAAGAGAATGCCATTTACCTGAAGCTACCAATTATTACCAAGATACATCCTAATAAAATTCCTGAACCTTTAAAAAAAAAATCCTTTGGTCATCTAGGTAAAAAGGTCTTATGACTTACAAGAAAAATCATCAGATTATCATCAGATATTTTGACATACGATTTATGCCAGAAGAATATTTAGCAACATATTTTAGATATACAAGGAAATAAAATGTGAGACAGGAATTTTATAACAAAAAAAGCTGCCCTTCAAATATAAAAAGCACAGACTGTTACTAGCATGCAATAATTCATATAACCATCCTATTGTCCCCAGAAGGTCTCCATAGGAATCTACCAGAGAACAAACTTCAAACAACCAAAATTACTAAGGAGATACTAACAGAGGGACTGATGGTAAGTTTTCCATGTCCAGACTTCGGGTTTAAAATTCATTTCCCAATAAAAGAAACTCAGGCCTCATGGAGAAATGGCTGTTTCTTGGCTGAGGCGTAGAATAACTGGACATCAGAAAGCCTGGGACATATCAAAGACTACTAGGTAATGCCAAAGTACCGAGGAGCCAATATAAAGAGACTTCTGTATCAGACGTTTTGAGCTTTAACAAGGGGAAGAATTGCAATGGATTCAAAGTCAAGGTAATTGTTTTCTGAAGGTGGCGTGGAACCAATTTATTTTCTTGAAAACTGGGCAAATAAAAGGAAAGGCAAGCTATTAGACCTTGATAGGCTTTCTTATATAAACTGATGATATCATTGGATAGCCAAGTAATTAGCCACAGGTCACATAACTAATTAGCAGCAGAAGGCAGGATTAGGTCTAATTCTCTGTCCATTGAGTACATTGATATTTAAGCTTCTGATATGGTGCTCACAGTTTCACTTTTTCTTAATGGCCTGAGGAAAAAGATCTCAGAAGAAGCCTCTATCAGTTAGGATACACTTAGTTTTGATATGGTAACAAATACTCCCTAAACCTGGATGGCTCAATAGCAAATATATATTTACCACTCCTGTTATCAATCAGAGCTTTCCCAAGGATGCTGTTCTTTGTAGTTACTCGTGAACACAGACTAATGGAGCAGTGACCACGTAGAACATTGTTAGTTGCCTGTTCCAGAAGAAAACAGAGCTCTAAAAACTCTTATATATACAATATATAACTAAATGCTTTAGCATGGAAATTATATTCATCACATAGGCTCATAATTCATTTGGAAAAAAAAAAAAAAAAAACTAGTGAAATTGTCCTAACCAAACACAAAGAAATCAATAAAATGTAACCATATTGTGTACATTAAAGGGAGAGAAATAGAACATCTTTGGTATACTGCATTAATGATTCCTAAAATATTTAATTTACCATTTCCGAACCTTGCACAGTTCTATATCCAGAAAAAGTATCAGACTTGTCAGTGTAATATGTATCAAACAGTGCAAACCGCAGTGCTTTGTGAGCAAACCCATATACTCGAAATTGAAGTTTCCAACCTTTGTGTAACTGAAGAGAGCTCTGAATACCCAGGAATTTATATAATAATAAACAAATAAAGATTCGAGCAGAAGGTGTAGGCATTCTGCTGTTGACACTGGCTCGACTAGTCTCTATTATCTTTCGATGAGGAAATCACACATTTATGCCCTTTGCCTGGCCCCCATAAAGCTTTCAGAGAGCTCTTTTCCCCTTGGGATGTGCTTAAAATATGCAATAAACAAACATGCCCTTCTAAAGAAATACCATGAAGCAGTTTTCTTCATAAAAACAATTGTTGGACTCCAAAGGGAAACAAGCCCAATGGGTTGAAGTTGTTTCCTACATCAAATGCTTAAGAAGAGCAAAGAGGTAGTAGGACCTTAGTATCTATCTTGGACTCCTGAAGAGAATCCCATGTGTCTAAGCAGCCATAGGTCACTTTGCTTTCTTATGTCCCTGTCTTTGTAATCACCCAAATAATTTGGATATGGCAACAAAGGAGCCAAGTTTCCCATTAAGACCTCAGAATTCTCCCGCCCCTGTCTGTTCATTCCCTTAGGATAATTTTCTGTAACCATTCCTGCTCTTTCCATTTTCGATTACTCCACTTTCTATAAAAAAAATAATAATCTGCTCATGTTAAGTAGAAAAATTAAGGCACAAAATGATGTGCATGTAAGGCTGTAGTCTTGTAAAATTATATGTGAATGAGACTGAAAGGGAACTTGAAAAACAAAAATGTTTTTTCTCTTGATTTTTAAAATTTCATGCAATCTGAAATCATCAATATAACTTTAATCAAAAACCATTATGTAACATCAATATGTGTGTTACCTCTCTTAGGAGTATTTCCATCTAAATAGAGGTATTTTTTTTATCTTTTCCTGGAGCTGTCAAAACAGCATTATGTTGTGAATACTAGCCTCCTCTGTTTCCTTCTGGGGGTGACATTGTGCTATGATATGAGACATGTATCAGTTTTTCTCTGACTCTTTTCCCAATCTGTATATAGAATATTAGAGGAGGTATTTCTGAGGAGAGAATTTGAATAGAAACCAGGAATTGCTATGCACATAAAAGTGGTGCTCCCTACTGAATTTTTTCTCCCTATTCAGAGATCTGCATGTGATTGGAGCTGTGAGAGGTCTTAGAGATCATTTCTAGCATAACCTTTACCTTTTGTGTACGGGAAAGGTGAGGTAGACACGGTAGGTTAGCTAACTCAATGTAATCAAAATCCCTTTCTTCTGCCTGCCTCTACCGCAGAGACTAGAAGAGCTAAGTACGTAATTTCTCAGCCTACCTTGCAGCTGGGGTATTGATGTGATTCTGTCAAATGAGTGAAAGTCTGCTGGGAGCTTCTGAGATGGCTTTTCCTTTTGCTGATGAGTGAGAGAGGGAGAGAGAGACATGCAGAGGGCTGCTTTCCTAACATTCCTTCCCGCTCTAAATGCAGACCTAATGCCTAGAGCTACAACTTGAGTTCTGCCACAATAAGGTGAGGCCAGGAGAATTGCAGAGTTGCTGGTCTTGCCGTTTCAACTGCTGAAACCACAGCAGAGGATGGTGATGATCAGATGCCTTGTTATAGGAGAGAATAACCTTTATTTGATAAAACTGCTGTTGCTCTGTTTTTCTGTTTTTTTTTTGCAGCCAAAGTATTCCTTCAGGAAATTGAATTCCAAACAAGTAAAATAATTTAACCAAAGTCACGCAACTAAGTTACTTGCAGAGCTGGGAGTGGGCTCTGAGCACAGAGACTCCCAGCTAAATATTCCCTCTACAATATGGTTCCCGAGGAGAGGACATTTTGCTGCAACTGCAATTGAAAATAGGTTAAGCTGATTCATGAGCCCTCTGCTAACTTTATTTTTGGTTAGAATAAGTTGGGAAAGCACTTAAGGAGAAGAAAACATAAGATTATTTAAGTACATACCACTTAACATAGCCTATACTTGCACTACAGAGAAATGAGATAAAGATTCCTTTCTTTCTGGCCCCCAAAGCCAGTGTCTATATTTATTTTTAAAAGTTCAAAAACATTGACTTAAAAATAAAGGAAATCTGAAATTTGAGTCTAAATTCTCTGGCTGTTTTCCAAGTATGAGACAGAAAACAATGTTACTACTTAAACTCATAAGTTCCCTCACATGCTAAGGGAATGGTCTAATTTCTATGTTAAGTGGCCTGGTTTATCAAAATGGTTAGATAGGCTACTATGAGAACAAAAATGTAGGCTCTTCTGTGTATAGTGAAACAAAATGAGAGCTCAGTTGCTCTGCATGAGTGAATGTGAATTAAGGGCATTTGGAAAAAGCCCCAGAAGGGAGTGATCGGAAGGGACTCTTGGTAATAAAAATAGGAGATGCCCGAGCAATGTCTTTAGTCTGGGGCTTATTAAAAATGAAGACAATAAAAAATTCTCCAAAGATAGAAGGACTAAAAGCTTTTTAACAGTGTGAATGTCCACAGTTGTGTTCCATTTTTAACTTATGCTATGCTAAGAAACTGCCATTTGTATCTTACCTGGACATTAAAAAGTTTGTGACAACCACATCCTTGAATTGATGACATTTTAAAGGGTGGGGAACAAAGCTCCCAAAGACCCAGCATTTCTAGCTGGAATAAAGTCAGGACAGGATGTCAGGAAACATAAAGCTTTCCCCCAAATACACTTGAAGCAGAGCGGACTGCCTGAAGATAGATGGCAGGGAGCAAGAGTCTCAGATGCCACTGACATCTGAGTGGCATCTGGAGTACTCTGGCCAATCAGGCAACATGTCTGGGCCCACAGCCTTCATTATAAATTTAAAAAGTTATCATTAATGACTTCAAGGGTCCCTTTAAACTATGAAGCTCCGTAAATTTACTATTTTGAACAACGGCACTGCTCTCTCTATCTGATGGCCAGCAAGAAAAGTTTAGTAGGCATCTCGAGAGCCTGGAAGTCAAGTTCATGGACAAATGCAGAAACAGACATGACCCAGAATGCCACACCATAGTTCAGAGTTCAGAATCTCAAAGTTCAAAATAGCAGAAGTGAGATAGGAATCAATCTGAAGAACTGACAAATAAAATATCACATCTAGGAAAAGAGTGCAGTAATTAATTGGTCCAGAGCCCAAGCCAGGGTCTTGGTGACAGCATTCGGCACCGGATGCAAGATGGGTATTAATTTAAGGATCTCTGCAAGATCTCCCTAGCTATTTAATAGATTCTCACAGGAAAGCCTCTATATCAGCTAAAGCAAAACAAGACCAAGTGAAAGAGGAAAAACACTGCAGGGAAAAACAAATGGCATAAGTCGATCTCTTTCATCTCCAGGAAGGTGCCACTGAAGGAATCAAATAGCAGTACATTTGTATACACATATATGTATTCCATACCTATAAAAATATTCATGTGTCTCAAAGGGAAGGCATCGGCTGTCTTAGCACATTGAGTTATGAGGAAACAGAAACAGATGTACAGCAAGTTAATAGGTTGGTTTTGCTGCCTGCATTGTCCTCTCTTCCTGCAGTTGGATTCCAGGGAATATTTAGCATAATATATAGCAAAGACTCTCTGCCCTCCAGTACATCAGCAGAAAGGGGATATTTACAATTGAATAGCAGTCGGTATGGGGCCCTATGGAGCAGAACTACTGCAGTCAGTTCATTATTTACACTTCCAACAACGGGATGCATTGTTCCTGTTGTGGCTTTTCAGCTGTCCTGGTGAGTGAGCAGTCCCAAAAAGGCTTCAAAGACACCTCAAAATGCTAATGACTCCCTCTGAGTAACCATATTGACCTTACCTATATACAGGGCAAGTAACTTCCAATGAGACATAATTTCAGGGCCCTCCAAAGACCTTTGGATCAAAAATAGCTCTGCTACTGCCTGACCCTGTTACCTGAAAATCTTTTGTAGAATCATGTCCCTTTGAGTTAAGATACTGTTTCCTGTTCAAAAGCAAATGCATTTCAAACCAGTATAATCTATTAATATCTTAGTGAAAAATTACAGTAAGGCAAGTACATATTGGTCTTGTAGAACAGGAGTTAGAAAGTATGGCCCATAGACCAAATCGAGCCCACCACCTGTTTTTGTGAAGAAAGAAAGTTTGATTAGAACACAGCCACATTTTTTTGTTTGTTTGTTTGTTTATATATTGCCTATGGCAGAGTTGAAGAGTTGTAATAGAGATTTTGTAGCTCATAAAGACTAAAATATTTATTATCTTGTCCTTTACAGAAAAAGTCTGCCTATCCTTGATTTGGAAGAACCCTCTCATGAGGAAACTGAGGCCCAGCGAGGGCAAAGGAGATGACCAAAATCACAGGAGTTATTTCTGGTAGAAGTGAATCCCAACCATGTTTTGGGATTCTCACTTTATTATTTCTTTCATTATGTCATGTTGTCTCTTAGAGTTGTCTATAATATAAGAACAGATCGATTTTGAAATGAAAGACATCTCAAGAGATTCTCCCATGAACAAAACACATAGTCCTATGGTCCATGGACTCTGAGTCTGTTTGCTTACTCAAAAAGGTGTTGAGCTATTTTGCACTTGGACGTTGTTGGTAGGTCGTGAGTTTTAAGTGCAGTTGGACCAAGGTTTGGGGATTGGAAATAACTTCTATACGTCAAATTGAGAAGCTGTTCATTGAGGAACCTTTAACATTTGCTTATGGTTCTTTGATCAGGGCATATAGAATCAAAGAAACTTTTCTGGTGCCATGTGTATTGTGTGCATGAATGTGTTTTAAGCAACTAAACTTGTTTAAAAATTAAATCCTACACAGAACTTTAATAGCTAAAATGTATAAAATTGAAGGTGTTTCAAGAGGGAAAGTGTATAAAATTAAAGTTAAAACTGCAGGTTTTCTTTGCTACTTATGGATGTTCTAAGGACCTCCAAAGAACCATCACACCCTACAGAGTACATTGAGAAAACCCCAGCTTATTCTAATTGTTGCCTGAGCTCCTTCTACATGGTCCCTAAAAATTGGACTTGCAGCCCATGTCTGATTTAGCCCAGTGATAATGAACTCATTAGTTCACTCATACACACTCACACAGACGCAAACCTATCCAGTTTTTATATAGATCTTATTATTAGAAAATCCCCTTACTTTTAACTCAAATATCCCTCTCTATCACTTCTTTTACATTTGTCCCCTTATTTCTTTATGCTTTACTATTCACAATGTGGTCCTTGAACAAACAGTTATGGGCATTAACTGGGAACATGTTAGAAATTTCAAATGGTGAGCTCTATCTCAGCCCTCGAGCATAAGAATTTGCATTTTAACAGAATCCCCAGGAGATTTATTTGTACAATAGAATTGAAGAAACACTGCTATAGCGAAATAGATTAAGCCAAGTTCTTCAAGGCAAACTGTGAATACACGAGGTTCAATGATCACATTTTAATCAAATAAGCATCGAATTATGCAATTGTGAAAAGAACTAATGTTCAAACTATTTATTGAGAGTTTATGTTGGGTACTGTGCCAGAGGGGCACTGAGAACACAGAAGGAAGATGATAAAGCCTCTGACCTCAAAGAATCCCCAGTTTAATGGGAGAAGCAAATGTGTGAACAATCGTGGGCAACACAAAGGTATAATAAATGCTTTGGAATTCCGGAATGTTGTTTGGACAAAGGCTTCACTATAGAGATGGCATCTGAGATCATAGTAGAACACTGTGGAAGAGTTTTCCATACAGATGGCTTTGGATCAACACAAGGAGAAAACTGAGGCTCAAGCATGTAGTCAAGAAAGAAGATGCCACATTTGGAGAGTAGAGTAGGCAGGTTCTGGCATGGTTCCAGTGATCTCTGCTTGCTAGTATTCATGCCACTGTATAATCCTCTCCCCTTGAGTGTGAGGTAGATCTAGTGACCTTCTTCTTACAGTTGGAACAAGGCAAGATGATGGATGTGGCTTCTGTCTTGCTGGCATTCTCTTTTGTTCCCTCACTTGCTGATGAAGCAAGCTACTATACTGTGAGATGCTCAGTGAAGGGATCTGTGAACAAATGACCTGAGAGAGGCTTCCAGCCAATAGCTCATGAAGACCTGAGGTCGCAGTCCAGCAACCCAAGAACAATGAAACAACTACAGGAGAGAACCAGGAAGCTGGTCCCTCCAAATCACGTTTTATGATGACTGTGGCCTTGTGAAAGACTCTGAGCCAGAAGACCCAGCCAAGACCCAACCAGATTTGTGGCCCACAGAAACGATGAAATAATATATATTATTGTTTTAAACTGCTAATATTTGGAATACTATGCTATTCAGCAATAGGTAAGTATAGTTGACAAATATGGCCCCCAGGGATATGGCCACATCCTTATCCCCAGAACCTGTGTTTTCTTATATGGCAAAGACCTTGCAGTTGTGATTAAGGAATTTGAGATGGGGAGATTGTCCTGGATTATACAGATGGGCCCTAAATGGAATCACTGCTGTTCTTATAAGAGGTATATAAAGGGAGATTTGGCACAGACTGAAGAAGAGAGGGTGAAGGGACAACTGAGGCAGAGATAGAAATGATGAGGCTATAAGCTAAGGAATGCTGGCAGCCATCAGCAGCTTTAAGAGGCAAAGGACAGACTCCCACATCCACAGAGAATGTGGCTCTTCTGACACTCTGATTTCAGCATTTCTGTTGTTTTAAGTCACCAAGTTTGCAGCATGTTTTTATAACAGCCATGGGAAACTAATGCAATAATTAATACAGGAGATTTGACAAGTTTAGTGTGAATCATAAGTAGGATACATTGGAGGATTTTCATAGAGAAGATGATTTTGAGAAGAACCAGAATATTAAAAACTTATTGGTGCTAAATAAGTAATTTGTATTTTGTCTAGTCAGTTACAGACAGCCAAATTTAGGGGGTGGGAATTTAGGAAATGCCTTTTTCTTGGCAAGTGGCCTGATTGAATTATTTTAAAGATCACTGGTGGGATTCTGGAACATAGATAAGACAGGGCAGCCTGGAAGTCCTTAAGATCAGGGGAATTGGCGCAACAGATTCAGTACAAATTAATAAGAACCTGAGCACATTACCAGAATGATTTGATTCACACAAGGTATTTTCTTTAAGAGAAGGGTGAAGAGATAATAAATCTAGGATGCAGGCAGGCTGTGGGGTGGGGTCAGGAGTGTGGACACTGTGCAGCTGGAAGCAGCCAAGGGAACTTGGGACCTCCGTGTGTTCCACAAACAGACCAGCCCATGTCATAAGTATGCCAAGGGTTAGGGCTCTAGACAGCCTTCCGGGTCCTAACAAAGAAGTGAGACTCATTTCCAAACACCACAAGTGGAAAAACTTTCCTTTGTGGGTCAGTTAAGTCAATGCTAGATTTTGTCTTCAAGGGCTTTGAGAAAACGGAGATTATCCCAGCAATGCAAGAGCCCTGCCAGAATAACAGGGAGATCAAAGTCATGTAGAAGATATATTTTTTTAATAAAAATTTTTTATGGAGGTAAAAAGTACTTACTATAAGGTAAAATATCTTAAGTGTATAGTATGATGAATTTTTCCATCTCTGTGCATCTGTGTAACCGTCTTGTGGACCACACTAGGGGACCTCGCCAGCACTCAGACATTTCCTTCATTCCTCTTCTCAGTCAGCCCCCTCTCCCCACCAGGATAAGCATTCTTCTGGCTTCTATAACCTTCTATCAACTCTTGATCTTTCAATTTCAGTTTTGACTTCTATAATAGTAAAACTGAAGACAGAGTGGTATGTATGGGCTCAAACAGACGAGCCAATTGCTGGTTGTGTGACCTCATGCTGGTGACTTAGTCTTACTGTGCCTCAGCCACTGAGTTTTTGCATTCATAACCTGGGACTAATAACATGACAGAGAGATTATGAAGACAAATGAGGTGAAACAACAACAAAAAACTACTTCCTTCTAACTCTGCAAAATGGTTAAAAAAAAGAGAAAAAAATATATAAATTTTAAAAATTTTATAAAATTAAAAAAAAAACCTGCTTCTCAAAATGAGTGCTACTGATATTCAGATGAACTCCAGAAAGAATATAATATGTAGTATCATTATATATTATTAACTTATTCTTACCTCATCTGAATCTTTTCTGAATTAGTTTATTACCTAGTACAGAACTATGGGGTTGCTAAGTAAATGGGCATTATGTTTGATAAGCCATTGATAACAAAGATTGAAGTATTAAAAAGAATTATTTAGTTACAGCTATACCAATCTCTATTAATAAAAATAGTCATCATAGTTGTATGTAAATCATATTTTTGTAAGACAAATCACATGAAATACACAAAGGATAGATTAATATTTAACTGAACTTATTGATCTACTTTTATTTATATTTACCTTTGGATTTAATCTCTGAAAAAGTAAAACCCAACTTATACTTCTAGAAAAAAAGAATCTGAAAATACTTTCAATGAAGTCTGAATGAATAATAGCTGGATATATTTATCTAATTTAAAAATTTATTATAGGGAGAGACTTAGGTCATTATTCTATCCATTGATCTAATATTAATATTTGATTTCAAATAATTGACTTTGAAAACATGAAACAATAACAATAATATTAATAACGGCACATATTTATATAGAGAGCTTTCCCATTGATTGCACTTACACAAAACCACAATTACTAATGCTGTACTATGCAACCAGAATGGAATGTTTTTTTTTCTGAGTAGCCTTCTAATGGGAAAAATAGGATCAACTGATGAAAGTTTCAGAGAGGCAGATTTTGGTTCAGTTAGGAACACTATTAAATTATCAGATGTACCCAAATAAATTGGGATGTTTCACATTGTGGGAGCATCTTGCGAGGTATCAAGTATCAGCTACGTGATTATACCTCTTGGAAAAGATGCTAGAAGGAGACTCCAGTAAATGGGTCATCAACCTGCAGAACCGTTAAGATTCCTCTACAGCTTGAACACAATATGTTTCAATGTCTATTTTTATAGTGATGATGTATAATGAAACTAAAAGAGAGAGCGAGAATGGAGAAAGGAAAAAATAAAAACTACCCACTCCTACTATGCTCCCCTCATTCCTTAGATTTACCTCCACACATTTCTCCATTCACCTTTCCACTTTCCAAATGAGAAGGCAAATGAGATTTATAAGTGCTATTTTAAAAATTAATAAAGTTGTTCATAAGGTGCTAACCAGCACAGAGAAACTATTCAACAGGAAGATTTTCGTGTTAAACTGCCTTAAATATCAGACTATTATTATCCCAGCATAGTTCAAACACCAATAAAAGAATAAAATGAATGTATACCTCCAGGGGACATTGACATTTTCACAAGAGAAAGAATGAAACTTTAGTGCCTTCTTTGCTTACTAGCTTCCTCTTGTCAACTTTTGATCCTGCAGTTAATAGAAATGTTTCAATCTCCTAATGCCTGAGCTGGCCCACTAAGTAAGCCAGGCATGGGCAGGATACCTGCCTTTGAACGGAATATATAAAAATGAGAGGCCCTGCCTGGTGCTAAATGCCAGGAGACATCTTTGGGACTTTGAGTCAAAAGCAGAAAACTAAAAAATTTTAGTAATCTATAGGTTGAATTATATGAAATTGCCATTTTGTAGATCCAAAAAGGTTGAAAGTTGGCAAGTTCATATGGTTCAAATTAGATAAATGGGAAAAAATAGGGGATTTGTCTTTGAAGCTACATTTGTATAGAATCTGCTCAAAATCTATGTGGATAATATGTTTATTTGGGGTGGCTCTCAGGAAACTGATATATTTTGGGTATACCACCAAAATCCCTAAACTTCCTCTTATTAGCATTAGGGATAATCAGGCAAATAAAGGCAAAGATAAGATATGATAAAGTATATGAGATGCATTATAATTTAAAATGCAAGGATGGCACTGAAATTATTTGGTTGACTTTTTAATAATGAAGTGAAAAAAATGAAGCAAGTTCTAAGAAGATGAACGGTGGGGTTCATGAATTAAGACTTAAAAACCTTTCAGAATCTCTGCTAGGACTACACATTTATCATTATCCTAGCGTTTAATACACAGGGGACCTCAAACTTTTTAAACAGGGGGCCAGTTCACTGTCCTTCAGACAGTTGGAGGGCTGGACTATAGTTTTAAAAAAACTATGAACAAATTCCTATGCACACTGCACATATCTTATTTAGAAATAAAAAAAACAAACAGGCAAAAACACCGCATGTGGCCCACAGGCCGTAGTTTGAGGACGCCTGCTTTATAAGGTGTGAGGGTTTGGCAGTAGACTGACTACATTAACGGCCACAATGAAGGGGCCTCCCTGTACCCATACCATTTGTTTTGAAACTTGGTACCCCCCTCCCTGCTCTGAATTTAGGCTCAAGGAAATTATAATGTAGCCCTATACTTTATCAGTGTCTCTCTTGCTCAACTTGGAATCTTGCCGCTGCCATGAAAAAAAGGTGGACTAGCCTGCTAGAGGATGAATGAGCACATGGAGCAGAGTCTGCTATCTCAGCCAAACTACCAGCTGATCACAGACCCATGAGCACGCCCATCCAAGAAAACCAAGACTGGCCAAGATTAATAGAAACTTCTCATGTTTCTGAAGTTGGTCCCATAGCCATAGCTTGTATGTTTCACCTTTTCCCACTACCCATTCTTTATTCCAGTTGCCTTAAGCAAGCACCTTATTTGGCTGTGGTATCTTGCCTGATGGAGTGACCCAAACCTTTACTTCTGAAGAGTCTATACCATTAGCAATAATGGCTGTCTTGGGTTGTTTAGTTTTCCATTGGCTTTAATCATGGGGCATAGGAGTTCTAAAACCACCCGTGGAAATCATTTGTATTTCAGAGTTCTGCTTTACCCTTGTGAAGTAGCTATCCAATTTTACCTTGATAAATGGGATAAATTACTCCAGCCGGTACAAGTAATGCTCTTTTTTTGCCTATGAATTACTAGTATTAAGATCCCAAAGTATTCAGAGTACAATGCCAACTTCCAGTTTAAGTATTTAATGGAACCATTGTTGTGTTTTCTGGTAAAAACATTCTTCATTTGGGAACTACCTTCTAAACCATCAGAACCAAAAGTTGCAGTGAAGGAAGCAAACATTTTTGGACACAAGGGGGTTCATAATAAGAGGACCCACTTCCATAGCCATCTTGCCTATGGTAGAAATATCACCATATATTGGTCTCTAAATTAGAGTATGTAACACACCCTACTGAGCATTTTCTAGATTTCTAGGTATTGCCACCCCAGTTAGCACTATCACTGAGACTTCAAAACCCATCCCACAACTCTACAAAGCCAGCTGCTTCAGAGCGATGAAGAACATGGTAAGACCAGTGAATTCCATGGGCATGGGCACATTGCCATACTTCATTGGCTTTAACATGAGTGTGTCAATAAGAAGCAATGCTGTGTGGAACACCACAAAAGTGAATGCAGTATCCCATAAGTTCAGAGATGTTGGTTTAGGCATTATGGGTTGGTGAGGGAAATCCACATCCAAAGTATCTATGCCCGTGAAAACAAAGTGTAGCCCCTTCCATCATGGAAGTGGTCCTATACAATCAACTCACCACCAGCTAGCTGGTTGATCCAGAGAATGCTATTCTAACAGGTACTTGGTGTTCATATTTTCTATTGGCAGATTGGACACTCAGCAATGAATGTGGCCAGATTGACCTTGGTTAGTGAAATACCATGTTGTGGAACCCAAGCATAACCTCCATCTCTACTGCCATGGCCAATTTTTCATGGGCCCTTGGGAAGAATGAGACAACTAGGTATATAAGTGATGGACATTCATAGGATAAGTCATCTTACTCAGTGGATTATGAATATCCTCCTTGCCCTTCCGTAAGCATTTACATTGGGAAAAAAGTATATGTGCACTTTCTGCCCATCTAGTCTATCCATATCTCTTCTCCAAACCTTGTCACCAATTTTCCTCTAGAACCACTTCCAGTTTCAAATTCTTTATCAGTTATGATTCAATCAGATGAGCAGAACTTCTAGTAGATGGAAAATAGAATGGGAGGAAAAAAGGAAAAAGAAAAAAAGAAAGGAAGGAAGGGAGGAAGGTAGGACGAAAGGAAGGAAGATTGATCTTAGGAATCTGACCGTAAGTCAGATTCCTAAAAAGTTGGTTACACATTTTGTGTGAGGCTTTTGTTTCTGTATGTGGTGATGGATCCTAATGTCCACAGAGCAGACAACTTGGGAAGAAAAGGTGGATGCAAAGTAGAGAAAGCAAAGATAAACTGGAAACTGTGAGGGTGAGCCATGAGGACCAACTAGAGCTTGCATCAATCAATCACTCACTCACTCCTCCAAACCTCTGACTTAGATAAAAGGCGTGTGCAGAACACTTATCTGTCTCAGAATCAGGAAATCTGGAGGAAGAGATCTAGAGTGAGCTGGAGGAGCTGCAGTCTGGCTGCTGCCCTTCCAAGGGGGAGCCAGGAGATAAGGCAGGATGTGGCGTGCTGTTACAGCACCACATTCTTTGCACCAGCCTCCAGAGCACAGAAAGAATGAGGCTTCACCTCCACCTTCCACCCCTTGAGCAGAATATCTTTGGTGGCTCACACCAACCCAGAACTATGCACGGAAGGGAAACCTGGGTACCAGTTTGAGCTTAGCTAGGCTGACACACTAGAAGCTCATCATCACAGATCCCAAGTGTTTTTGTTTCTGTTCTTCTTTTCTTTCACAATTGTTAAATGTGGCAGGCCCTTGAAGGGTTGGTCTCTGCTTGGGCCTCAAAGAAATATAAATTCAGGGATTCTGGTGGTAGCATTAATTATTTCTCTCTAGAAATTAGAAATGAAACTCAATGTTTTTCAGTGCATA
This sequence comes from Microcebus murinus, assembly GCF_040939455.1. Lineage (NCBI taxonomy): Eukaryota > Metazoa > Chordata > Mammalia > Primates > Cheirogaleidae > Microcebus > Microcebus murinus. Next base: position 20,978,574 of record NC_134120.1, read on the forward strand.
ATGATCTTAAAATTAAAAAAAAAAACCCTGAAAATTCTAACAGCGAAAATTAAGAAAATTATATAAAAGTAAATCAAGACCTCATACAATAAATGAATAATAACTTGTTTTTAATTTTATGTGCTTTTCCTCCTGAATTTGTTCTCTCCTATTGCCTCTCTAAAAATTACTTTCAGTTTCTGCTTGACACTGTGAATAACACCAAATCCAAATAAATACAGTGACTTTCCTTTCTTTGTGTTATTATCATAAGGCTCATTCTTTTTTTCTCTCCCATCCCCCTTCCTTTCTCTTTCTGTACCTTGGGTACATATAAACTAATTTTCTCTGCTCCTTAGTTTATGGTACATTATCACTGTTTATCTTAGCCCTTTCTTTATTTTGTATTTTGTATTTTATAATTTTGTAATTTGTAATTTTGTAATTTGTATTATTTTGTAATTATTTTGTAATTTGCTTTGTCACACATCTCCAAGCTTATTCCTCCTTTTTCTGCCCCATTCCCCTAAGGTGGGTAAGTAAAAGGGACAGATTCATCCTGGAATTGGGGTGAGGTTGAATAAAAGTGAAGAGAGTTATACAAAGACAGCATTTATAGCAGCACTTAGCAGTGGGTAGTTGAGTTACACCTGAACACATACCTAAATGTACTTTCATGCTCCTTTAAATTTTAAACTTACTTTAAATTTTTGAACTTACCAAATTAAAGAAAAAGATATAATCTCAAAGTCTTTTAAAATTGAAACACTAGTCTTCTACATAAAGAACATATTTCTCTAGCATTTGAAGTACATTTTCTTCCTTTTCTTTTTTCCTGGAAGAAAACATGAAAATCTTTTTCTAAAAACCAAGGAAATAAGACTGTTTGGTTAGGAAATTTTTAGCCCTAAAAACAGTGTTACGAATTCTATCAGGATCAATTTTATGACCATTATATTACACAGGTGAATACATACATAAAGAAAGGAAAGACTTTTCTTACCTAAATAACCGGATCATTAAGTGCAAATCATGGTACCCTGAAATGGAAATAATTTGGGTGGGGGAGGAGGGAAAGGAAAGGAGTCAAATGGAATAGTCATTTTGGAAAATAAGCTTATTTGGTGGTTTTTGAAAAGTCTTTTCCTGTGTTTTCTTGCTTCTGAATTTAATCCACACATCAGCCCTCGAAGACCATCAATAGTTCTATGGAAACAGCTGTTCTCTCTCAGGCTGCGTGTGTTTGCATAATAGACCCACGGTGCTTCCTGTAATTCTCACCACTAGCTTGGGCGAGATGGGGCAGGGTAAGCAGCTGTATGAGCAGCTAGCAGACATAGTTGTAGGGGGTCCTGTGTGCAGCCTAGATCCCCTTTTAGGACTGAGACACCCATTTCTTTACCTGTAGGTGGTTGGAGGCCAACAGCTCGTATTTGGGTTTCTCTATGGGATTTAACTTCAAGCCAAGAAAGCCATCTCTGTTCTATTCCAGACCACACTTCCTCCCAGAGGGCAATTCTTGTGTAGTGCCTGGTACACAGTGAGGTGAGGGGATTAAAGCCCAGTACTCTTGCCACAAGGGTGGGGCAACTCTGAATGGCTCCCCAGGCTGCGGAGCTCCCCATGGGATGGCGTATCACATGAGAGCTGAGTTCTGACTGCTTCAGAGTCCAACCTCTCCCTCTGTTAAATCCTACACCCTCTACTTTCCTCTAAGTGTTAACCCTGAGGTGATTTCCCACAAATTTCCTGCATGTAAATAACCATCTCTGAGTCTGCTTTCTGGGGACTGACCTCTAGCACAGTTTTATGTGCTGTCTACTACAGGAACTTTGCACTTGCCTCTGTTGTGAACTTATGAACTATATGTACATCATTCATTTATCCCCTCCAAAAGATGGAAAACTGTATGAGCAGCGGATTGTCTTTTATCGCTGAGCACTGTGCTCTGTACACAATGGTGTCTGTTCAAATAATGACCATTGAATGAATGAATGAATGAATGAAAGCTGTATTTGCCAATATTTGAAACAGGGTGTTTTTCAATAGCATCTGTTCTTAAATTCATGTTATGTGGATTGTGATCATTTATTGAGTAAAAAGAGTTTTAAACCACTATTCAGAAGGAACAATCGAGGTATGGATGAACTTTATCTGAGTAGACAGTACTGGTGTTCATTTGGTGACATATTATAGTACCATATTACACTTATATTACCATATTACATTTGCCCTTATTTTTTAGAAGGACTGTGATATGTTTCTACTCAGATTTATTAATACTCAAATCTTAGAAAATGAATTACAATTACAACGTGACTAGAAATGTGGGAAAGATTATAGGAAGCAAGAAGGGGTGAGAAAAAAACGTTTTAGAATTTATCGAGGTATAAGGACACAGAAATAAACATTTTTAAAACACAGTATGGGACTGACCAAAAACTCACTGGCCTATGGCTAGATATGTGCTCTTTCCAGAAGTTGTGAACATTAACATGAATTCAGAAATCTTCATTTTACACATGATTATGTGATTGTAAAAAGCAAGATGAAATAATATGATTGTAAAAAGCAAGATGAAATAATATAGGGCATAAAAATTTAAAAATATAAAAATGAGAAAAATATATAAGGTTTTTATTATCTGAGGTTTACATGTTTAATAAATCTAAATGTTTCTCTTTGCAGTTGGATGTATGTGTATATATGTGTACGTGTGCACTATGTAAGCAAAATAAGCTCACAACTTTGAGAAGAATGTTCAATATACAATGTAAAGGGATGACCTTAAAATTAAGGGTACTATGATTAAAGAGAATCCTGTTTGCTTTTCTTATGGCTCATCAAATGTCAGTAGATATAACTAATTTTAACAATAAATAATTATGGCAACAGCCAACACACTAGGGATACCGTCTCACTTTTGGATTGAGTCTGTTTTCCTCCAGTGTTAAGCTGACAGTAGCTACAATGACTCAGGCCAACATGAGGGCTTTTGAAAAGAACCTCCTCCCACCAGCTACCACCACACTTGTGTTAGTCAGCAATGCTGCAATCAGGAGTTCCCTGAGCTCTGTTGGGTCCACAGGGTCAGGTCTATGCACACAATTTGCTGGGCTCTGTAGAGTGTCATTCTCAGAGGATGAGAGCCCAGCCTCAGCTGTGTTTGCTTTTGGTTCTAGTCACTTACAACTGTAACTCAGTTCACGCATCAGACAATTTGCAGGTGAAAAAATGACGAGTCTGAAGGTATGCTTCTCATTCTGTTCCTGGATTCCCAGAGCAGCTCTTCTCCACCTTGGCAGAGAAGTATCCCTTGTGGCCCTCAGCAACACAAGCCTATTACCGGGGGCTTATAGGATTACCTGAAGCAGCTGCTTATGGGAAATTTCTTTTAGTTGTTTTTCCTGAAAGCAGATAGGTTCTGCATGCTACTCTGGAATATATCCATTTTATATGCAAATAGTTTAAATTGTTAAATAACTTAATTCCTCCATTTCCTAAATTTTCAACCAAAATTAACACTCCTCGAATACGTGCTCTGTGGCTTTAAAGCCCTACTTAAGCACCAAGAGCGGGATCCCTATTTGAGAAGCGCAGACCTGTGGTGATGCCACATGGTAACTGGGTCAGGTGAAACAGGTTCATTGGAAGCTCAGTTCTGTTAGTGACAAGTGACACGGGTATTTCACATCTGTAAGGGCTTGCGCCATCTACATTTCCAAGAATCACAATATTCTATCATGATACAAGAAGGACATTTGTGAATTGGTACTGGATCACGCAAGATGGTAAACAGAGTTAAGTTTGGGTAAAAGAGGTAGCATGGAATATCTGGATCTATGCAGTTTTTTTTAATCTCGATGAGAGGGATTTGGTCAGAATTGGTTGTTGTTTAGATTATGAAATTGGAAGCTTGTCTTCCAACTCTAGTCTCTTTCCATTGTCCCTTTGTTAGATTGTTTTCAAAATTTCTGTTGCCTCTGTCTTGGTGCTTCATGTATGTTCCCTGTTCTACCTGCCTCTACTTTGTCCACCCTCAATACACACACACACACACACACACACACACACACACACACGAGCTCCCCACATAAAATTTTGGTACTATGGTTGAGTGGGGGATGCAACAGTCTATCAAACAATGGTAGACAAGTCCCCAATTACCTATCATATTTGTATAACATTTTATAGGACAGAGTGACATTTGCATTTAGATTTAACACTTTCTATGATCTTTTAAAAAGGGGTTGATGACAAAAGCTCTTTATGACATGGAATTAATAAAACAGAGGGGTGAAAGACAAGGTGACAGAAGGGATGACCAAAAGCAAAGCACAGAAAAGTGGGGGCGCACCTCCATTTTGTTCTCCTCCCATAATAACCATGACGGCAGGCAAGAGCTCCTAGTATCCCTTTGACGTGCTGAAAACTAAGAACCTGAGAGAAGTTATTAATTGGCCCCAGACACAGTCACACCACTCTGTGGAGAATCCAAGATTTTGAGTCCAGGATTTGGATTTGAGCACACCTCTCACTTCATTCCATCTGTCTCTCAGTAAATAATTGATGGTTTGAAAAAGGTGCTAGTCAAGTCACTTCCTCACTCCGAACCTCATCTTTAAAATGATGGCATTGGGCAAGATGATCTATGAGGTTCCGTTAACACTAACATTCTAAAATTCTATTATTTTTACAACACAGTTGGGTCAAGCCCACAAATCTCCTAAGTTCTTATTCTGGGTTCATTTTCTACACTACTTACAGCTCTTCCTTAGGCTCTGTGGAATTCCCCAAGGCAGTGATGGATGGGGATGGCAGGGAGAATGGATGATGTTCATCTTACTCCATCTACATCTGACCATGACAGATGGCAGGGCACACGTTGCTTAAAATCTGATGATGTGAAGGTAGGAATAGCTTGGCCTCTATTAGTTAGCGATAATAAAAGGTGGTCTGAAATCTGTTTGGACCCGTCCAAGGACTACACAAAGTAAGTCATTACTTGCTCCAAATAGTTTTCTAAGGATGGTTAATGTCCCTATGAGGTAAGCCAAATAGATACTGCCTTTTTGTTGGATACTACAAGCATATAATTCTTGATTTTTTAAACTAAATTTCAAAGAGTGATATAGGTTTAGAATACCATTGTCCTTTTAAGTAAAACTCTCCAGATACCTTCATACCCAGAATTCTGAATAATAATTTAACCTTTCTTAGGTTATCTCTTACCAAAATTATTGCTGGTTCTTCACAGATATAGTTCTCTCATTAAATGTTTTTGGGGGTTCACTGGTCTGGACAATTCAAAAGCTATTTTGTGAGTTTTTCTGGTTTCATAAATAAATTAAAACTTTGTTCCAAAGTCCAATTTTGAAAAAATACATAAGAATGATTTTGTGGGATGAGGAATGAGGTATGTTTTAGTAGAAATATTATTAAGTATTTTTAACATTATAAACAAAAAGTTTGTGCATAGAATGGCTAGTTTTTATTTTATTTTTCATTGATAAAAATAATTATACATATTTATGGAATACAATGAGATATTATGACACATGTATGAATTGTGGAATGATTAAATTCAACTAATTAATATATTCATCACCTCGCATATTTATCATTTCTTTGTGGTGAGAACATTTAAAATCTACTGTTTAACGACTTTGAAATATATAATATATTATTAATTATAGCTATGCTGTGCAATAGAGCACTAGAATAGATCATCTTATCTAACTAAAACTTTGTGTTCTTTGAACAATATCACACCTTTCCCAATCTCACCCCCACCAGCCTCTGCTACTCTATTCTCTCTACCTCTATGAGTTGAAATTTTTAGACTCAACATATGAGATCATGTGGTATTCATCTTTCTGTGCCTGGCTTAGCATAATGTCCTCTAGGTTCACCCTTATGGTTGCAAATTACAGGATTTCTTTCTTTATGAAGATTAAATGGTATTCCACTGTGTATATATATCACGTTTTCTCCATCGATTCATCCACTGATGGGCACTTAAGTTGTTTCCATATCTTGGCTATTGTGAATAATACTGCAACGAATGAGGAAGTGCAGATATTTCTTCAATATGCTGATTTTATTTCCTTTGAATATATACCAAGAAGTGTGATTGCTGGATTATATGCCAATTCTATTTTAAGTTTTTAGAGGAGTCTCTGTATTGCAATAGTATAGCTATTTCCAAAATAGCTTTACTAATTTATATTCCCACCGACAGTGTACAAGGGTTCCCTTTTCTCCACAACCTTGCTAACAATTGATATCTTCTGTCTTTTTAATAATGGTCATTCATTATTGTTTTAATTTGCATTTCCCTGATGATTAGTGATGTTGAGCCTCTCTTTATATAATCTTTTGGCCACTGGTATGTATTCTGCTGAGAAACATCTATTCAAGTTCTTTGCTTATTTTTTAATAATATAACCGTACAACAAAATGCTATTCATTTATAAAAAGGAAAAAGCTACTGATACATGCTACATTGTGGGTGAACCTCAAAAACATTATGCTAAGTGAAATAAGTCAAACACAAAAATACTACATAATGTTTGATTTCATTTATATGAAGTGTCCAGAGAAAGGAAACCTATAGAAACAAAAAGTAGATCACTGGCTGTCTGAGCCTGGGGATAGAAATGTGTGTTAACTGTGAACAAACGTGAGCAATCTTTGGGGGATAATCAAAACATCCTAAATTGGTTCGACTTGATGGTTGTACAAATCTGTAAATTTGCTAAGAATTATTGAACTTTACACTTAACAAAACAGGTGAATTTTATGGTATATGAATTATACTTCAATAAAGCTAGTGAGGTGTGGGGGAGAGGGAGAGAGGGGGAGAGAGAGAGAGAGAGAGAGAGAGAGAGAGAGAGAGAGAGAGAGAGAGAGAGATTGATTGAGAGATTGAGATTGAGTAGATGCTCATCTAAATGCCAATTGACATGGATTACCCTGGTGCTGGCGCAGGAATCCAGCTAGCTGAGGTAATGCAGCTCTTGTGGGCTGACATACTTTCTTAATTTGGGCTCTGAGTCACTTCCATTTCATCTAGATACATGAGATTCATGGTGTTCCTGCCAGCACAAACCATCTTCTTACCTATTAGACAGCAGAGAGTGACAGATGCTGACTCATTCTCTCTCCAATAGACTAATCAACATGAATGATTAGCAATTATACTGCTCAGGCTCCCAACTTTGTTCTTTAAAGCTGTGGTAGCTTTAATCTCATTTGCAGCTATGAGGTGGGGCCTTACCATAGGCATCATTCTTGACTGTCAGAGATTTGTCAATGGCAACGAAACATGAAGGACGGGACAAGGTCACCCAAAAGGATTCCTGGACAAGGTCAATCTACAGAGAGAGATGCCACGCTCATAAATTGAAACAAGGTAAATGGATGTTATCTGGTGAACATACGAAATTCTGTTTCTCAGCTTCCTTTCCTTGATTTTGATAATGAACCACTTCTGGGGCTATATGAATTTACAATTTCCACAGAGAATAAATGCACGTCAGATCTCCACCTTAGGCTGCTTGCACAATCTCTGAAAAAATAGCTATTCCTTGAGTCTCTATAAAATAATGTTTGTGGCAGAGAATAAAAACGAAGAGAAAATTTCCCCATTGCTTCAAGAGAAAGGGAGAATTAAGGAGTGCATTGAAGGAATGGGATAGAAGGATCTTTCCCTGCATACACTAAGGATAGGGCCAAGTAGTCCTGACAAGTTAGACACTTCTAGTGATGTCTTTTCACGTTTATAATGTCCATGGAGACCAGGACTTTGTCAAGTTCAAAGCTGTATTCCGATGACACAACAGAGTATCAAGCACATAGTTGTACTCAATAATGTTTTTATTGTATGATTGACCAAAAAAAATGAATTCAACTTATAAATGCTTTGAAAGACATAGGAAGAGATAGGAGAAACTTCTTAAGATAGATGAGATATCATAGCTAAAGGCATCTTCAAAGGCAAGTGACAGAGTCCTTATGGCCAAGAACAGGAAGAGAAAGATTCACAACCTCTTCCTAGCGGTTATGGAGGGTTAAGAACAATACTTATTAGAGGATGACCAGAATCCACATGAGCCTTCCATATACAGGTTCACGATGTCTCTCTTTTTAAAAGTTTTCTCAAGATATTCTGTGGGGTACCGTGCTATGTGGGGTACTAGGGTGGCTAGATCTTGTGTAAGGAATAGGCTAGAGCCAATGATAATTTGATGTTTTTTCCTAAAATGATATTTGGGTTCATCATGATCCAGACATCTCTAGAACAGAAGGAGGAGCTTAGAACACTGTATGGCTTGCAAATGGCTTGCAAATGACAAATCTCACTAGCTCATCATAAAAACCTTTAATGGTGAGTAGGGAAGATATTATTCTCATTTTATAGTTAAGGAAACTGAAACCAAAAGAGATTAGGAGACCCTCCCAGGAAGTAGCAAAGCCAGAAACTGAATCCAGATCTCCTTATTCCAAGTGCAGTATAAATTGTTTCTTATAATACACTCTATTGGGAAACATGCCACAGCTAGCTCACCGGCCTGGGCCATACCCATCAAAGTGGACTTGCTTATTTGTTTTGCTAGTCATGTTTTCAAATCAGTCAAAAAAGAAGATTCACAAAGCACCACAGCTGTCATGCTATGGCCATGTATGTATCCCAGCATGATACAGACCCTGACTATCACAGCAAGAAGAGACATAAAGTTCTCTGGGACCAGGCTCCATATTTTACAGATGAGGAAACGGCAGCACGTAGAGCCAATGACAGATAAGAATAAAGCCAGTACCAACCTTGAAGGTCAACCACAATGGTGACCGACCCCCTTCAGTGTTCCTTCCACAGCCTAGCAGTCGGTCTTCTAATTTAAAAGCAAACAGCAACCCCTTTCTGGAAAGAAATAAGATAGAGCATTTTATTGTCATCTCTGTGTTATTATTCTCCTTTATTTTTTCTATGACTGTCAGTCTGAGTTGTCATAACTGCATTATAATGTCTTTTAGGGCAGAGTCTAAGTGGAATGTCTCATTCACTTACCCCAGAAATTACTAGTGTAAATTCTTGGTGACAACTTCATGAACAAATCAAAACCTTCACCACTTATGTCTAGGGTTAAAGGGAATGCTAACAAAATATACATTCATTAAAAATTCAAATTCACCAAAGCATTATTAATCTTTAAAAACATTTGTAGAAGTGCTGCCAAAAGTAATATTGAACATAAAATCAACTTTGAGAAAAATTAGAGCTTGCAAAATCATTTTTCTAAACTTGAAAATTTTAATTGATATAAACCCAAAAGAACTGCTGCTCAGCAAGATTTAACTCTACTTAAACACTCAGAAACTACACTATGCCATTGAATTTGATTCCTTTAAACTCCCTACAGCTTCTACTAACTGCAAGAGATGAGTAGGTCTTTTATTTATTTCCATTTTTTCTATTGTACCAAATCTAACTTTTGTTTTCTAAAAACCACCTCTGCATATTTGGTTTCACTACTTGGCAGCTTTAAGAATGGAATGGAATTGTTGGGAGACTGATGGCTAGGGAAGAAGGGAAGCATTTCATATATCACTGCCCATTACAAACCAAAGTGGATAAATAAATATTTCCTCATCTGTAAAATGAGGAGGTGGCCCTGGATACTCTATGTATCTGTCAGTTCTTAAGTTCCAAAGACTATGATTGCAAATAAACATTGACTCAATCAAGTATTATCATTCATTGGTCTTAATAAGAAATACCAAGCAATATCAGCCACTGAGCTGACTATAGGATTTATTTTTAAAACATATTATCCTCTACACCACTGGATGCTCTTTTTATTTATTTTTATTTATTTTTTTACAGTTATTTTTTATTTTATATATATTTTTTAATTTTTTATTACCTCCCTGATAGTTCAGAGCAAAGGATTGGATACTCTTTTTAAATTTGTTTCAGGGCTGGGTGTCTAGCAAGCCCAAAATGAAATATTATTTCATTCCTAGTAGCAGATCCAATTGTTTTTGAGTTCACGTATTTATTGTCAGAGCCTGATAATTTTTTATGCTTGGACCACAGCAAAAGTTCCCTTTGATATCTTGCACACACCTCACAAAATGTAAACTATTGACAGAGAAAAGAGGAAAAGTAATAAACTGAAGAACAGGAAAGGAAAAACACTCTCCTTCCAAAAAGGTATAGAATAAAGTCTAGTATTTTTTATGTCACTATTTAAAGAATGACTTGTCTATTGATCTTACTCTGTTGTTGCATTGATTAGGATCAAAGCCTGCCTTGCTGAAACGAAACCAAGTTTTGTAAGCACCACTTTTAGCCATCAGCTATACTAATTTACAGGAGAATACAATGACTAGGGGAAAATACACATACCTATTTTTAATAGGACCAGGGCTAACATCATTCCTTATCCTATCAAGTTTCAAAAGGAAATTAGTCATGTAATTAAAGAAGTTAACACTAGAATAACATTTGCTTTATGCTGAGCTCTAAGTGCTTTACCTGTTTTAAGTCTTACAACATTATGACATAAGTGTAATTTTATCTCCATTTTACTCATTAAAAAAAAACTTAGATTCAGAATTTTAAGAACTTCACTGGGTTGAATAACAACCCTCCAAAATTCCTATCCACTCAGAACCTATGAACGTGACTTTATTTGGAAATAGGGACTTTGCAGGTATAATTAAGTTATAATGAGGTTAAGGTGGCCCCTAACTCCAATATGACTGGTGGCCTTCTAAGAGGAGGAATGTTTAAAAACAGAGAGACACATAGAAGTGCCAGAGGTTGGCTTGATGTGTCTATAAGCCAAGGAACACAGGACTGTTGGCAACCATCAGAAGCTAGGAGAAGGGCCCAAGTAGATTCTTCTGTAGCACCTCCAGAGGGGTTATGGCCCTGTTGATATCTTAATTTCAGACTTCTGGCCTCCTGAGCTATGAGATAATAAATTTCTGTTGTTTTAAGCCAACCAGTTTGTGGTAATTTATTAAAGCAGCCTTAGGAAACTAGTAAAGGGACTTTCCCTAATACACACTGCACTATGATTAGAACTTAGACAGTCTGGCTCCAGAGTTCACAAGTTTAACTACCACCTCTTCACAGCATCTTATAAGTCATGGTATTGGCCATGGATGGCAAAGAGGAAAAACAGGTTGAGAGAATGTAATTCTATAAATTTGCCTCATGCAATAGTCCCAGAGGTAGTTAGGATTAATCAAAGTGAGCCCAAGTTATCTAACTACCACTACTACCTTAACCTCTCTTACTTTTCCATCCGTTTCTTCATCTATGAAATGGTGTATTAAGAAGCCACTCAATTGGATTTTTGTGGATTTATTGAGTTAATACATCAATCAATGATGCTTATGAGAGAGGCTGGCATGTATTAAGTGCTTAATAATCTATTGATTGCCATTGCTATCATCATCATCATCACTATTAAAAAGAATAAATTCCACCTGCCTCAACAGATAGTTGATATTTTTCTCAGATCTAGGAATGCATCTTATTTCTGCTACCTTTATTTTGTCTATGTAACCTTGGGCAAGTAGCGCAACCTTTCTGAACCTCTTTTGTTGGACATTGGGATATTAACACATGTCCACATCATGGAGTCACTGTGAGAATTAAAAATAATATATATGAATATTCCACCCAGTGTTAGTAATATATTAATAGTATGCAGAGGCTCACAGTGTGTGGTTGTTCTTATTGTTATCATAAACCACTCCATTGCACAATCTTTTCAGTCAAGAAATGCCTTCATTTCTCCAACTGGAATCATTCTAATTGCAATTCAGGCATTTTTCCTATTGTTCTACCCTCAGTGATACTGAAGGAGTTTAGATCTCTGGTGTTTGAAGAAAAAACTTTCCTAATCCCTAGCTTGAATCAATTTCACAGGTAAAGGTAAACATTTCTACAAAACATGCATTTTTCTGTAGATATTTGAACCGACATTTAAGCAAGACAAAAGTGAGCCTTAAAAACCGTCTTTGTTTTTGAAGAAAACTGTCTTTCCTTTTGAAGTGAATACCGAATGTCTTCTGGGAAGATAATGAGATGGATGGGCTAATGAGAAATCTCTTTCCCGTGCCTTGTGAAATATGGGTTTAATATTATTTTTCATATTTCCTAGCATGTCTACCATCCCCTCCCCTTGCCTTCCTATGCCAGTGTGCCTTTATGGATTAGTTCTTTTATTTATTTTTAATTTTACATATACGTTTGGATAAATGGCTGTGTAGGTGGTAAGATGAATGGTTAATGAGGGGAGTTGTTGCTGATAACCAGGAAGTGTAAAACCTTTAATCTCTGTCAGGGATATGAGGTAATTTTACTGTAGGAGTGACATTATAATGAACACCAAAATGGGATTTCCATTATACCTCTTCCTCCCCCCAACTCTTTTCCTCTCCCTATTTTATGTTGCTATGCAAATACCTAACTCAATTCTATAAGGAAATAGTCTTCTTTAACCCTACCTTGTATTGTAAAGAATGTTGCACACACAAAACTCTGTTATAAGCAGAGAGGGAAGTCTGTGTGATCCTCAATCCCTGGAAATTCTTAAAGACCCTTAGCAGCATCTGTGGGTGTGCTGGCAAGCTTAAAGCTCAGGCAGCCAAGTGGAAAATAATAGAAGCAGGATATTAGAGAAAAGGAGAGAGAAAATAAAAATGTTGTAGTTATTTGTGGTCATTGCCAAATATTTCTATGTCTATCCTTTTCGGAGATCACAATATGACTGTACTTTCTAGGCAGCTGGCTGAGGCCACATGAGGACTTCTGACAGGTGAGTGTGAGTGGAATTCACGCGTGCCATTTCCAGACTAAAGGATTTAATTTGCACGTGAGACCTTTCAGAACTCTCTTTTTTCCTCTTCCATGACCACCAGCCTGGTAGATAGCAAATGAAATAATTGGGTGAAGAAGTCAATAGTACTGTAAGTTTTTCTTATAAGATTCCAAGTCTCAGAACGTGGGCAAAGTAGAGCACAGTCCCCAGGACACCTGCTATGAGCCTGTGTGGTATGACACAAATTAATCTCCATTGGCCTTAGTCATGGGGATGCAGGAGTTGTTGTAACATGAAGCATATTAATCCAGTCCATCCTTATTCTACATGGAATAATAACAAAAGTAAAGGCCATCATTCTAAAAAATGGAAACATGTTTTTGGCAGTGGCGAGAGGTGGCTTGGAGGTTGGAGAAGGATTTAATACATCCTTCCCCCACTTCTGTAGATTCATCAGCACAACCTATCATCCACCACCACTTCTGTCATGTGAAAATTAGTTTTTTTTTTTTTTTTTTTTTTTTAATTCTATTTAAGGGCTAGGTAAGAGCAGAAACAATTCTCTTAATTCTCTCTCCAATCAGATTGTTAACCCTAACCATCTTCCAGGTAGAAAGCAGGAGAATTCCACCAGCATGTGCTTCAGTATCATACACAGCCATGGGTTGCCCTCTCTTGACCTTTGTTCTTGCCTTCCCTCTTGTTGTAAGTTGAGTTCTCCGGATACATATACCATAATGGGATTTTGTAGCAAGATATATGTAAGAGACCAAGGCCAATGAAAGGAAGGAGTGAAAGCAGAATTGAGCTCAGGGAAAAGTTGAACTTCAATGCAAACCCCATATTGGCCTCAACCTTCCCAGCTAGGAGCCCTAAATCAAGTCTTGCTATAACCAGTCTCTGGCTCCTTCTCCTATATTATTATTGAGCTACTGCAAAAGGCCATGATGGATACTGAATTGGGGCTTATCCTCTGATCCCAAAACATAGACCTCTATGCAAAAGAAATATTGACAAAGCAAGATGCCAGATAACACTGCCTTAAGAGTTCAAAGAAGGCCAATGTTCTCAACAAGATGGCCAAGGAAAGCTTCTCAGAAGAAGATACAATTGAGTTGGGAATTAAGGTTTTAAAAGATTTTGACACAGGGAAAAGATGGATGAGAGTTCCAGACTGAAGCAACATAGGAGTTGTAAAGCCAAGCTTTACCAGCATCAGGCAGAAATGGCCAGGTTTGACACCCTGCCTCACGTCATCTCAAGAAGTCATGCCATGAGCTAGAGCGGCTCTCAGCCGCCGAGGCAGACCCTACACTGGAGAACTGGGACTGCCTGGTGACCGTATTCCCTGACGTTAAGCATCCAGTCATCCGGGAAAGGGGATCTGGGTGGAGCATCTTCATGTCTAACACGCCTGCCCTGTAAAAAAATCCTCTTTCCATTTACTGGAAAAATGGTGTGGATCAAAAATTAAACCTCATTTCTCTGAGTCATAGGATTCTGACTGATTTCATTATCATGTGTGGGAACTCTGAGGTAATCAGGCTCTGTAACATCTCTCAAGCAGTCGCTAATTGGTGGGCCTGCTTCCAGTTTCTTCCCACTTAAGTCCAACTTGCAAGCCACAATTTGACTCATTTTCATGGAACACTTCCATCGTATCACCTTCAGGCTCAAAAACCTGCACAACTTTCATTTGCCAGGTTCCTTAGGCTTGCTTTCCAGATGCAAGGATCTCTAGCAGAGGAAATTTGCTTCTCTCTATCCCAAGAGGTCCTGCAATCCAGACAAATATTCTCATGGCTCCCAAGAATAGCTTTGACTTTACCACTCCTATATTGCTTCAGTCTGGAACTCTCATCCATCTTTTCCCTGTGTCAAAAATCTCTTAAAACCTTAATTCCCAATTCAATTGTATCTTCTTCTGAGAAGCTTTTCTTGGCCATCCTGTTGAGAACATTGGCCTTCTCTGAACTCTTAAGGCAGTGTTATCTGTCATCTTGCTTTGTCAATATTTCTTTTACATAGAGGTCTATGTCTTGTGGTCAGAGGATAAGCCCCAATTCAGTATCCATCATCGCCTTTTGCAGTAGCTCAATAATAATGCAGGAGAAGGAGCCAGGGACTGATTATAGGAAAACAAGGTACCTGCTTTTGCCAACTCAGTTTCCTTGTCTGAAGAAGTTCCTTAAGAAAGGGAAGCTGAATTGGATTTTTCTCTCAGTCATTTTTTAGCTCAAATATTCTATGATTGATTGCAGAGCAATAAAGGGGCTAGCATAGATCAGCCTCCTGGCAGACCAAAGATCTTTTAAGTAGTTTCTATGAGAAATGGATAAAGGAACAGGCATTATCTAGCCTAGCCATTAAGTCGCTGAGAGAAAGCACAGCCTTTTGTTGAGTTTGGGCGAATCAAACATTCATTTCTGTTAGTGAAGAAACTGCCTCAAGAGACTCTCAAGTACAGAAAGACAGGGAAAGGATAAACAAGATGTGATAGTTATTTTTCCTCTGGGACTCTGAAAAAGGAAATAGTCTTAGAAGATGTTATCAATCAATCTTCAACTATTTACTGAAATCCACTTGGTGATCATCAAAACCTCTGATCATCAAAACCTTTAAGCAATATACCAAAGAGGTCAGTCTCCTGCCTTAAAAGAACATACAATTGAGTTTGGCAGGCAAAAATGACCACATGAGACAACAGTGACTACAGGTATTTATTTTATTGTATTTTGCTTTGTTGTGCTTCACAGATACTGCACTTTAACAAATTGAAGGTTTATGTCAACCCTGTGTCAAGCAAGTCTATTCGTGCCATTTTTCTAACAACATGTGCTCACTTCAGTTCTGTGTGTCATATTTTGGTAATTCTTATAATATTTCAATATTTTTATGATTGTATCTGTTATAGTGATATGTGATCAGTGATCACTGATGTTACTATTATACTTATTTTGGAGCATTCCAAACTGCACCCATTAAAGATGGTGAACTTAATCGATCAGTGTGTGTGTCCCAGTTGCTCCACTGACCACTATTCCCCCATCTTTCTCCCTCTTCCCAGGCCTCCGTATTCCCTAAGACACAAGAATACTAAAATTAGGCCAATTAATAACCCTAAATGGACTCCAAGTGTTCAAGAGAACGGAAGGGTCACACATCTCTCATTTTAAAGCAAAAGCTAGACATGATTAAGTTTGGTAAGGAAGGCATTTCAAAAGCTGAGATAGGCCTAAAGCTGGATCTCTTGAGCCAAACAGGTAGCCATGTTGTGAATGCAAAGGAAAAGTTATTGAAGGATATTAAAAGTGCGAGTCCAGTTGACATCTGAATGATAAGAAAGAGAGACAGTCTCATTGCTGATATAAAGAAAGTTTTAATGGTTTCGGTAGAAGATCAAACCAGCCACAATGTTCCCTTAAGCCAAAACCGAATCCACACCAAAGCATTAACTCCCTTTAATTCTACGAAGTCTGAGAGAGGTGAGGAAGTTGCAAAAGAAAAGTTTGATGCGAGCAAAGTTGGTTCATAAGGTTTAAGGAAAGAATCTTCCAAAAACAGGCTGACTCTCTTGTTGGAGGCTAATGCCACTGTTGAGTTTAAATTAAAGCCAATACTTATTTAATATTCCAAATGTCCTAGGGCCCAAAAGAATTATGGTAAATCTACTTTGCCTGTGCTCTAGAAATAAAATAACAAAGCCTAGGTGACAGCACATCTGTTTACAGTATGGTTTACTGGATATTTTAAACCCACTATTGAGATCTACTGCTCAGAGAAAAAGATTCCATTCAAAATATTATTGCTCACTGATAATGCACCTTGTCATCTAAGAATTCTGACGGAGATGTACAAGGAGATTAACATTGTTTTCATGCCTGCTAATACAATATCTATTCTTGCAGCTTATGGATCTAGGAGTAATTTTTACTTTCAAGCCTTACTATATAAGAAATTCGTTTTGAAAGGTTATAGCTGGCATAGATAGTGATTTCCCTGATAGGTGTGGACCAGGGGTCCTCAAACTTTTTAAACAGGGGGCCAGTTCACTGTCCCTCAGACCATTGGAGGGCCAGACTATAGTTTAAAAAAAAAACTATGAACAAATTCCTATGCACACTGCACATATCTTATTTTGAAGTCAAAAAACAAACGGGCAAAAGCACCCACATGTGGCTCACAGGCTGTAGTTTGAGGACCCTGGTGTGGACAAAGTAAATTGGAAGCATTCTAAAGATTTACTATTCTAGATGTCATTACAAATATGTGTGATTCATGAAAAGAGGTAGAAAAAAAAAAGCAACATTAACAGGAGTTTGGAAAAGTTGATTCCAGCCCTCATAGATAACTTTCAAAGTTCAAGACTTCAGTGAAGGAAGTCGCTGTAGATGTGGTAGAAATGGCGAGAGAACTAGAATTGGAAGTGGAGCCTGAAGATGTGACTGAATTTTTGCAACCTCATGATTAAACTTTAATGGATGAGTTGTTTCGTGTAGATGAGCAAAGAAAGTGATTTCTAAAGACACAATCTATCTTGGTGAAGATGCTATGAACAGTGTTGAAATGAAGTCAAAGAATTTAGAATATTCCATAAACTTGGTCAATAAAGCAGTAGCAAGGTTTGAGAGGACTGATGCCAATTTTGAAGGAAGTTTTGTGGGTAAAATGCTAACAAACAGGAAAGTCAATGAATACAGAAGACTCCATTGTTTTCTTATTTTAAGAACTTGCCATAACCATCCAACCTCCACTCTGATCAGTTAGCAGCCATTAACAGTGAGGCAAGAGCCTCTGCCAGCAAAAAGATAAACACTCACTGAAGGCTCAAATGATCATTACCATTTTTTAGCAATAAAGTTTATTGTTGTTGTTTTCAAAGACAGGGTCTCACTCTGTGACTCAGACTGGAGTGCAATGGCACCCTCACAGCTCACTGTAACCTTGAACTCCTGGCTTAAGCAATCCTCCTGCCTCAGCCTCCTGAGTAGATGGGACTACGGGCATGTACCATCATGCCTAGCTAATCTTCTAATTTTTGTATAGATGGGATCTGGCTATGTTGCCCAGGCTGGTCTCCAATTCCTGGCCTCAAGTGATTCTGCTATCTCAGCCTCCCAAAGTACTGGGATGACAAGCATGAGCCACTGCACCAGCCAACATTTTTAAATTAAGGTATGTACATTGTTTTCCCAGACATAATGCTATTACACACTTAATAGACTACATTATAGTCTAAACATAATTTTTATATACACTGGGAGATAAAAAAAAAATTGTCACTCACTTTATTGCAATATGTGCTTTATTTTGGTAGGCTGGAAGGGAACCCACAATATCTCTGAGATATGCCTATATAAGGCAGCATTGAATCACGTTCTGTATTGTGAGAATTCCCTGAGTTGGACTGCAGTTTTTACTTCTATCTAGCGAACAGCCACAGGCATTAACAAATCCTTCTAAGCCTCATTTGCAAGAATATGAATAATGATAGTATCTACCTGATAGGGTATTGGGAGGGTCAAATGAAATAATGTAATTAAACTGCAGTTCCTAGGACATTTTAAGAGCCTAATAAATGTTTATTGTTATCATCATCATCATCATTATGATCACTATTATGGTTTTATATGCCAATGAATGCTCAGACTCATGAGCTGGAGTAGTAGACAGGGCTTCCTGAGAGGCTGAACTGAGTTTGACTTTAACACATTGACTGCCATGTGAGTTGTGTTTAACTCAGGCTAGTTTCGAACCAGGGACCTTGTGAAGCAAAATCCTGCAGTTGGTTTGTGAAAATCTTACTTGTTGATGTTCTTATTGTTACAGTTAATATTCCATTGCCTATAACTCATGCATAGAAAATGATACAAAATAACAAATTAGAAAGGATCGTTTTATTTTAATAAAACACTGTAGCCTCAGAGAATTTTATTTTTCTAGTGTGGCAGTCAATGTGTTAAAGATGGGGGTGGGCATAGGTAGGTTGGAGATTGAGAGATACATGAGGGTTGAGGTAAGACTTTCACACGTGAGAACAACAACATAAGGAATTTAGAAACCTGTGCTGAAATAGCCTTTGACGATGGTCTCTTAAAATGTGGGTGGCTCAATATGTGTGCATTTTCCTTTGGCTGGTGGACAATATAAATGTTTACATCACTCAGAGCTCCACCATACCATGGGTGAAAAACATGGAGAAGTATGGAATATCCTGGGAGCTACTATCCTATTGGATTTTAGAATTCAGCTATGAATTTTGACAAAGTGAACATTCTGCCTTTTCTACTGGAGACTTAAAAGAAATTGTTTGATCAACATTGGTGGTTCTGGAAAAGAGTATATTGTGGAATTTGTGTGTTTGGTAACATTAGCAATATCTAAGAGTTATTGGGTAAAACTCACCTGTCTTTTTCATAATGATCTTCTTCCCTAAAAGGTTTGCTGTATTGTTATGGCTACTGGTTATGATTTAAAGAAAAAGAATAATTAATTTTTGGTTCTGCAGGTTTCCAGTAATAAACATTACTAATGCTTCATTTTGGGGCCAGTGGGTAACTAATTTAAAATTTTTCTCATTATGTAGCCAATTTACTTAATTTGACACATTTTTTTCTTACTTTTATTAGCTTTTGGCCTTTCTCCAACTTGTCTTAATCAAAATGCCTATTATTTGTGTCTTGCCATTAAGGATAATCTGCTTATTCTATAGATAGCAAATTGCATGTTAAAAAAAAAAAAAGAAAGAAAGAAAGAAAGAAACATTTAGTTGCTACCACACAATTCTATTGCTTCTTCCAAGTAGAAGCAGAAATATTTGCAATTCAATAGCATGGAGTCATTCCAGGACAAGGGCTAATGGCAGTTAAATGCAATATCTTCTGCCAACAACACTGTGCAAATTAAAATTCTTTACTTTGAATGTTGAATGATATTAACTACATTTTCCCCATTGCCACTGGAGAAAGGAAAAGTAACTTTGTAAACATTCCATTTCAATGTCTTTTATCAAACATTTATTGACTCCCTACTGTGTACTAGGCACTGTTCTAGGTTCTAAGAATCTATCCATGAGCAAGAAAAAGTTCCTGCTGTCGTTGAACTTAAATTCTCCGCAAAGGAGTCTGATAACCAGCATATAAGTTTATATCTCATGGCCATAAATTATATGAAGGCATATAAAGTTGGTAGGAAGGAAGTGAGAAAGAATGACACAGATGTGGAACAGTTCTGTTTTTGATAGTGTGGTCAGGGGAGATAAAGGCACATTTGACCAGAGAGAATAAGCTATATGGCTATGAGGAGGAATAGACAAAAAACACCCTCTCCAACACTCACATATGTTGGCACATGCCTATAAATCAACAGTGTGGGTAAAGAGACTTAGAAGGGCTTTTTACTCATCAAAATTCTCTAAACTTGTAGTGCTAACCAGAACATGGGTCTCTGTCTTTGAAAAGTTAATAAATGGTTGCCTGCTTAATTTTGACTTGGAGGAGAGACTGTAAATCTGTGAGGTTGCCATACATCATGTGTATTGCAGAAATTAGCAGGCTCAAACTGCCCAGAAGGCTGAACAAAAGTGGGATTTATACTCCTCCCTCACTGATCTTTCACACATGAATCAAATGATATATTCCCAAAGAAGAATTAGAAACTGACACGCTCTGTGCCAGCATGTAGATAAGGTTAGGACCCGAGTATATCGATGGTTACACTCGGATCTCCCGTGTCTCCCTGCCATATGGAGATTAATCTGGCTCAGGCCCTGCTGATAGTTGGAATTAATAATCATCCCTACACAATGCCAGCCGGTCACCACAGAAACATGCTCCTGAATAGAGCCGGAGTCATCAAGTGCAACCCAACCATCACCTGCTCCCATTGCCCCCTTCGTTAACCTTAAAATTAAACACAGTCACAAAGCACTTATGGAGAAAACAGATTTCCACAGCCCTTAGGAATCCTGGAAGCAGGTTCCACAGGGCCCCAGTACCAAATCCAGGCCCCACTCTCTCATTCAGTCCTACTGACAGCAATTTAAAGCAAAAAGTTCAAAGAACTCATATATCTGGATTTTCAGTTCCCAGCAAATTTGAATTTGCTAACTAGTCAAAATAGGAAAAGGAGACCCATAAAAGAAGTAAATAATGAAAATCGACTGCTTGGTAGAGACAAAATATGGGGAAAATTTAAGGATGCAGCAGAACCCAGCAATTAATTATAGCACAGAACAAAAGTGGATGCTGACTCTGAAGTAGGTCTGGTATTTCCTACCTGTGTGACCCTGAGGAAATTCTCTACCCGCTACCCTCTCTGTGCCTCAGCTGAAATGGAATTAAAGGTAACCCCTTGCGAGGAGGCCTGTAACTTGTGCTGTATGCCAGCTCAGACAGTGAGTAGACCTAACTGGTGCAGAGTATTACTCTGCACTCTAAGGGAAGTCTTTTGATGAAGAATATTCTCTCTAGCATTTAATCTGAAAGGACTCTTGTCACTAAGCATTTTTAACTCTACTAATCCACACTGGAGGTTTTGTTATTTAGCATACTGAAATTTAGAAATGTTTGGGTTTTTTTCCCCCATTGGTGAAATCAGTGTGTTTTACTCAGCATAATGGGTGTTATTCATGGGTTTTCATTGATTGAAGTTAGTATTCTTCTTAAAACACAGACTGGCTAATATACCGTAAAGACACTTTCCACTACTGCATGGGCACGGTATAGGGTCCCAGAATTCTTTTCCTCTTAGAAGTAGTGTCCTGAGTTTGATTCTAAAAATAATTATATATCTAACTGGTGGCTCTGAGGATTTAATCTCCTGAGTTTGACTAGATGGTTAGCTAATTCCTACTCTAGAATGCTGTCATATTGGCTCTGGGGAAACTTTTATGCAAGTACCAATAGGGTCTTCCCAGAGCACAGTGATCTTACAGGGCAGCCTATGACTATTATTTGTGCCTGCATGTTAATAAATGTCTGTAGTGTTTCTATCAGCTTTTAAGATGACACAAGAATTTGTTATATTTTTTGGCATATTTTCAGCACAAATATTAATATCTACCCTTTCAAATTTTGATATTTGCAAGTATAAGCTTCAATTATATGAAAATATAACTATATGAAACATTTTTTCCAAAGAAGTTTCCAATTCTAATAGTTGCTTTTTAACTAGGTTTTTGTTGTAACTTTGAACCCAATTGATTCACATTGTTGAAAGGCAATTTTCTGCTGGTCTCTTACATTTATGTATGTGCTGCATGCACAAGCACTATTGACTAGCTTTGTTCTGGAGTATCTTTTTAAGGATGTTTATATAGCAAACAATCTTGGAAGACAGAGGTAGACTCTCCCTTTGTAGCAAAAGGCAGGACATTTACTACCTAGTTTATGAAGATGCAAAGTTCAAGCAGGATTGTTGTCCCTTATAGAAGATTTGGGTCCCAGAAACTTGGGGTTCCTCTCCTATAATGCAACCTACTGGTGTGCAAGAGTCACCTGGCCTACATCATGTCACCTCGTAAGAACTGGGGCTCAGAGAACCAAAGCAAAATGCTGATAATCTGGTGATGGCTATTGCCATGAGTAGTAAACTGTCCTTTATCATTCATCTAAGAATCTCTTTTTCTCTCATCATCCATGAAACTGTGGCACACCAACTTGATAACTTCCAAGTAGGGTAAAATCTCAGACTGTTCACAGTTTGGTACATACATCAATTCTGAATTAATTTTATTTCAAGTAAACAATCGTGATGAATACCATGGAGTCCAAAGATGAGCAGGAATACTATGGAGACTTCAAGAATTCTCAGTCTGGATGAAATGAAGAAAACAATTAGCATTCTGCTTTAAACAGGGCCATGACTAAAAGCTGCAACATCTTGGTGCAATAATTGATTGCAAAGGGGGAATTAGAATATTTAAGAGAACCAGCGCTTTTCAAGTGCCTTCTAGCTGATTGGAAGAATTTGTTTGTAGGCAAATAATTGGAATTTCAAATATGATTATTTTCTAGTCAACAAAGAAATAAAATCTGTTTAACATTACTTTTCTCTATCTTTGAAAATCTTTTCACCTTAAATATTTGACCTTGTTTTTTTTCTTTACTGTATCTGATAATACAAGTAATAAACAGTCATGATATAAATTATAGAAATGTGTAAAATTCTGAAATATTAAAAATGCACTCATTGGAGTTCTACTTCTGGTGTGGCAGTGTAAGGAGCTCTGTGGCCCCACCCCCAATGAAAACAACCATAACTGGTGAAAATTAGTTTTAAAACATCCATTAAAAGTTCCTTGAGATTGTTCTAATTCGGCTATGACAATTATGTTGTCAATTAGGATAATTAGTAAATGTTTATTCACAAAAATTCTATTAAATCTTGCTAATAACAGCTACAGTCTGTGGTATTTATGGCACAGACCCACTCCTTCTCCCCATCTGGGCTCAACATGCTGGAAGCCCACTCTGGATGGGTGTGACCAAGAAGATATGGCTCCAGATCCCTTCAGTTCTTAATCAAGGGATACAGTGTCTCACTAGGAGAGGCAGGACACTGGCATTTTTCACTCCTCCCCAACTACCTCCAAGTTTCAGAGGCTAAGTTTCTGGCAAGTGTGGCTGAGAGGCCAGGGGGTCCCTTATTCCGCCCAGCCACTGCTCATACAGTAGGTTTACAATAGGCTCAGAAAGCAAAAGGTACTGTGGCCCTGATTTCTTTCATCCCAGCTCATTCACATGGTAGAAGTTTCAACCAGTAGAGGGAAACCAAAAAACTAGAGGCTATTGCTGCCATCCCATACACCCTGCTTCTAAAGCAGGAGCATCCCATGAAACAGGCCACTGTCCGCATCCCATCTAAAGAGTGTTTCAGAGATGTTGAGCAGGAAAGAAGTCCATAAGAACAAAGGGGTTTGAATATCTCTCCCCCGAAACCTGACTCCATTTGGAAAAGAGGATAGAAAAGTTCAAATTTAAGGATGTTCTCAAAAAATAGAACAAAACAAAACAAAAACCCTAGATTTTGGTGGTATACAATTTATAAGAAGTTGATAGCTGGGAGGTGGAGGCAGGAGGACTGCTTGAGGTCAAGAGTTGGAGGTTAGCCTGAGCAAGAGTGAGACCCCATCTCTACAAAAAATAGAAAAATTAGCTGGTTATGGTGGTATACATCTGTAGTCCCAGCCACTCTGGAGGCTAAGGCAAGAGGATCTCTTGAGCCCAGGAGTTTGAGATTGCAGTGAGCAATGATAATGCTACTGTACTCTAGCCAGGGCAACACATTGAGACTCTGTCTCAAAAAAAAAAAAAAAGTTGATAGCTTTATGAAAACAATAATCTAGCACATAGACTAGTTTACCAGAAAGAATCAGGGAAACAGACAACTAAAAAGAGCCCTCCTCAAAAGCTGGTGGTAAAAATAAATAAATAAATATTTTGGAAGTGTCTGATTCAGTGGCTGATTTCAGCTGGATAAGATTGTGGAGCAATTTATGCCCAAGGACATTGTTGGAAACAATGGAGTATTAAGTCGTAAATTAGTGGAACCTAATAGCTGAGTGTCATACTGACAGAGGTAGAGTGAAGAAGAAAGATTCCAGGAAAAGAGACAAAGAGAGGCCTGCTAAAACAACTACGTTCCAATGGTGACTGTGAATAACCAATGCTGTGGCCTCAGAAGGGTGATATCAGAGACTTCACACAATGGGAGAAATATACTTTTTTTTTTTTTTTTTTTTTTTTGAGACAGAGTCTCGCTTTGTTGCCCAGGCTAGAGTGAGTGCCGTGGCGTCAGCCTAGCTCACAGCAACCTCAAACTCCTGGGCTCGAGTGATCCTTCTGCCTCAGCCTCCCGGGTAGCTGGGACTACAGGCATGCACCACCATGCCCGGCTAATTTTTATATATATATATCAGTTGGCCAATTAATTTCTTTCTATTTATAGTAGAGACGGGGTCTCGCTCTTGCTCAGGCTGGTTTTGAACTCCTGACCTTGAGCAATCCGCCCGCCTCGGCCTCCCAAGAGCTAGGATTACAGGCGTGAGCCACAGCGCCCGGCCCCCAGTACGTTCATTAAACAAATGAACAAGCAAAGTAAATAAAAGAAAACAAGCTCCAAGTAGGAGAGGATCAGTATCTAAGGTTGTTGTAATATATTACTTAAAATGTCTAGTTTTCAATAAAAATTACAAGATATGATGAAAAACTATTACCCCATACATAGGAAAAAAGATACAGACAACAGAAACAGACTATAAGAGGGCCCAGATGGTGGACTTAACAGACAAAGACTTTAAAGCATTTGTAATAAACATACTTGATGAACTAAAAGAAAGCATGTTTTATACCTTCCATTAGAAATAAAGGAAGGTATGAAGATAAATTCTCACCAAATAGAGAAAATCACTAAAGAGATAAAAATAATAAAAAGGAAACAAGTGGAAATATTGGAGTTAAAAAGTATAGTAACTGAATGAAAATAGTTATTAAAGGGACTCAGCAGTAGATTTGAAGTAGAAGAAGAAAAATGTAAGAACTTGAAGATGGATAGAGATTAGGCAATTTGAAGAGCAAAGACAAAAAAAGAATAAAGGAAATAGAGCCTCAGAAAAATATGGAAAACCATTGTGTTAACATACAAGTACTGAGTACCAAAAGGAGGTGGTAGAAAGGAACAGAAAAAATATTCAAGGAAGTAATTTCTAAAAATTAACCTATACATCCAAAAGCTGAACAAACTCCAAGTAAGCAAAATTCCAAAAGATCCATACTGTGACACATCATAATTAAAATGCTGAAAGCCAGAAAGAACAATCTTAAAAGCAGCAAGAGAAAACAATTCCTCATAGACAAAGAATCCCCACTGAGATTAACGACTGATTTCTCATTGAAAACAATGGAGGCCGGAGGCAGTGAAATGACAACTTAAATGCTGCTGAAAGAAAAACAAATTCTTATCCAAGAACCTTATATCCAGCAAAACTACATTTCAAAAATGAAGGTGAAATAAAGATATACCAAATAAACAAAAGTTGAGGAAAGTTTTGTTTCTAGCAGATCTCCTTTATAAGAAATACTGAAGGAGTTTTTCACACTGGAAGTAAGTGCCCCTTGGTGGTAATTCAAACACACACACAGAAATAAGAGCACCCATAAAGGTAATCACGTAATTATAAAAGACATTTGGGAGTCCACCATGCATAATGCTTTGTAATCTGTTTTTATTTTTCTTTTCATTTAGTGTGTTCTCAAGAATAATGATTATGATAATATAAGAGGTTTAGATAAATTATTTGTAGATTAAAAAAACATATTCAGCAGTTTAGCTAAGTAAGAGAATGCAGTACTGTTCCTAAGAAAATTTGGAACTACTAAAAAGCAGCCTATTGTTTAAGAAAATGGGGATCTGGACTCTATCTCCTTATATATCATTTATGTCCCTTATGAGATTTTTCTATTAATGCTTTTTGAGATTTTTTAATTCTAGTGGAAAATTGCTTTTACTGAGTAAGAGAAAACAACCAAATAAAACCTTGGATGAAAGGAAATTAGCCTACAGGCAGTGTGGTTGCACAGCTGACAGCAGGATGCAGTGGGAAAAACAGTGGGCTTAGAGGGTAGGAGGCCTTGGTTCAGTTTTAAGTTCTATCCCTATTCCTAATTCACTGTATTCTTTTCTAGGCATACAGTAAGGTTGCAAGGAGTATAACCTATTCAGACTAGCAAAAGCAAAGTCATAGGATATGGTTATTGAAAAGATGTGATACCATCACCCTGAATTTAAGCATGGTCGGGTTGTCTGGGACCTGAAGCTGGGAACTGGAGAGTTAGGAACTGATTTCGGGGTGCTCATCCTCTGTTTCTTATTCTTGCTCTTTGTTATTGACCAGTTTGTATACCCCTCCCAGTATGGACTAGGTTCCCCTCTCTGCAGTCTCATGCCATCTACTGCTGTGTTTTCTGCTCCCTCAAAACTTATGCTTGCATGTATCTCACATGGAGTAGTGTTGATTGCAGCCTAAATTCCAATTGTCCTTTTAACTCAAGAAATAACTAGGAATAACTGACCACCTTTTCTGTGTCTCTTAGTTCAAATTCTGAAGAGAAAGAATTGCAATGGCTTGGTCCAACATACAGACTTGATCTCCTTGAAACAATGTCTTATGGAGGAAAAAAAAAATCACATAAGGTTGCTCTGCTGAGGGTATCAAGTGGGATCAGCTAAATTTGAAAAGGATATGGGAGTGTCTCAAAATCTATCACACTATTCTTTGGCCAGTTACTACTCTCTCTTGCATACGATAGTCATCTATAAAATTCTTCTCTATGCTCCTCTAGTTCAACGAGAATAGCTTATTTCCTAAAGGATATGTGAATAACTTATACCCAAAGCTTCTTTTACAGGACAGTCATATTTTACAAGAAAGTGACAGAAGTAGGTTATTACATGCACTAATTCCCTCCCACATACCACAAGCATTCCTGATACCATCTGTATGACTTAGGAAAAAAGAGAATTTTATATTCTCTTTGGCTCATTTTCAAAGAACCAGGCTCTAGCCTAAGCAACTGACTTGAGGATTTCCCCAATTACATTCTGAGAGATTCCCACTATTTTTTCTACATGGAAATGCTTATGCATATCAGACATTAATTAAAAAACTAATTCAATAGCAATTCTAAGAAAAATAACCCAATCTTTAAAAATTCAACCTCATTCTCTCTTTGAAATTGGTATATGGCAAGTAACACCAGCTCTATAAATAACATGTAAGCAATGGTGTGAGAAATTCAAGCCCTTAATTGGATGAATTTATCTGATGCTAAATGATGGAACTTGTGTTATCAAGTTGCTACTTAGGTTTTCAACGCAAAGTTTTTAACAGATGTCCTGGGGCTGAGGTGGGGGAGGCAGACACAGTATTGAGGATGAATCAAAAGGGAAAGTTAAAGTGGGTTTTACCAATATGATAAACTCCGGAAGGTACTGTGGCAAACCCATTCTCACCCACGCCTGACTCCCTTTGATCCCTGACCTCAAACTATGGCACTCTCGACTCGTTAAATGGTGGTCAAGAAACACTAATACTATATAAACCTAAGGAATGTCTAATGAATCTCTGTAACAGTTTCCAGTGGATAGTCTAATTTATAGTTTGATTATATTTGATTCAGAATCTGATTAAAAGCTCATGCTCTTCTTTAACTATTTTTTTTTATCACAATTAGATTGTTAGTTCATTATCAAAAGAGATCAGGCCATATATTTCTTCTGAATCCTATTGGACATCTTAATATATGACTATCAAGTGCGTAGTCATCACTCAGTAAGTGCTTATTCTTTTGAATTAAGTTGAACATATGGGTCATTTAGGATCTAAAGCAGCCGTTCCAGTATTCCCTGGAGGCTAACTTCCATTTTACTTAGCAAATGGAGCAGGAACAAAAGAAAATTACATATGTGCAAAGCCAGCATGCTCATAAAACAATAGATAATAAAATGTCAGAAAGTGACTTCCTTAGAGATCATCTGGTACACACCTGAGAACTTGAGGGGCAAGGGTACCTAGTCGAGCCACACAGGTAATCAGGATCTTAGACCCTTCTCTGCTCTCATTATTCCAACTGCTATGTAATTATTAAAAGAACCACCACCTTGTTCTGGCTGTATCGTCATTCCCCACCAGCCTGCACGCCTCCTTCAGTACTGCTGATTATCATTCTCTTCAAACAATATACTTTCAGCAGGTACTCAGAAGGACTTGAATGTCCCCATTTATTTGTGTCACTTCCCCTTTTTCTGCTATACTAAGTCAGTCTCAAAATGGCTTCCTCCTTTATATTTCGAGCAGTAGTTCTCACTGCTTTTTTCTACCTACACAAGCCTAATAATGATTATGAAACATTTTCATTACTAATATTCCCTAGAATGGATTCTCAGGGGTAGTGAAAGGATAAGTAAACCTAGATGGTCACTGCTTTAGTAAAAGTTTCTATTACATTGGGGTTAAGGATCTATCCAGGATCAGATAGCAATCATAGAAACCTCAATCACATAGCCACCAAATATATACTAATGCTAATAGGCAAGGGCAGGAGGCTTTCCATCAACAAGGAAATGCATTTGTAGAGGAATGTGGAGAGGCTGGAAATGACAAAGACATTAGGTAGGAACGTGGTAACCTTAGTCTTCCCAGATGTTAGGAATTTCTATAAATTTTCATTTTCCATGACAGATTCTATGAAATCTTTAAAATATAAAAGGTATCTAGTCATGGCACTTTTGATAGTTCTGAGGACATGAGTGGTTTTTTTTAATGGAAATTGATCCTTTTTCGCCTCTTGAGGCATCATGAGATTCACACACTGTATAACACCCCTCTCTGTCCAGGTTTGACACTGTGTTCTGATGAGGTATTAATTCCATCCTACTCCCAGGCTTCCATTAGAAGATCATGATGTTGACTCACCAGAGGAACATGTCTTGACATAGCTTTAAAAATAGTGGAAGTCCAAGAATGCATCTTGATTACACATTGGGATCCTGGTTAGCCATCCTGTCATTAAGAAACCCTCTCCCAACTAAAGGAAAATGGAGTGTAGAGTCTGACAGCAAATAAATGGGCTATGGCAGAATTACAGACACCAAATGAAATGGAAGATACAGAACCAGATTTGCACAGATTTCAGCTGAAGAGAAAAAGAGAAAGAGAGAAAAGAGATTTCTCTTTGGCTGATATATAACTTAATTTGGTCTCATGATACTAGCATTTATCTCAGTGTTGTTATTAGTTTCTTGCCTCAAACTCAAGCAAAAGCAAGAGTAGAGTTTTTATTTAATATGTTCTTAAATTGAATTTTATGCCTAGCTCTTAAAGTAGAATATGCTATGAATGTGGGAATAATTGTCCCTAAATGACACTAAGAATTTTAGCACCAAGTCATCAGAGTCCGGTGCCCTGGATCTGTGTTGAATTGCCAATATAGAAAGGCTGGTCAATAATCTGCCCTGATTCACTAAATCTGACTTTTGTCTCAGTCATTATTGGTATGTGATTTGGGGAGAGCAGGGCCACAAGAACCTTCACAAACTAAACTGACTTATTTTTTAGCCGTAGTATAGATATAAACACAGGTCATCCCAAATCAATGGCATATCTAAATATATCCAAGAGAAAATATTGTAAGGACTCCATTTGTAACACCATCTACAGATCTCTGACCCTCTGAGAAAGTATTTCCATTCACTGCTGGCTCTACAGCAGCTCTTCCCCATATGGTCCAGCCCTTGTATTAAGTCCTGCCCCTGCCTAAGCAGTAACATCAGAAATTCTGCCTATACTCTGTATTGGATTTATTCTTATTGTTTTTTTTTAATTTAAAAATATTAAGGGGGTACAAATATTTTAGGATTGTTTTTTCAATGCTTGAGTCCTGGTTATAGGTGTGTCTGTAACCCAAATAATATTCATAGTACCATTAGGTTGGTTTATTACCCTCCCCCTTCTCCCTGGTCCCCCCTGTTTGCTTTCCACTATGTTTTACTTCCCTCTGTGCACATGTGCTCTCATTGGTTAGTTCCAATTTAATAGTGAGTACATGTGGTGTTTGTTTCTCCATTCTTGTGATACTTCACTTAGGAGAATGGTCTCCAGTTCCATCCAGATTGTTGTAAAAAGTATTTCATCTTTTTTATAGCTGGGTAGTACTCTTACATGTACATGCATCACATTTTGTTAGTCCACTCATGAATTTATGGGCACTTGGGTTGATTCCACATCTTGGAAATTGTGAATTTCATAAACATTCATAATCTCGAATAAACATTCAAGTGCAGGTGTCTTTTTGATAAAATGATTTATTTTCCTTTGAGTAAATACTCAGTAGTGGGATTGCTGGATTGAATAGTAGGTCTACTTTTAATTTTTTGAGGAATCTTCATACTGTTTTCTATAGAGGTTGTACTAATTCGCAGTCCCACCTTGAAAATCAATTCAACATGGATAAAACACTTAGATCCAAGGTATGAAACCATAAGAATTATAGGGGAAAATGTAGGAAAAACTCTTCTAGTTACCAGCCTAGGCAAAGAATTTATGAAAAAGACCCCAATGGCAATCCTGGCAGCAATAAAAATTAATAAATGGGATTTGATTAAATTAAAAAGCTTCTGCATAGCTAAAGAGACAATCAACAGAGCAAATAGACAACCTGCAGAATGGGAGAAAATATTTGCAAGCTACATGTCTGTTAAAGGGCTAATAAGCAGAATTTAGAAAGTACTCAAGGAAATCAGAAAGAAAAAAAGTGAACAACCCTATTAAAAAGTGGGCAAAAGACATGAACAGAAGCTTCTCAAAAGAAGAAAGACAAATTTCCAAAAAACATATGAAAAAATGCTCGATATCACTAATCATCAGGGAAATGCAAATTAAAACCACAATGAGCTATCACCTTATACCAGTTAGAATAGCTTTTATTATTAATAAAAAGTTCTTATTGTGTTTTACCTTGTTTTTTCCCTGAAATGACTTCCCTGGGACTAACACTTCCCTACTCATGAACTTAGAATTACACTACTATTAACAATGTTCACTTCCCAGGCTGCTCTTTCCTCTCTCTAGCTCCAGGTATCCTCAAACACCACTGTTGATCTCACCTAGTAGGTCCTTCTTTTGAGAGATACGAGAAGTCAGAAGAATGTAATATTTAGTAAATGGGAAGGGAAGGAGAGGTGGGGCAGGGCAGGGTGGGGCAGGGCAGGGTGAGGCAAGGCAAGACCAAGAACATTAGCCTTGAGGTCAGGGGACCTAGATTCAAGTCTTAGCTATTCCAATAAATGTGAGGTTTTCTGGATTACTGTTCCCAAGAATCAAGTAAGTCTGGAGGAAGGAGAAAAATTATTTCCTCCTATTATTATTAATGTAGTAGCAGCAGAAAAAATTTTTTTTAAAATATAAAATTTTATTCCAGACCCCTTCTTCTAACTCCTTTTCTGCATCTTTGTCCCTCCTCCTATCAACCTCTGGTCTCCTCCAGCTGCTGTAAGCCCCATCCCCAAATTAGTTCTTATTCTCAAATGACTTATTTTACCCTTCCCAAATCAAAATTCACTCTCTGTGCAACAGAACTCAATTGTTTCAAGAAAAGCAATAAGGTTGAAACAACCCTCCCAGATATGTTTGCATTTGCAAAATAACTTTTATTGCTTTTTTTCTAATTATAAAAGTAATTCATGCTTATTGTAGAAAGCATAAGAAATACAAAATAGTATTAAAGAAAAAAATTCTCAAGCCTGTAGAATATTTGCATTTTCAAGGGAGAATGTTTGTTGACAGATGCATTTAGTCAGTGTAAATATATTGAAGGTCTGAACTATTAACAAGGGATTGTGGTAGGAAGTTTGAGAAAATCAAAGTGAGGCAGAAGCAGACCTTATCCTCAAGTAACTTGTAGCGTAGTATCCAAATTATTCCATTATTAATGAATAAAAGGTCAACGAATGCTACACACTTCAAATGGAGAGTGAAACTCTAGCTCTGTTGAATTCTATATTAAAGCTTCAGAAATGAAAGTTCAGCTTTAAAGCTGAGCTCATTACAGGGAACTTGCAACATGGGTGCTGAGCTTCCTCTATAGGATCTGCACTCCTGGGAAAGCATGGAACAGGCTGAGAAAGAAAAGGGATAATTACAAATTATATTTCCTGAGACAAATAGCTTATTCTCCTCTTATATTCACTATCTCTCTGGAACTTTTACAAGAAAGTGACATCATCTAATATGAATTCTAAATCCCCCTCTTTAGACTTCTCCTTTTATTTGTTTTGTGCTTATTTTAAATGTAGATACAGTAAATTTCACCCTTTATGATCTTTAGTTCTTTGAGTTTTGACAAATGCATAGAGTTATGTAAACACCAAAACAATCAAGATATGGAACTGTTCCATCAATAACCCACCTCCCCCATAGTGCCTTGTGCTACCTTATTCCATCAAACTTTCCCCCATCCTATTGCAATCATTGGTAAATACTAACCTGTTCTCCATCCCTATAGTTCTTTCTTTTTTAGAATATCATATAAATGATTCTGGCTTCTTTCAATTACCATGATGCATTTGAGATTCATTCATGTTGATGAATATGTATGCAGTTAGGCTTGTTACTCACAGATCCCCTTAGTCAATTTAGCAGAGACCAGGATAGAGGTGAGACTGTCCAGAATACACCTATGGTGGGGCCTCTCCTCTAATGGAGTGAGTCCACAAGGGAAGATCTACAAGGTTCTTGAGAATTTTATACCAATAGGAATACTGCCAGCCTGGATGAAAAGGGACAGGGAGAGGACAAAATAAAAAAGTCTGTCAATCCTTCCCCCCATTTGAATTTCTACATGCAGGAAAACAGGCTGATAAAACAACTCAGCTAAAAATATATGCTGCCCTTCATATAAAAGAAAGAATAACTCTATGGGTGGGTCTTTGAGCCAAGAGGGCAAAGCGTAAAGCCACAGAGGATTATTCACAGACCTTGAAATCTGATGGAGTTTGCCCAGTTTTATTTCAAAATTGCTTAGGACCTATGACTCCTTTTTTTCTTTCCATTTTCTCCCTTTTTGAAAGGGAATGTCTAAAAGTGCTATTCTATGCCTGCTACCCACCTCCCCCATTGTATTTTTGAAACAGATAACTTGTTTTCTAGTTTTATAGATCCATGGATAAAGAGGAATTTTTTTCCCAGGATGAATAAGACCCAAAGACTAACCTCTTCCTGATTTAGATGATGAGATTTGAGACTTTGAGATGATGAAATTCATATGAAAGTACAGACTTGGAGTCTTTGTTCTAATGGGTTGAGGCTTTTGGAAACTTTGGAATGGGGTGAATGTAGTGACATGTGGGATAGATGTGAACCTTTGGGAGCCAGAAGGAAGACTACGGTAGGCAGAATAATGGCCTCCCAAAGACGTCAATGTCCTAATTCTCAGAATCAGTGAATATGTTACTTTATGTGACAAAATCACATGGTTTTGCAGATGTGATCAAGTTTAGGATATTGAGATGGAGAGATTTTCCAGGTGGCCCTATTAAATTACAAAGGTCCTTACAAGAGAGAGACAGGGAAGTCAGGGTCAGGGAGATGTGAAGATGAGAGCAGAAGTTAGAGTGAAATGGTCGTGAGCCAGGTTCACGAGGGCAGGTTCTAAAGCTGGAAAATTTTGTATTTCTGCAGTATCAGTTGTACTATCTCCTTTTACATTTCCAACTGAGCTTATTTGGGTCATTTTTCTTCTATTTCTAGTTAATCTATCTAGAGTTCTATCAATTTGGTTTATCTTTTCAAAGAACCAACTTTTCGTTTCCTTGACCCTGTGTGTTGTTTTTTTGGTTTTCATTTCATTTAGTTCTGCTCTGAGGTTTGTTATTTCTTTTCTTCTGCTAGTTTTGGGCTTGGTTTGCTCACTCTTTTCTAGTTCCTAGAGATGTAAACATTACCATCCAACCCAGCAACCCCGCTACTGGGTTTCTACCCTAAGGAAAAGAAGTCATTCTGTAAAAAAGACACCTGCACCCAAATTTTTATTGCAGCACAACTCATGATCACAAAGATGTGGAATCAACCCAAGTGCCCATCAATTCATGACGAGATTAAGAAAATGTGGTGTGTATACATACATACACACACATATTATGGAGTACCACTCAGCCATAAAAAGGAATAAAATATTGTCTTTTGCAGCAACTTGAATGGAATTGGAAACCATCATCCTAAGTGAAGTATCTCAGGAATGGAAAAACAAATACCACATGTACTCTTTAATAATTGGAAGCTAATTGATGGGCACACACAGGCACAAAGAGATGTAAAGGTCATTGGAAATCAAGATGGGTGGAGGGGGAGGAGAGGTGGTGTAAAAACCTACCTATCAGGTACAATGAGCAGTATTCAGGTGATGGGCACACTAAAAGCCCCAACTTAAGCATTATAAAAGGTATCTATGTAACAAAAACATTTGTACTCCCTTAATATTTTGAAATTTAAAAAAGCTTGGAAAAATAAGGAACAGAGACTTCAAAAGGAAGGTAGCTCTGCCAGTCATATTGAGGCTTTTTCTAATCTACTCATTTCCAAATTATAAAGATATTTGCTTATATTTTCTTTTAGTGACATGTATAGTTTCATTTTTTTACATTAATATCACAGCATCGTTTGGAACTTCTCTGGGTATATGATGTGAGAAATAGATCTATGTTTTTCAAATGGCTATCTAATTATCCCAATATCTTCTATTAAAAACTCTACCTTTTCTCAATTGATTTGAGATGCTACATATATACAAAACTTTCACATGCATTTTGACTATTTCTAGAAATATGATTCTATATCCTTGGCTTTTTATCTGTTCATGAACCAAAATTATGCCATTTTAATTATAACATTTTTATAATATGTTTTAATATTTCATATGACTAGCACCCCCATATTGTTTTTCTATTTCAGAGTTTCTGTTACTACTCTTGGAAACTTATTATTCATCTTAACTCTATAAGTAACTTATCTTCATAAAAAACTGATTGTATTAACATTTTACATTAACTTAGAGATATTTGATATTGTTATGATGTTTATTCTTTCAGTCCCAGGACATTTTTATGCATATATCATTGCGCATTTTTTATCAAGTTGTACTGATTTAAACTGTCTATGAATGTTCAGTTAATATCGTTGCCTATTAGAATGGTAAGTCCTAGGATGAAGGGACAAATATCTTCCTCCTTTGGCATATTCTGGAAGGCTCACCAACTTATAGAAAAACTACTCTTTCTTCCTTCTTTTATCTTTGTCTTTATGAGATAAATGCCTTAAAATTTATATTACTGAGTTAGTACCAGGGTATTTCTACTTTCAAAATGTGGGTGCTAATTCATTAGGAGTCCCAGATTGTTAAAATATCTTTTTTAGATGAGAGACCTTATCAAGGCTCTATGAAGTCACATGTTTTCAAGTGTTACCAAGATTTTCTCATTGTCCCAAAAGTAGGAGGCTCTCTGTTTTCCCTAAGGCCACTTTATCTATATTTTCTCAGCCCCTTCCTTTTCTGTTTTCTCTCCACAGACATCAAAGTGGTGTTTGTCAGACAACTTGCACCACTATTGCATATAATAATCATTCTTGAGATCCTATAATTTATAATTTGGCATTCAGTATCACAGGGCCATGTTAACAGACCAAATTGTTTCCCAACTATTACTATAATAACTACAAAATCCAACATCTGAGCTTTACTTCCTGCCCAATATTAGACATTCTGCCTAACAACTTCCCACTACATAGTAATAAAGTCTCACACCCATGCTTTGTCCTCACTCCTTATGCCTACTGAGTAATCCCAGTGCTTTTCCATGTGGCCTTGCATGGCATGGTGTGCCTTCTCATCTTAGGACTGTGAGTAATAAACTCTTCTTTCAAAGGCAGTGGTCTCTGTGTTTGCCATCTTACTACACCTGATAAAAACAAATCATTTTAAGACATGGAAATCTCTGCTTTCCTTCTGCTTTGGGGGTTCTCCTTTTCATTCATCTCAGATATTGTCCACCATTGCTTTGCCTGTAATTTTAATGACAGTGGAACTATCTGTTCACATGATGGCCCTGACATAGGGTTTTTGTTTGTTGTTTTTGCTATTGCTATTTATAGTTCTTGTCCCTCACTGCTATCCCTTGATCTCAGGTGCTGACACATCCATCCAATAGGCAAACAAATTCCCTTTTGTAAACAAACACAGAAACTTTATGCTCCATAATGGTAGGGTTACTTTAGAATTATCACAAATTCCCCTTCTCCCCTGGGTACTTAAGTACCTCTAAGAGAACAGAGCTAATAATTTATGTTCTACCTAGTGTTTTATGATGACCTGCTTCTCTCTTCCTATATTCAGGTCTAGTTGCTTAGTCTGATCCATCATGCCCAACAACTTTCTTAGCTTGGATGGCTTTTCCCTTCATGGAGGTTTATTTGTATACATCATCCACCTGCAATCTAGCTTTCATGACCACTACCCTCTCATGGCCACCAAACTTATTTGTTAACTTCCGAACCCCAATTATTGATCAGGTTTAAATTATCTTTCAATTAGACTGCAGGAGCTTTACAAATAAGTGGACTAGGCTAGACACCACTAGGGATTGAAATTTACTAACTCCATATATCATCACACCCTACCCTCAGCTTTTACCCACCTTGCACCTACACCCTATAATCATTCATTGCATACAATGCTTTTTATATGCTCATAATTTATTTGACCTAATTATAACAGATATATGTGCTTTTATATAAATAACAGGGGATCAAATTATTCTACTAAAATGAGCAAAAGTGTCTGTAGTTTCTACAAATTATTAAGATAAAAACAAAATTGCTTAAGGCTAGAGGTGAGATTTTCATTTCTCTTTCTAGTTAAAGGTCATGACTTTAGAATCCACTAAAGGTTATGAGACATGAACAGCTGGCTATAGCAATGGTGTCAAAGAAAAGGATGTGCTTTTTTTCGGAGCATGACTTATGACACCAAAATGAAATGCTCCTGGCAAGGAATAGAGTTTATCTCATGGGGCCTGAGAAGAATATGTTTTCTAGGACACTTGCCAAAGGGATAAAGAGAGACTTCAATTGAAACTTGAGAAAGAGGGGGGAAATGCCCAGCTTACACTATAAAACACTGCCCTTGGAGGTTATTAGGTATGAATTAGAAGGAAAAAAAAAAAAGAAGCGATGGAGAAGATGCCAAGTAATTCATAAAAGGAAATAACAGAGAAGAGAATCAAAGGGTAAATCTGACAACTTCAGAGTGTCTGTAACAATGAAAGAAGTATGGGTAATAAACAAAATGAACTTGAGGCATTTAACCCAATGAAACCTGTATAAAACCATGAATGTCACTGGGACTTGGCAGGATTATTGGCAAATGTTGGTAGAAAGAAGGAGAGCATATCCTGATTAAAGGGGAAAAAATTGCATGGAGAAGGAAGCGTTGGGGAAGGGGCAGCTCTGCATTTCAAGAATATCTAATCCTAACTGGAAGCCCAGGAAGTTGAGTCAAAATCATACTGTTAAGCATTGGGGGAGGGTGCAGGAAAGCCAATAGACATATTATTGTAATAGTGCCATCCAGAGATAGGAGTCAGCCAAGGCATGGCGGAAAGAATTGCCATTGTGACTGTCACTAACCAGCAACGTATTGTCTCAGTTCAGGAGGTCACAGAGTTCACAAGGAGATTTTCTAATCAGGATGAATAGAGGCAAAAGGAATAGTCAGGAAAGAGGTTGGAGCGCTGTGAGGATGTGAAGGTTAACAAGAAGGTGGCACATTTTAATGGATCACACGGCTCTGTTATATTCTATCCAGGGCCACAGCCCTGAACCCACCTCATACCTCAGCTCTGCCATCTACTTCCACAGTGCACTAGCCTTGAATTCTG
The DNA here is from genome assembly GCF_040939455.1 of Microcebus murinus. Classification (NCBI taxonomy): domain Eukaryota; kingdom Metazoa; phylum Chordata; class Mammalia; order Primates; family Cheirogaleidae; genus Microcebus; species Microcebus murinus. The sequence goes on from NC_134120.1 coordinate 21,016,880, forward strand.
GCCTTATTCTAGACACCGCTTTCAGTTTGGCCCATATCATCACCACTTTTTTCACAGATCAATGTAGATAAATTCTATATCAATCCACCTCAAATCTCTCTGGCCTAGCAAAATAGAGTTCATTTTTAAATCTCATCACAGTTTCAGCTTCCAATGGTGGCTCAGGTTCAAACGGTGACTCAAGAACCCAAGCTAGCCTGGTGCAGTGGCTCACTCCTATAATCTGAGCACAATGGGAGGCAAAGGTGGGAGGACTGCTTGAGGCCAGAAATTCAAGATCAGCCTGGGCAGCATAGTAAGACCCTGTCTCTACCAAAAATAAATAAATAAATAAATAAAGAGACTCCTCACTTCACCATCTAGGCCTGGAATGACATGTATCTTTTTATACTTATATTCCACTGGCAAAATCTAGTACCATGGCCTCATCTGGATGCAAAAGGTACTGGGGAATGTAGACCCTGACTGGCAACTTCTTCCCAGCAACAGCTCTACCCAAAGGACAGACAACACATTTTTGACAGTTACTCTACATCACCAGAGAAGTCCCCAGGGAGCCATGAATCACTCAGATCACCTTGGGCTACACATTTTTTGGTGGACAGAAAGTCAACATCTGAAATTATGACTATGTAGTAAAACAAGAATCCTTTTAAAAGGAAAAAAATAAAACTTTGAACAAATATTAAACTCTAGTAAAGATATGCATGCTGATGTAATTGAGAAGAAGTGTAACACTATTTGTAATTAATTTCCTTCAAAATATATTAAAAAATAAGTTGAATGGATAAATAAATACAGGAATTGGTAGATGGTTAGATATGTGATTAGTACAGTAAAATGTTAATGATATAGTTGGTGAATTTACAGGCGTTCACTCTAAAATTCTACAAACTTTTCTATATGTTGGAAAATTTTTATAATAAAACATTGGAAAAGAAAGAACAAAGTTTTACCACATACTGGAGAAAACCATCCTGAGATTTTCAGGTATATGTACATTTGTACAACTAATCCAATTATTTTCTTTATATTTTACCTCCCTCCAAAAATGGGTGGAAATGCTTTTTTGGTAGGAAACTTATTTTTCTCTTCACAGACTTTCTATATTTTGCTTTTCTTCAAAATCAAATTGGTGGTAGAGGAGACTGAAAATCTTATATATACAGTGATGTATACAGGACCAGCAACCTTTTGATGATTTTCTCTAACTGCCTCAAAATGTGTGAGACAAGGCATGCTTATACATGCATATAAGACCAGGGTTTCATGATTCCACGATGTGATTTAGCCATCAATCTTCTACAGAGAAACTCACAATTTTAGACCACAGGGTAAGGATGAGCAAAATGTGATTCTCTTGCTTTATCTACTGTTGCTCTTCTCATCTATTTCTTAATACTATTATACTAAGTCAATAATCCCTTACACAACACATGCACAACACATAAACACCTGCACACACACGCCTGCCTCTGCAGATACTTATTCTAGCGAAAGCATCCCTCACCTTCATCAGATCTTCTAAAAGTTCTATAATATAAAATTTTGTACACTGGCACACACCCTTATCTGGAAACACTTGATTATATGTAAATAATATGTCAAAGACCAGTCAGAAGGGGACAGAGGACAGTGCTGGGAGGCCAGAATCATGAAGGCAGGTGGCGGAAAGTAACTAGAGGAATGAACAGAGTTTAGTAGGGAAATAAAAGTGCTCGCCCTACTCCTCAGTTTTTCTGGGAATTAGTCCTGGATCACAGACAATGGCCATATAACCTGACTTAGACCTTCTATTCTGGGAGTAAAATCATCAACAGTTTCTTATACAACAGGATAAAATGGGAGGGGGGGGTACTACTTTAAAACTGCAGTTGTTTCCTCTTCCTCAGGGTATAGGTGTGCATGTGAGGTACATAGTTGCAGGTCCTGGAGAGAGAGGAAGTGGTAGCTATGAAAGGAGATGCTGTTTTTGTTGTTGTTTATTTTCACCACATCTCCTATAAACATATACAGGGAGGGAGGGAACTGTAGCAGATCTGGTGAAGGTAGACCAGTAGGCAGACTTCCTTTCCCAGTTCATGCTGACCACTGAGCAGTTTGAAAGCTGGTGGATAAAAAAGTAGAATTGTTTCACACAATAATTGTTTAAATTGTTTCACACAATAATTATCGGAAAGCTCTTTCTTTATCTGGAAAGTGGAATCTTCATAGACTAGGTTGATTTAAGAAGTCACTTTTTCCCTTCTTTATTGTGGATTTAGGATGTGGAGTTCCTTGGAGTTATTGCCTAGGGTATTTTTGATGTGCGTGAGGTGGGATGAGGGATGTGTGTATTATTGAAAGACTTCCCAGAAGACTGGGTCTTGAGGCTGGAAGATGGCAGGTAGAAGATGCCATATATTGAACTCACCCTGGGAGAGGTACTTACCCAAAGATGATTAGACCTCAAATTGTAAAGCTCAGAAGGTGTCATAAGATGTACCCACACATGCACTATGTGAAGATATTAGACTCTAGAAAATGTTCCACAGTGAATTGCTGGATCTATAAAATAGTAGAAGGAATGACTGAGCAGAGGACCAATCTTAATATAAAAGGGCTTTCCTGAAAGGTGTGATATTAACACAGAAAGTTTAATGAAAGGGCTCCCACTTTGAGGACAAATCACACCAGAAGCTGAGGATAGCCATGAAGAAAGGTTGTCAGATTTAGAAAATAAATAAATAAATAAATAAATACAGGATGCCTGGCCAGTCAAATTTGAATTTCAGATAAATAATACATTTTTTCAGTATATTCTATATGATACTAAAAATTATTTGTAGTTTATCTGAAATTCATATTTAACTGGGAATTCTGCATTTTATTTGGCGACCCTACCCAATGAAATGCAGAAAAATCCTATTTTTCTCTTCTCTTAGACTTTGAAAATAGTCCTATGTATCATCCATCTTCAACTTCCCACCGTTGTGTTAATTTGCTCAAGATATGTTCACACTATTGGTGAAGTGTAATGCATACAGCAGTCATTTGCTGGTGATGGCTGAGGATAAGTTAAGAATAAAAGGAAGGGAGAGGAGGCCCTTGAGGTGAGGCAGCTTGGGCGGGGCAGCCCTTGCTGTACCCTCCTCTGCTGAGGACGTTGAATCTTCCAGGATGCTAGTGACCATGCTCTGGGTAAGGAGCCACAGAAAAGCAAACAGAACTCTAAGGCAGACCACAAATCACAGCTGGGGATGAGGTGACAGCAGATATGCAAAAGAGAATCTCAAAAGCGAGTAAAGTCTAGCTCCTGCTACTACATGGCTGAAGCCACCAGGCACCAGGCAACTCAGCCAAACTCAACATATCAATTAATAATGTAGCTCCTTTCCTTATTACTCCATGAAAAACATTTTCATCTGTTGCACCTGTTGCTGAGAAAGTCTTCTTTCCATCTAATGAAAGTTTTTTTCTAGCTGAATATTAGAGACCTGTGTCGTCCAATACAGTAGCTACTTGTCGCATGTGACTACTGAGTACCCAGAAAGTAGCTAGTAAGGATTGAGAGTACTGTAAATGTAAAATATACATTGGATTTCAAAGACTCAGTATGGTAAAAAGAATGTAAAATACTCATTAATAATTTTACACTGATCAAAATGTTGAAAAAAAACATCATTTTGTATATACTGATTTAAGCAATATATGTATTATTAAAATTAATTTTACCTATTTCTTTTGTCTTTACATGGATACTAAAAATTTAAAATTATATTTGTGGCTCATAAAATGTCTTTCTATTGGACAAAGGCATTACTGATATCCCCTCCTCCCCTCCTTCTTTGCCTGACCCTCAGGACTTCTCTGACCTTCTGTGCCTTGATCTTAGTGACTCCTGACTGCCTCGAGACCACCAGGCATCTTTCATGTTTACTGCGACACTTGACATCATTTCAGCTGGTACTTAATGATTTCTTCACACCACAGTGCTTTCTTCCCCAGCTGACACCTAAGCACAGATCCTTATTCCTTCTGTGTCCAGAAATAAGATTTTGAAGAAATAGAAACATAACCAGAACACATCATTTTTAATAAGAGAGATACCACCCAATTACAAACTCAGGCCTTTTAGAGGTTTCCTTTCAAACCAATATCTGCTCCGTAATTAAAATGATCCCATAAGCATTTTCCCATTTAAAAGAGTAACATGAAATATTAATTACTTATATTGGAAGTAAACAACTGAAAGCTAATAAATTTACAAATTCAATTACCACAAAAACTATCAAATGTCCTTTTGTTTAATTGCTATGGATTCCCCTTTAGACATCATAATGGAATTAATAGAACATTCTAGTAATCAATAGAAATTGATTAATTGATCAATCAACAGAACACGGTTAGATTCTTTAACCTCCAGACATTATTATTTATGCCCATGCAGTGCCATAGCAAACAGAGATGAGAGACACACAATGAAGGTAGAGGGAGGACATTTGGACATTATCCAAAGTTCAGTGTGGGGTGATGTGGCTTTTGCATATATATGGAGCATGTCACCCTTGAAGGGTAAGCATTATGCTGCTCATTAATATATTATCAAGGTCTCTTCATAAGTGAAAGAAACACAGTCATCCTTCACGGATGAGCTATTGCATTTATTCCTGAGGATTTATTAAAAATTAACGTCCTATCACTTTACATTTTTGGTACCTGTCAGAACCTAAAAACACAGAGTGATAGATTTTTGGCACAAAACTTTAAAAAAGATGTTCTGAATATGCAAAAGATATCCAAAATAAACACGACCCTCCCCCACTCCCATGCTAAAGCTTCCTCTTTCAGCCCATCCTCCTGAGTTCCCTCAGGCTCTCTACTTCCCACCAGGACAGGCTTTGTATCACATGCGGGACCCACGGGCTCTTAGAAAGCAGGATCTGCTTTGAGGCAGGAAAGTATTAATATCACCATCACAAGTAGTCAACACTGCAAGTTTGCAAGCAACAGAGCTGCTCTGCCTGGTGTGCAGTCAGACACATCCTTCCGTAGACCTAGGATGTGAATTCCTGGGACAGGAACCTAAGCCAACAAGGAGGTGGCAGTGAGTGCAAAGGTCTCTCTGGCCCATTGTCCTGATGGCTAAAAACCATGACTGTGACAGTGGCCTTGAACATGTCTAGGATGACATGTGCTTCAAACAACAATGTTCCCCTCAGACAGACTCTTCTTTCTTAAAAATCTACAATAAATACTATATTCATTTGTCACTTAAACCTCTTAGAATCAATTACTGGTTTCATCCTATAATTCTGAGAAGAGCAAAACCCACGGTGCCTATCATGTTGTGTCAATAACAATAGCCAATCTGATTGAACCTATCATAAGTGCCAATCACTTAGTAGGCCCTTAGCATACATCTGTGATGCACACTTCTTTTTGCTCATTTATGTCAGCCAGGCTGACTCCAACTCCTTCAATCTTTAGAAACCCCAAGCATTTATTAATACTCTGTCTCTACCTAGAACACCCTAATGCTTCCTGAGCCAATATTTCCTTCTTCTTCAAGTCCTAAATTAAATATCATATCAGAGAAATCTTTTCAGACAAATACACTAAATTATTACTATTTATATGCTTCCATTGCTGCTTCTTTCTACTTTCCTTGACAGAATTTGAAAAGAAATATTGTACATAATTATTTGCTTAATATTGTCTCTTTCCTGGGATTATAAGCTGGGGAGGGCAGGGAAATTTCTTATTTTCTATTGGATGTCTACTGCCTAGTACCATTTCTTAGCACATAGGTGCCCTATCAATAATTATTATAAGAATATATCTTTTTTCCATTTTATTGTAGTATTAACAAATACAATTGTATCTTTAAGGCACACAACGTGACATTTTGATGTACGCACACATTGTGACATAATCATCAAAATCAAACTAAGTAACATATCTGTCACTTCACATAGTTATCGTTTTCATTTTTTTGTGGTGTGAACTCTTTGTATCAACTCTCTTAGCAAATTTCAAGAATACAATTCAGTCTCGTTAACTATAGTCACACTGTTGATCTCTAGAACTTATTCAAACTGCATCACTAAAACTTTGTATCTTTTGCCCAACATCTCCCCATTTTCCTTTCCCTATACACCCTGACAACTACCATTCTACTTTCCACTTCTATGAGTTTAACTTTTTTTGGATTCCATATCTATGTGAGAGCATGAAGTATTTGTCTTTCTGTGTCTGGCTTATTTCGCTAGGAATAATGTTCTTCATGTTTATCCATGTTGTCACAAATGGCAGGATTTTCTTCTTTTTTTAAAAGCTGAGTTATACACACACATACACATATACACACACCACATTTTCACATTTTCTTTGTTTATCCACCATAAAATTTCATCAAATTCTCTCAAGAACCCTTTGCAATAGGTAATGTAGAATCTCTCGTAACCAAGCTTCATTTAACCAACTACTTTAGTGGTGCTTTAACCTTGAAGTCATAGAAAATCCCAATTTAAAACAGTATAAACAAGGCAAACATTGCTCTTCTCACCTATCAAGCAGTCCAGAGGTATGGTGAGCCCCAGGGTTGGCTGACAGCAGCACAGGGTGACATAAAGGACTCTCATTTTTTTAGAACATAACCTTATGCTGCCATGTTCTACATGTCAGTTTTATCATTTGGCTGGCTCCAACCAGGGTCACACAATGGCTGCCTGGTCTCACTTCTAGACGTGACAGTGTAGTAGACAATTGTCCAGGTAGAAAGACAAGATGAGCAGAAGCTATCAGAGGCTACTTTATCGATAGATAGTAAATCACTAATAGGTAACCAGGCTTTAAGCAGCTTAATCAGTTCCTACACCTAAAGGAGTCCCGGAGAGTAATACAGCCTGTCTTAGTCAGTTTGGGCTGCTATAACAAAAATATCAAAGACTGAGTTTAAATTATGAAATGTATTCCTCAGTTCTGGAGGCTGGAAAGGCCAAGATCAAGGTGTTGGCTGATTTAGTTACTGATGAGGACCCTCTTCCTGGTTTGTAGTTGGCCTCCTTCTTGCTGTATCTTCACATGGGGGAGAGAGCGAGCTCTGGTCCCTTCATTCCCTTATAAGGACACCAATCCAATCCTATTATGGGGGCTCCTTCCAACCTCATCCAAACCCAATTACCAAGTAAAGGTCCCACCTCCAAAAGCCCATCACATTGAGGATTAAGGCTTCAATGTCTGAATTTTGGGAGGGACACAAACATTTAGTCTATAACGGTCCAAAGCAGGCCACCTCCCATCATTAGTATTCCCAAATAAGACTAAATCCCTTTTGCCACCTCCTATGTTAAGTAATACAACATGTCAGGAAACTCAAAAGTAGTACTTCATCAGGAAAGGTGAGAAACCTCAGAAGTCAGAGGTCAGAGGGGACTACAAGCTGATTACAGGGGCTGTTCCAGCCTAATGAGACTAGAGCCCAGGCAGGAAAATGCCATCTTCAGAGAACAACACTGGACATAGGCTGCTGCTGAGAATGGACTGGCAGAAGCCATAGTCATAAGGTTATTAAGTATGAAATGCCTGATTTCCTTAAGTACTAAGTTTGACAGTTGATATCTTGGATATTTCATTTTGATACTTCTTATTTTATTTTTAATGTGAAGGTACACCCTCAGTCTTTCAAATGCACATTGTGGCTTGTGATTAAAGGAAGTAAAGAAGAAGAGGCAGGGGGCAGTGGGCTGTACCTAGTCTTGTACCCGTCAAAGGTCTGCTAAACACTCACCTGTCAGCAAGGCCCTCTCAGATATAACCTCTCCGCTCTCCTTATTGTGTTGGGGAAGTGAATGCCAGTCAACTGAAGAAGGTAGCTGTTGGATATATTGATTCTACAAAAGAGCCAAAATTATTGAACCTTTCACCATTGCTTATAGTCCCTTTAAAACTAGGCAAAGCCAATAAGGTCAATGGAGGTGCAGTATTTCCTGGAGTCAAAAGTGACAGTTATGCTCTATTTTAAACAACTGTAGAAATGTGTAGTTGAAAAGGACAGCCCTTCTGGCCAAGCTAGTGACACCATATTTCTTTTTTAATGGCAAAAAATAATTAATATTTTGAGCAACTACTACCATTTGTACTTATGGCAAATTTGGGAGCTAGACACACACGCATTTTCAGGAAGAAGCAATCTAAGTATCACTGGGCACACACTGCGCACTTACACTGCAACAAGAGCTGTGGGAAACACACACAAGAAAGGTAAACAGCATACCCTAGGCCTCAAAGGAAACAAGTTTTTCATTAATAACAATTTAAAAATAGCCACCCTAAAGCAATATAAGGCAGTGTTAAATGATAGAGTACTGAGCATTAGTATGGTGTGATTTCAGTATAAACTAGTGTCACTAGGAATGGCTTCATATGAAGGTGGGGCTTTAAGAATGACTATGATTAAAATCAGAGAAGCACCTTATGTTCCGGCCACTTGTTCCTCTCACCAGTGTTCTTTCTCTTTATTTAATGGGAGATTTGGTGAGCTCAGAGCCATGTCTAATTTAGAAACAGGAAATAAATTTGCATCTTTCTTCCTTTCAAGCAGAATATCTTAAAATTTTAAAAAACCTAAAGTACTCTTGTGATGAAAAAGAACAGGAAATGTTACTTGAAGTTAACAAGCCCATCTCCAGCTCACAAGCCAATGTAAACCTTTATGCTCTAAAGCCTTAGAAAGAACAAAGTGCTTCGGAGGGCAGAGAAGGGGAAACAATGCTCTCTGCTTTTTCCTTTAGCTTGCAAAGACTCAACAGACTTTGTTGCAAATTATTTGCTCTGTTTAATAAGCGCGCCACGTGCAAATGTACCAAACACATAAATACAGCAAAGTCATAATCACTAGGTTCAATGTCAAGCACCATTTAAATCCACTGATTAAATCAATTTGCTGATAGTAAACCTTTTTTATTAGGAGCCCTGTCTGAAGGAGAAAGCAAAACTTAGGGGAAAACTGTACTTCTACTCTTTCCTTGAAGGAAATGAAACATATTAATTCCATTAATGGCTTACCTACTTTTCTTTGCAAGGGACTGGGTGCAATCTAACATTTTCTCATTTAAAGTAAAACAATCTGCAAACTCTCCTTCCCTCAGCCCCTATTCTAGAGAGTCAGGGTGATGGGTTTTTCTGTGGATGGACTGAGGTTCCTGAACAAAGTCTGGGTGATGAATAAGTGTTCATTCTTTCACAGTGCAAGAGTCCATGCCAGAGACCTGAGCTGTGTTAATGATATAACTTCAGGAGCCTGGGTACTGCCCAGGAAGTTCCTGATGCCATCCTATGAGGTTCTGACCAACATGAGGCTACCTCAACTTTGTCCTCTTACAAACTCTAGACCTGGGCCTCAGCAAAACCACATTTCCTGACAACCTGAACATCAGGTCATGAGTATTGTTGTAGAATGTCCAGCTCTGATGCGACATCAGTCATGTCTTCCAGGTGCATTAGTAAAATGTACGTACTGAGAAAGATTCAGAAAAAACATGACAACATATTCGATTAGATTTCTTATCATCTGTGGGGTTGCAACAAATTTAGCGGAAAAAGACCTGTCTACATTATAGAGCATGCTGTGAAAGGGGCTATCTGGTTACTTTAAATGTCAGAATGTGAGTTATCAGCATTCACATAAGACAAAAATCAAAGTGAAGTGGGCAGGGCATGGAAGACTTTTTTAAAAGTTTCAAAATATTTCCCTGATGATTACAGATGTTGAGCATTTTTTCATTATGTTTGTTAGCCATTATTCTGTCTTCTTTTGGAAAGTTTCTGTTCATGTCCTTTGCCCACTTTTTGATAGGGTTGTTTGATTTTTCCTTGCTGATTTTCCTGAGTTCTAAATGGATTCTAGTTATCAGCCCTTTATCAGATAGCTTGTGAAAATTTTCTCCCATTCTGTACTAGTTCAACCTCTGTGGAAAGCAATATGGAGATACCTTAAAGCAATACAAGTAGATCTACCATTTGATCCAGCAATCCCATTACTGGGCATCTACCTAAAAGAATAAAAGACACTCTACAAAAAAGATACCTGCATTTGAATGTTTATAGCAGCACAATTCACAATTGCAAAGATGTGGAAACAACCCAAGTGCCCATCATACATGAGTAGATTAATAAAATGTGATATATGTATACCATGGAGTACTATTCAGCTATAAGAAACAATGGTGATATAGCACCTCTTGTATTTTCCTGGATAGAGTTGGAACCCATTCTACTAAGTGAAATATCCCAAGAATAGAAAAATAAGCACCACATGTACTCACTAGCAAATTGGTATTAACTGATCAACACCTATAGGAATAACATTTATCGGGTGTCGGGCAGGTGGGACGGGGTAGGAGGGGATGGGTATATACATACATAATGAGTGCAATGCACACTGTCTGGGGGATGGACACGCTTGAAGCTCTGACTCTGGAGGGGGGGGAAGAAGGGGGGACGGAAACACACGTAACCTACACATTTGTATCCTCATGCTGAAATAAAAACAATTTCAAAATATTAGGGGGTTACAAATGTTTTTGTTACATGGATAACTTTTGTAATGCTTGAGACAGGCCTATAAGTGTGCCTGTCACCCAAATAGTGTTCATTGCACCTGTTAGGTAGGTTTTTGCCTCTCCCCTCCTCCCTGCTTGATGCTTGATTTCCACTGACTTTTGCTTTTTGGTGCACATGTGTGCCCCTTGGTTACTTTTTGGAAGAGATAAAATCTGATCTGAACATTAAGCAATGAGGAGGGTTTTGACTGTGAGAAGAGAATGAAGTGCAGGGTAGAGAAATAAAAGGCAGGAAATTTAATGTTCAATTACTCATGCTTGTTACATGGGTAAAGATAATCTAAGCAAATGCTATATGTTCTATATCAGGATTTTGCCTTTTCCCACTTCTCTATCAGTAGTTCCGTGATCACACAGTTATTTATTGATAGATGTTACATAGAGTATTTATTAAGAGCTGTCTGTCAGCAGGTGCTATGCTAGTCCCTGTAAGTTTGGCAAAACGGGAAACGTCCATTCCCATGTGAAGTCCAGAATGCAGGGAACTCATCTGCATACCTGCATGTTTTGTTCTTAGCTTGAAGTATTGCCAATGTAATTGTCTTTTCTTTATAAAACAGCATCTACTGTGTTGTGTTTTCTTATCACAAAAGCAATAAAAATATGGTATCATGCCACATGATTATAAATATTTTTTCCCAGTCTATAGCTTGCCTTTCATTCTCTTAACAGTGTCTTTTTCAGAGAACAAGGTTTTCATTTTGATGAAGTCTAATTTATTAATATTTTTTATGTGCCACGTTTTTAATGTTATTTCTAAGAACTTTTTGCTTAGCTTAAGGTCACAAAGATTGTCTCTTAGTTTTAATCTATAAATTTTATAGCTTTGAATTTTACATTTCAGCCTATCATCCATTTTCACTTAATTTTGTGTAAAGTGTGAGGTCAATATTTATTTTTTGCATATCAATGCCCAATAGTTCCAGCATTATTTATAAAAAAATAATTTTTCTCCATTGAATTACTTTTTTATCTTTATCAAAAACCAATTTAGTCACAGATTTATTTCTGGACCTTCTATTGTGTTCCATTGATCTGTGTGTCTGTATTTTTGCCACTGCTGCACTGTCTTGATTGCTATAGCTTTATAATAAATCTTAAAATCTGGGCATTTGTGTCACCCAACTTTATTCTTCTTAAAATTTTTTTGGCTATTCTAGTTTCTTTGATTTTCCATATAAATTTTAGAATCAGCTTTCTGTGTCTAAAAAATATACACTCCCAGGAATTTGATTTAAATTTTGTTATAATTATATATCAATTTGGAAAAAATTGACTTCTTTACTACATTGAGACTTCCAAAGCATGAAAATAGACTCTCTCTCCATTTCATCATCATTTAGTTATATTTAGCATACAAATCTTGCACATATTTTATTATCCAAGTATTTTAATTTTTAAAAGCTATTATAAATTATACCATTGTTTTTGTTTCAGTTTTCAATTATTGCTAGAATATAGATATATAGTTTCTATTTAAATATTGATTTTTGTATACTGAAACATTGCCGTAATCATTTATTCTATAATATATTTGTAGATATCATAGTATTTTTTATATAGGCAATCATTTTCTCTATGAATACGGATAGTTTTACTTCTATTTAAATCTATACACCTTTACTTCTTTTTCTTTATTGACTAGGACTTCAAATATTATAGAAGTGGTGAGAGCAGACATTCTTGCCTTTTGCCCATTATAAGGGGAAATCATGCAGTCTTTTGCCATTAAGTACAACAGTAGCTGTAAATTTTTGTAAACGCCCTGTTGCAGATTAAGTTATGATAAACAGAGGTAAAAATGAACCACAGACAAGAATAAGATATTTATGATGTATACAGATAACAAAGAATTTATGTCTGAACAGTCTAAAGAATCCATGAAATTCAAATAGAGAAAAAGCCAACAACTTAAGTAAAGGATTCATCCAACAATTTTACATAGGAAGTATATCCAACAAATATCTAGAAAAATGCTCTGTCTCATTAGTTTCAAAGTTAAGCAAGGTTTTATGTTATATTTAAATTTTGATACTGTTGAAAGTGCCTCGTTTATAATTCAATTTTTGTGAAAGAAAGATAATTTATTTAAGGAAGTCATCTAAAAATCCAGGCACTGTTTTGATATTTCATAGTTTTGGAAGACAAGGAGGCTGAGTTTTATAATTTTAGTTGTATATACATTTTTAAATAAGTACATTCATGAAATATTATTAATTCTTATACCAGTTATGATTTATGACTTTTTATAATTTTAAGCATCTTTCATGATTCAAAAAAAGTTTCCCAGTACACATGAGGAATAAAACTTCTGAACACAAGAGAGTCTTTGTAATTTTGTACTAGTTGAAAGGAAAATCCACACAGAAGAAATCTGCCAACTGTACTTGTGCAGAGTCAAGTTTATCATTTTACTTTGTCTCAGCCTGATTATTTATCAGTCCTGTTCTTTGGTTAGCTCTCTCAGTCATAAATATTCTTTAACATTGGCATTTCTTATCAACAAACAGAATTTACAACATGGATGTTTCACTGACAAAATACACTTATGTCTAACTGGTTTCAGAGTTTCCTTGTAATTCAAACTGATAAATTTAAAGAGATATTTTTTCTTAATTTACTTAATGTCTGAACACAAAGGGAGCTTATGTTATTTTATTTTCATATTAGTTATCATGTTCATGTGAACTGTAGCATTGAAGTATAAGTTCATCTTATACTTAGTTATAAGTAAACATACTTATAATCAACTTATACATAAGTTCGTCTTATGCCTGAACACTAGAAAACAAAAATTTAAACTTGATACTTCAACACTGACAACTGTATGGGGGAAATGAGTACTTTTATAGACTTCTTTGTAAAACTACTAGTCTGTATGGAAAACAATTCCTTTGCTTTCTGTTCATCAGCTACCTTTATGATCCTGGGAAATTTCAGGGAGATACAGTAGAATAAGAGCAAGGCCACTAGACTAAAACACCTAACCCCCCACTCTGACTCTCATTCTTAGGAATTGTACGATCACAGGAAAGAAAAAGTCCAATTCAGAATTAGGAAGGTAAATACAGTAGTGGAAAAATAAGACAAATAGTGTTGACATTATTTACTGTTTGAATTAGTTATATCACTGTCTCCATATTAAAAGCAACACAAACTACTTTTATGGAGAGTTTATCAAGTGATAGTTATATTGTTCTTACCATTTTTCATGGCTTTTAAAAATATAATTTGTCCAAATACTTATGGGCTAGATACAATATCACCCATGGTACAGCTAGAGATTGAGGCTTGGCTGTAAGTGACAGAGCCAGGGCTGAACCAGGGGCAGTTCAACCCCAGATCCCTTGCTTTATTCAATACATCATCCTGTTTCTGTTACTATGACAACTGAAGTTTGGTGTAACCATCCATCTAAGATTCAGTGAAGCCATTTTTTCTAGTGCAGCAAAGATGAACACTATAATGCCAAAGCAAAGTTCAAATCTTTCATTTCCATTTTCTCTTTCACATCCAAGTTGTCATTAGCAACAACAAGTTGTTGTGCTGTAAAATAAATGAGGTGAGACAAATCTTCAACTACCTCCCTCCCTTTCCCTGCTTCTTGACTAGTAGACTGACTAGCTATGGGAAATGACTTCTTTGCAGCTTCAGACAGTGCTCAGTGATTGCCTTTTGACCTCCCACAGCATATTCCCAACAAAAGCTTTGACTGTTTCACTCATATTTGCAAGTGTAATCATCCTCTGCTCAACATAAACTCACATTACCCTTTTCCAGGATAATAGTGTTAGAAGAATTCAAATCATCTTCCCAAGCAAGAAACAAACACTAACATCTAGCATACACCACAGCACTCATTGCTTTACTCAACCAATGTGCAGCCTTTTGAGGAGGAGTTTTGGGAAGCCAGGGCTCAGAATGGCAGCAGATCGTGTGGGGCTTCTCTGTAGCCCTCAGTCCAGAGATGATCCACAGAAAATCAACATGACATAGGAAGGCACCTTGGCCAATGTTTTTACTCCTGTAAATTTGAGGTTCAAACCAAAACTGAAAACAGCCCCTGTGGGTTGGGCAGAGAAATGTGGTAGGCTTCTTTGCAGGAGTTAAGTGTCCAGGCAGGTTTTTGTGTTTGTTTGTTTGTTTATTTATTTCCAGAGAGCTCGTGCCACTGCCCACACTGGCCCAGGGCCCGATGCCAGACCCAGGGCCCCCTGGCTGCCTGTGGTCTGCCAGCTTGCACTAGCACAGTTTGCTTTTACCTGACCCCTCAGGCAAGTTTGATGTCCAGTTGGCTTAGCACCAATGGCAGCAAACATGTTTTCTCCAGGGATCAATCAAAATTGTTAACCTGTGTTGATGCATCTGCCTGAGTTGCACTGGCCCATTCTGTCTGGGGCAAAGGAATCCCCTTTTATGTGCACACATGGGTGTTCACTAAAGCCCCAGGGGGAAGGTATGGTCAGGGGTTATAGAGGGTAACAGTGCTTTTCTCTCTTTATAATGCAGTGTTTTTATACTTTAAATACTTCAGGACACTCTGGTGGCTCATGCCTGTAATCTCAGCCATTTGGGAGGCTGATGTGGGAAGGCTGCCTGAGGCCAGGAGTTCAAGACTAGCCTGGGCAACATAGGGAGACCACACCTCTACAAAAAATTTAAAAATCAGCCAAGCCTGATGGTGTGCACCTGTAGTCCCAGCTACTTGGGAGGCTGAGGCAGGAAGATTACTTTAGCCCAGGATTTTGAGGTTATAGTGAGCTATGATGATGCCACTGTACTCCAGCCTGGGTGACAAGAGTGAGACTCTGTCTTTATAAATAAATAAGTACTTCAAACAATCAAATCACACTTCAAACAGCAAACTTAAGGATGTACGAAGGTGGAGTGGAGGGGGCAAAGGTGCAGGTATAGCTCTTATAATATTTAGAAACAACACAAAATTAATAATCAATTGACCTCAATGAATTCAACTTTTCTAATTACAACCAAACATACCAAATTTCAAACATCATAGTTCAAAATAATGTACAATGTTTGGAGTGAGCTACCCAAATCATCACCAGACAACGTATTACTATGCTCTGGTTTCAGGAACCTAAGGTAGGGGAGTAATTCCCAAAATTGCACATGGACAAAAGGTATAGTTTTTGCCCTTTTATCTTCAAGTTTGTACCTGCCTGAAACTCTTCTCTTTTGGAGAGGAGTGTTTTTGCCTTCTGAACATATGCTTTTTGTCATGTGCTATGGTTTTTGTTTGTTTGTTGTGGAATGAATCACACTGGCATAAATGGATACCCAGGAGAAAATCATATATTTATTCTTCCCTGTCTCTATCCCTGATCCTAACACCACCACCCTGGGAATTGCTCAAAAGACAAAATGCTAAGTCTATAGGGGGTTTTCAATAAAGAGCAAATGAATGATAAAATGAAGGAAGGGCAGAGCTACTGAATAGTGGTTTAAATTCAGAAAATTTCTTCCAGATATAAATCTATCTTCTTTAGACATATGGCTAGATGATATTTCTCTTGGAAGACAGGGAAAATGTGCTCATTTTGCTTATTCTTAGCAAAATTCTATAATCAATTATTCATACTTATCAGAATAATACCACACATTTACTTGATAATAAATATATGAAAGACTCAAGTCTTCACAAAGCCTTAAGGAAAGCTATAAAAGACACCTAAGTTATAGCCGCCACTATTCTAGAGAGGCATGAAATGAGATAAAATTTATAAGTCCACCAAATTCAATTTATCATTCATTCGTTGTTAATTCAACAAATATTTATTAAACTCTACTATTTGCTGGGTAACTTTCAAGGTACTTGGGATACATTCATGAAGAAAACAGTCAATGATGCCTGCTAGCATAGAATTTGCATTTTAGCTAGGAGGACAGAGACAATAAAGGATAAACATAACAAATAAGTAAATTACATAGCATATTTGACAATGATTATGTGCTATAGAAAAAAAGAATAAGTGCAGCATAGTAAGGAAGAATTGGGTAGTTGGAGGGGGAAGTTTCAATTTTAAAAGAGTGGTCTGGTAGGCTACACTGAAAGGTAATGTTTGAGCAATGAATTACAAAAAGTGGGTATATCAGAGATGAGGGATTGGGCAATAAGAAAAGCCAGTGCAGGAGCCTGAGGTAGGGAGATTTTATAGGGTTTATAGGATGCTGCAAAGACATTGGCTTTTTTTTTTTTTCCTGAGTGCATTAAGAAGTCAATTCAATAGTTTGAACAGAGAATGACATAATTTGTTTTGAAAGATCACATTTTTATGTTGGCAATAGACCAGGAACAAATATAGAAACAGGATTATCTATAGCAGTAATATAGGTGAGGTAGGGAGGTGTTGAAACCTGAGTGGTCTCAGTGCAGGTGGTAAAAAGTGGTTGGACTATGGATTTATGAAGATAGAGCCAATGGGATTTCCCAATAGATTGGACATAGGGTGTGAGAGAAAGAGAAGAATTTGAGAAAGATTTTTTGAAGGATGGGGTTGTATCAATTAAGATGGGACAGAGCAAGTTTCTGGAAAGTAGATGAGGGCTTCCCTTCTGGTATTACGGAGTGTGAGATGTCTATGAGGCACATGGGGAGTTAATGAACTAATCAGCTGAATGCACAAATCTAGGATTCAGTGAAGAGGACTGGACTAGACGTACAAGTCTTGGAGTCGATGACATTTAGATGAAACTTACAGCCATGAGAGTGAATGAGATCATCGAGGGAATGAGTGTGGGTATAGAAGATAATTTGTGTTTGTGTTTTAAAGAAGAGAGAAATAACAAAATCTTGTAGCTCCAAGGCAGAGAATAAAAATGGTGTTGCAGGAGAGGAGACATGCTGTGTGAATGGCAGGATTTATGGTCAAGTTTGTTCCAATCTAAGGGTGGGATTGTGGTAACAGTAGATAGAGTAGAAATCACAGAGGCATTCCCAGAACAGGATTTAATCAGATGTCAATAAGCATATTAGCATCCAAGATGGAGTTGCTTCAGCCTTCATAGTCTGTAAGACCAACAAAACCATCTGTAAAGTATTAAAAAGAAGACCCCCAAGAATATAAAACAACACCCCTATGATAATCATTATTAGAAAGAGATAAATTGGAAATATCCTGAGAAGATTGAATTAAAATATAATATTCTCACATCATGGCCATATCAGATAAGTAATGCTGGACTCTGCAAAAATAAGCCCAAAACATCCTTGGTTTAACACAATAAAGGTTTATTTCTCCATAAATAAATAAATAAATAAATCTCGACATTCTAAACCATTTCTAGTTCCACCTCCATCATTTCAGTGAAACAAAGAATCCAGAGTCCATTCCATTCCCGTCCAGAAAAATCCAATCCTCAAGAGTTAAATGATTTGATCAATATATGACAATTAGGCATGCTCTTCATAATCTAGGACCCTTTCCACTAGCCTCCACTGGAAGGAGAAAAACAGGGAAGGACAGGATATACATTTAAGAAAATAGCATAAACCAGTGTCTTAACCAGGAGGCAAGCCTCCAGGTCCAGGACAAGCAGGAGAGCTACAGCTGGAACCCCAATGGACCAGCAATTAGTTCTAGAGGGCAAGGGTACTTTCTGGTTAAGAGATATATAATTCTCACAGAAACTTCTAGGGCCATCCAGTATCATCTTAACCTTCTCTTTCTTAGCAAGAGAAAGGCAAGAGAGAGAATCCCTTACAGATCTCTGGTATTGTGAGAACACCACCATATTTGGTAGTCCTTCCTGGTGAGCAGCATGCGATATCAGACTTATGAAATCCAGATCACATATGATAGGCAGTCAGATTTCAGGAAGATAAATTCTAGAGGGCAATTCATTCTGATTCAGGAAACCCTCTCCGAAGGCCAAGCACCATGTTAGAAGCTGAGAATACAAATATGGACAGTTGCCTCTGCCAAAAGGGTTTCACTCTCTAGCAGGGGTGATGAATAAGAAAAAAAAAAAAACAGTTTGTATTAATACAATACACTAAGTGCAATAGGAAAAGCACAGGAAGTAAAGAGAATCTCAGACTCACTGTAAATTTTTAACTCAATCTAGGTTTTAACCCCTTAACCCAACCTGGCAAGGCATGGGGTGCCAGAAATACTTCCTAGGGAACATGGTACCTGAACTATGGACTAAGAGACTGGTTTATAAAACTAAACTGTGAGGTACAACGGTGACACAATGAGAATACTAAATTGATTACTGTTATTTTTTCTAGTCCATGGTATTGGGAATTTAGGGTACTCTTTTCCCCCTCTGAACTTTGGAATTGATGAGAAATAAGGCATTAGTGATGACCAGATTAACTAAAATGCTGTCATTATTAATAAAGCTGATTAAACAACATGAGTTTGTATTTATGGCCAAAGTTGGCTTGCTAGAAAGACTCCTCGCTTTCTATGCAAAGAAGTGAACAGGTCATAGAGGGAAACTGGGAATGACCCTTCCACATTTTTCCCTCCTGAATCTTGCAAGGTCAGTGCACATTCTAAAATTGTTGGTTGAGTGAATAGAGTATGTGTAAACATTGCCTATTAACTGAGCTTTCTAAGAAGGAAGAATGGCCACATTTTCTAGTGAAAAACTGCTCAGGTGATGCATGTATTACTATTGCCTTGCTGTAAGAAATCAAAGACAATATGTGGTTCTATAGGAACTGACACAGGTCAAAGAAAAACACTCAATTTTTGCCTAATAATGGTTTTTATTTTAAAAATGACCAGAAGTCTTGGTCTGTTTCTCTTAGGCAGTGTCAACACTTTTTGGCTCAGACTCCATTTCTTAGTTCTCTCTGGTGCTGTAACATTGAAAGATGGCTTTCTTCCTCCTGACCTCCTCCATCCCTCCTTTTTTTCTTTCCTTTCCACATATCTTTCATGCCACTGTTCCTTTTGCCTGCTCAATGTGTCAGACAAGAACTGTCACTTACATAACCATAGATCTGACATGACCCTACCTGTAGTCCCACACAACATGTAAGTTGAAAGGAAATTGTAATGAATATTAATGTAGAACCAATGCCATTGTTTTGTCCACTGAGATGTTCCACTGCACTAATTCCCTCATGCCTCAGAAAAGTGATCTTTCTTCAATTCCCTCTACCTACCCATTCAAATGTATAATGCTCTACATGGGGCAAAACATTTTCCCCTGACTTCTTCACAGCAATCACTTTGTGCTCTGAAGCATGAGATTCAATTATCCATATCATTGTCTTGGCCTGCATAGCTACAACTATTATTAATAATCATAAAATTACCTACTTCTTTAATATAAATGCAGTCACAGTTATTCAGTTCCAATTATGCATCAACCATGTACATTTACACATATATAAAAATAGATATATATTTTTTCAAGCTTCTAGGGAATAAATGTCCCTTAACAAAATTCGCATTCTATTTTTGACAATTTTTTTTAAAAATTGTGAAAATTAATTGATTCTAAATAGCCTAGCAATTATACCAGTGAGGAAAATGCTTTGAGAGCAAATAAAGTGACTTTAAATAAGTTTATTTTCTCTAATAAATATTTGACCTTTGCCTCTGTTGGGAAGGGCGTATATTATTTTCTTTTTTTTTTTAACTTGTAATGGATCTTTCCATTTAACAGGTGGGGTTAGTGTCTTGGGACAAAGGTCATATGACATCAAAATTGAGCCAGCAAAGCAAGAACTGCATTTTACCTACTTGTGTGTTAGTGAAATTGCAGGCAAAATCTGAGAAGCCCTATGAAATCTCCCTTTTAGGCCCCAGAAAAGGAGCTTCCCTCTTGAAATCTTTTGCAGATGAAGGCCACTTTCTACTCCCTCACCACGATATTCTGAAACTGCAAACACAGTTACAATATACACTTTACATTTGGAAAATCAAATTTATAATTTGGATTTATTTTTCAATATACATCTCTAAAAGATAAGGAGCGTATTTTTTTAACATGACCACAACACTATTATCACACAAAATACAATTAACAGTAATTTCTTAATATGATCAAATAACATATAGATGTTCAAATTTTTAATTGTATCAAATATCAATTTTTGGTTAATATTTGTTTGATTGAAACAGAATAAGAATAAGGTCTATTCATTGATTAATATGATTTTTAAGTCTTTATTTTAAAAACAATAATTTTGTAGAGGTACAATTTATATATTATTAACATTTACTGATTGTAAACATACAAGTCAATGATTTTAGTAACTTTATATTGTATCTTTCAATCTATAGTTTTTCCTTCCATCTCTCTATTTTCTTTTAGTTTATTTGTTGAAAAAACTTGGTCATTTGTTCCACAGTTTTCCAGATTTTTTCATGCTAACAAGTTGATTTCTCCACCTAGCTTTATTTTTTTTTACTACATATTCATTTTTAAATTTATATTTTTGCAAATTTTCTTTTATAAATTTTATTAAAAATAATTGCATAGTATTAATAAATTTACTAACTATTTACATTTTTTGGTAGTTGGTGAAAATTGGTATGAAATACCTTTAGATAGAATACTTTTTAGATGGTGATATGTATTTCATCAGAATATATTCTCTTGTTATGCCAGCAGCTGTTAATGATGAATGCCTAATGAGGTTGCAAAATGGTAATATTCCAAATCTATCATTTCGTCTTCATTTAGGAACAAGAAAACTGTCATAAAGGATTACTCTTCTATTTAGTTAGACAGTGGTACAGTTTATACAGGAAAGCAAGGATAAAATGTTGGCTTGATTTTCTTTTATACCAGTTTTCAAAGTAATGAGTTAGTTTCCTAGCATCCTCTAATAGTAAACTATTGCTGCTGCTGTTTGCATTATGAACTTTTGAATTTAATTATATTTAAATGTTTCAATCTATTGAGGTTATCATCATTATTTTCTCAAATTGTCCTATGTTTGGCCAGTGCTATTCTCTTCATGTTGGCTCCCAAGTCCTTATGACCCAACATGGAATGATGGGTCCAGAACTATTCCTTATCCAAACCTATAATACAATTGACTCTGAGAATGTAAACATTCCTACATTTCAATTTTATATGTACTATTTGGTCCCTCATCCTGCCTAACCATTGTGGTCTCTGATTGACATATTTATTTTCTTTCCCCAGTGCATTTCCTATGTTTTCATTTCTTGCATAGAATACAACAGGTGCATCTTTAAAGTCAGGTGAAGAGTTCTTAGTCATATTTTATTAATTCACTCAAGAAACATTTATAAAATGTGGCAGTCAGAGTTTGATCAGAGAAGCAGAAACTCTGAGTGATATAAAATAAGGGGCTCATAAAAATTCTATTTTATGCTATATGGGAGTTAGTCTATGCAATGCTGTCACCTCTGAGTCTAGTTTTAGACTAAAGTCACTAGAGGCGAACCAGGTCAGTTTCCAGGAAGGAAGGAAGGGAGAAGGAGCATAAAGTAGAACTTCTGAGTTCAAGTGAACTGGAATCCATGAGGACCAACTGCAACTCACATCTGTATGTCACTGCCTCTCACCATAGTGATGTGGGTGACGTTCAGGACAGCTTGATGCCCTCCACTATGGATCCACATACACACGTGGCCCATAGCTCTGAGAAGCTGAAGGATACATGACAAAAATTGGACAAGTTGCTGGTCCGGTGAATACACCTCACTCATAAGGTGAGCCAGCAGGTCGGCAACAAAACATACCAGCTGCCATAATTCCTGGCGTCTTACTCCAAGCTTCAGAGTACACACATGCTCACACACACACACACACACACACACACACACACACACTGGCTGCTGCTTTATGTCCACTTTACAAATATTGAACAAATTTCCCTTGTGACCAACTTTAATCTAGCAGCATACAGGGAAGAGAACTGTGGAAAAGGCAGTTTCAGCTTAACTAGTTTGAAAGAGTATATAGCCACCAGAGTCACTCCTTACCAATTTGCTATCCACACACTTAACTTCTAAATAAAGAAAATAGAAACATCATGCTTTACCTAGCTTTTTGCAACTATCCCTCATGAAACTGAAAATATTCTATTATTTTCCCCCAAAGAGGATATAAAGCCTTTTATTTATATTTGGGTGATGTTCATTCCTTGTCTGGTTGTGACATGCTATCTACCCACCTTTGATATGCTGTAACTAAATGGGGAGATATAGCAACATATAATAAAGTATAGAATATATATATAAATATAAAAATGTATTCATATCAAAACAAATATACTCTCATAACTGTTGTAGTTCTCAGTTCTGTAACTGGTCACATGGTTAAGTACAGTTTTTAGGATCACCTTGGTCCACCACTCATTCAATATTCCCTCAGTCCTCAGCAACCACCTTCATCACTTGTGGTTTCTTGCTTGGTAAGGTAATCTAAACCTTCATTCCTGAAGGGTCTTGGCCATTAGCAGTCCTACCTCCACTGGGTAGTAATTTTTCATTGACTTTTATCAGAGGATATGAGAAAATTAAGAGGCACTGCAGAGTATTGTACTCCTCACTTTCACTAAGTTATTCCATGCTCTATTCTAAGCCACCCTAAGTCTTGCTTCCATAGGCAACTGATGATCACGTACCGCCATATACTAACAAGGTAAGCCAGCAGATCACCAGTCACATGGGCGAGCTCTCACAGTTCACATACCAAACTTCAAAGAATAAAAAAATGTCTGCTGCTTCACTTACACTTTCAGAATGTCTTGCAAATTTCTCCTGTGGCCAATCCTGACCTGGAGCCATACAGAGAAGAAAAATTAATGGAAAGATAGTTCCATCCTAAGATGACAAAGGCACCACTTAAAAACACCTTCCAGTGCCAGCCAGTGAGCTAAATCTTGCATATGAAAAGCTCCAGTACCTCATTTGATTGGAGAAGGGGATTGTGAGTAAATGTGTTTGACAGACATAAAAAATAAAACCATATTAATGTGTGTTCCACGTGGAGACAAAAAAGAAACACTAGCATTTTCTCCCACATTAATCTAACATAAAATAAATCAAGGAGAGTATTCACTGAACCCAGAGAACTCTATGCCATATTCCAGATGTTGGAAAATCATTGTGTTTTGAGGATTCTTCTTTTGCAGTATTTCTGCCACCTGTTTTTTTCTCTGTATTCTCATCACTGTCACCTTAGAACAAATGTCTATTACTTTATTTTATTTATTTATTTATTTTTTTGAGACAGAGTCTCACTTTGTTGCCCAGGCTAGAGTGAGTGCCATGGCGTCAGCCTCGCTCACAGCAACCTCAATCTCCTGGGCTCAAGCAATCCTCCTGCCTCAGCCTCCTGAGGAGCTGGGACTACAGGCATGCGCCACCATGCCCGGCCAATTTTTTGTATATATATTTTTAGTTGGTCAATTAATTTCTTTCTATTTTTGGTAGAGACGGGGTCTCGCTCAGGCTGGTTTCGAACTCCTGACCTTGAGCTATCCGCCCGCCTCGGCCTCCCAAAGTGCTAGGATTACAGGCGTGAGCCACTGCGCCCGGCTATTACTTTATTTATAGATAATTATGCATCTTCTTGGATAGTTTTGTCATTCTCAGAGTCCCATTGCGGTCTATCCTACCTATACTAGCAGATCCATTTTAGTTGCATCTTGTCATTTTTCTGCTCAAAATCCATTAATAATCCTCTCTCTGATCCTCATGCCCCAGATACAGGAAACATTCTTACTCAGTGGAGGATCCTTTCCAATTTGTTCAATAACTCCACTATATAAAATACCACTTCAATAGTTGGTAAAGAGACAGATCTTGGAAAAGAAGAGAGGATTATATAAAAGACAGAATTTAGGCTCTGCAGGAGGAGTCTTGACAAGTTCTATAAGTCAAATAGCTGTAGGTCAGATTCTGTGGTTGTTCACATGCCCCAAATGATCAAGTGGATTCTTTAAGTTCCAGCAGGTCAAAGTTTGTGTCTACAGAAGTTCACTAACTAATGCAAAAATAGTGAAGGAAGAAAACCAGCTCTAAGAAGGCAAAGGCCAAAGTCCAGGAGGTCATATTGCCAGAGATAATTGCACTGGAGGGCAGACATTGAGCCAAACTCTGAGAATAGGGCTAAAGTTATTATTCGCCCCTGCATTTTACACAGCCTGGTATGAGGAAGCCAGCCTGCATCACACAATCTTCATAGCCAAAACCTATTTAAGGATATGAGGGTCCCTCCACTGACTGAGTGAGGGACATAACTAAGACGACTATAGGTCATGCATGTTGTCCAACCATCACATTTAGTTAGCAGCCCCTTCCTTTCCCTCTCAAACTGGCCCAGTTTGAAAAAAAAAAAAAAATATATATATATATATATATATATATATATATATATAGACACACACACACACACACACATTCACCTTATACTTTCTCATACATTCACACTTTATGTAATATCTGAGCTCATGCAAGACTGAATTAGTTTTGAATATGTCTGTTTGTAAAATTTGATTTACATGAACTTAAACATCTCTTCTTAACTTTCTTTATCTTTCTGGAGATTAACATCCTTCATATGCCAATTCTCATTACTCTGTGAATGCCCTTCTGTGATGTTGCTAAACTGGATTAAGTTCCAAGTTTGGTGACCAGCTACATGAACTTACCTGAGTTACTTAACCTCTCTGTGTATCCTTTTTCTTCATTTATTAAATGGACATAATAGGTACCTACCTCATGGGTTTATTGTGAAAATTAAAATATGTTAATATAAGTAAAGTGCTCAGAATAGAGCTTGGACATATGTGCTATACAATGTTTGTTAACTTTATTAGTACCATCAATGATCTCTCTTTTTATCTAAACTCATATAGCATCCTCATTTGACACATGGATTGTTAGTTAAATCATTTGTTGTGGCTACTTTTTTTCTCTATTAAATTTCAATCCTTAATGACACTGTGTCTTATTTTTGTATTCTCTAAGCACATGCCACAAAACTTTGTAAAGAGTAAGAGCTCAAGAGCTCACTAAGTGAAGATGATCTACTTTAAGATTACAATCTCCCAAAATTAATTTGGCATTTTTAAGTAGAGCTCATGATGAGCAAAATAAGCATTTTATTGTGCATGTAACACTGCACATCAAGCCTCCATCTTCAATATAAATTTCTTATAGGCTGGGACATAGGTATGTATCTGAAGGAGATTGTTGAGCCATGAACTAACTCCCAGGAAACCAAATGAAAGCAATTGGTTTGATTGTTTAATTGAAATATTAAATTAAAGGTTGTTTTATTTGTCTATTTCTCTTAAATGTGGTTTGTCTCTTTAAATAATTAAATGTTTTACCCAGTCTCTACATAGGTTCCAGGTAATATTAATAAAAATGTAGCCATAACTTCAGTCAATGTATAGAAATCGGAAGCACTCTTACCATTGTGCTAGAATAAACACAGGATGAGTTTTTAAAAAAACACAAAAGACAATAACCCTAATATCAAGGGATTACAACTCAAAGGAAATAATTAACAAATACGACTCACATACTTCTAAAGTTAAGTAATAAAACCAAAGGAAATAGTTAAAAAATACAATTTGTATACTCTAAACTTAATAAAGCCATGAAAACATGGACAAAAAATACTACTGAGTGAATGTATACATAGAGTTAGTTCTAGAATTAGTAGAGATACATGAAAAGATAATATTCTTATTTGTTGCACTATACAATTAATTCCCAATTACATGTAAATTTCATAATTTTATCCCCTAAATTTGCCAAGGACAAAAACTTAGTATTCTCCTTTATTTTCATCTTCCAGAGAAGAACAAACCGTAATCAATCAGTATTACAGGTTAGTTAAAAGATCAATCACTATATTGATGACAACGTCAAAATCCCTTAGAGTGTTTTAAAATGTCATTGCCAGAAGCAACATTTAGAGAAACTTTTCATATACTTGACAGAAGGAAAATAGTTGTTGTTTCTTCAGTTCAGCAGTATCAACAATAGTTTTTACATTAGTTGAGTTAATAAGAAATGAAGTTATAGTCCCTTAATTAAATATTACAAGTTTCATGTAAACTCAAATTTGATTTTTTATAACACACACATGACAAATAAACATACTCTTTCCTACAATAAGTAGGAAAACAAGCACCACTGTCTCAAAGCTAAACGCTATGTAACATATAACACTCTGATTAAAATAGAATATAGGGAAACTCTGTGAGATAGAGGCTGTTTGAATCTGCATATGTAATTTTTCTTCCTCATAAATCCACACTAAAACTATAGTATAAAACAGATATATTTAAGACAAACCCCCAAAAGCCAAATTCTAGACCAAAAAGAAAAAAGCCAATCAATAACCAACCCAATTTATGTTGCCCAGGAATGGTGACATCAGCTACTTTTAAAGTTAGGACAGAGTTAAAGGGTAAACACCAATAGAACACAGAAGGTTTAATTTCAGAAGAAGATAAATGGAGAGACTCTGTATAAAGGGATGCTAGACCCAGTTGAGAGGCTGTAATGAAAACCAGGGAGAAGTGAGTGAACTTATGCATACCTAAATTTCAAAAATTGCCTTTAGAATGAGAATTAAAGTAGATGTTGAAGAAAATATTGTTATATAGTTCAGAATGTTTCCTCTTAGAGTTTTGAAAGTGGCACATAAAATTAGCCATTCATCATCATTGTTAAAAGTAGATGCTAGAGGTTATTTTATAGAAGCTATTATACAAGTTCAGGTATTTGTAACATCAGTGCTAGCATAAGACTCAGCTGGGATTCTCTCCCGCTTCTAACACATCTCTGTGCAACATACAAACACACACACATGCGCATGCACACACACAAATATCCCAAGGGATGACAGAGATGGGAACAAAATGTTACTACAATGAAGGAAAAGAAATCATTTACAAAAGTAGATGTGAGATCAACAAAAGCAGAAATTTTTTCGACCAAAATTTAAGGAGGTTACAATGTTTTTAATAGCTCATCTTTTGGTGCTTTTCTTCAGAGAACCTAAATATATAGTTTGGAAGAATATTTTTCAAATTGTTTGTGTTTCCTTTTAAACATATTGAATCTTCTCCCCAAAAAACTCAAGAACTGTGAGGAATACAAGGAGGGAGCTGGCAATTACAAGTAGAAAATACTTTCTGGGATCCCATTTGAGTGGCAAAGCTTGTTCTGTACTGAAGAGTCATTTGGTGGCATTTGTTGGCATGGAGAATAAAGCAAACTGCTGACATGAGACACTTTATAGACTCAAAGACTGCCCTATTCCCTACATCAACTTCTTAAAGTGCTGCCCTGGTCAGAGCAGGTGAGAAATACTGTTCCCTTTAATTAATGTTGTTTTCAGAATCATCTCCCTGAATAGATCCTGCAGGATTCTACATCCCGTACACCTGCCTTGACGTATTAGTTCAGCATAAAGAACAACTCGAACAACAACAAAATATATGCTAAATAGGAAACTCATTCAAGTTATGTAAGAAAGTTTTACTTTTTGTTTTATACTGTTTGGACCAAATTGAGTTATTGAAGAGACGTTGAAGATCACAGAACTTTAGTATACAGTCATGGAAGTTTACATTTATCCCACAAATTGGGGATGAGTTTATATACATATTTATCATTGATTATGAAAAAATATGGAAGAATCTTTTTCCTAGATTCCACCTTGTCTTTGCAAATACTAAGGTACATTGTAAGTTTCCTGAGAGTAGTTACTACCGTTATACTTAATAACTAAATAGATTGAAGGAAACTTAAAGGTCAACTACTCTGATTATTCATAGAATATATAACTACACAGCATTCCCAACACACAGTTATAACCTTCAGTTAAAAACATTCATATACAGGTAACTCACTGCCTCAAACTCCATTCTATGTACGTTTGGGCACTCCAATAGTCCAAACAGTTTTCCTGGACTTTCTTGGCATAATATCAGAGGCAGAACCTCTAGGGAAGATATAGCTAAATGTGACTATGTTTAAAAGAAAAATAAGCCAAATAAAATTATTCTTGCATCAGTAATGAAAGGCTATATTATGCTGCAGTAATAACCTCCAAATTGTAGTAGTTCAACACAACAAAGTTTTATTTTGTTTATACATTTTGCTGATAGGAAAGCTCCACTCATTTGAGTCACTTGGGGAAACAGGTTGGCATAGTCTACACATCTCTACACATGCTGCTATGAAGAGCACAAAAGAAGATATTGTGTGCTACCTGTGAAAGCATTTGCCCAGCAATGACACAATCACTACTGGTTACATTTCATTGGCCATATCAAGTCATATGAGTATGTTTAACTTCAAGGAAGCAGAAAAGTGCTAGAAATGTTTGAGGAACAAAACTGCCTTCTACCTTTCTGGGTATAAAAGCAAAATACTGTAGACAATATTCAATGGCAGAGGATAAACTAGGTAAAAACACTCAAAATATATGTGTCACAAAGATTTACTAACTTTTAAATATGGTAAACTTTTACAATTTAATAAGCAAAAGAACATTAAAGCAGAGCTGTAAGTTTTTTTAATAGAGTCAAATGTTCAACCTCACTGGTAATGAGACTAATAATTATAATAATAAAAACTAATACTTGCAATTACATTGTGCCTATAATTTATATACATTATCTGAATGTTTCCCCAATTCTGCTATGAGTACCATTTATTAATCCCATTTTATAGATAAGGCTCAGAGCCTCTCAGTCATATTTCTTAAATACAAATGAAAATAGTTTTATAATTTTCACCCACAAAAATGAAAAAAATATACAATACCAACATTTATAAGGGAAATGAAGTCTGGGGAATGTAGGAATTCTTAAAATCTTTCTGGAGGGTATTTGAAATTGCGTTTATCTAAGAGAAATTCAATGTAAATTTTCTTCAACTTATCAGTTTTACTTGTAGTAATCTATTTTATGGAAATAATCAGAATTGGGAGCAAAGACTTACACATAAGTTAAACTCATAAAAATAGAGAGCAGAATAGTGGTTAACAGAGACTTGGGAGGGGATGAGAGGAAATGGGGAGATGTTGGCCAAAGCGTACAATGTTTTAGTTAGACCAGAGAAATAAGTTTTGAGATCTGCTTCATAGCAAGATGGCTATAGTTAATAATATTATATATTTCAAAATAGCTAAGAGAATAAATTTAAAATGTCTTGCCACAAAAAAAGTGTGGTAATAATTATGTTAATTAGTTGATTCAATCATTTCACATTTGGGGGGGGTGTACATGCATATTTACATTGTACTCCCAAAATGTATAATTATTTGTCAATTAAAAATATTAATTTTTAAAATGAGAAAAGACTGTTAATATCTACGTTAGGTGCAATCAAGAAAAAAATAGAACCAACCAAAGTAGGCTAGAGTGTTGGTAAAATAAATATATCTACATAATAAAATATAGTGTAGGTACATTATATTGTGGAAGGGTATGTAAAATGTTTTTCTATGGGAAAATACTCATAATTGCATGTAAAATAGAAAAAGCAGGATAAATACATTCCATGTGATTCTATTTCTCTTATCAACTCTCTTTATGCACACATATATTACAAGTATACACATACATAAACACATATAAAGATGGGGAAGGTATTTTGTAATGTTAGCAGTGGTTATGTCAAGATAGTGAGATTAAAAGTCACATTTTGTATCAGTCTCTAATTTTCAGATGTTCCTCATTGAATATTTTGTGATTGAAGAAACAAGAACAAAAACAGCCGAGTTTTTGGGTTTTATTTGTTTTTTTGAAAAAGTAAATGGATTCAATATATTGGGCTTCTCTGTGATCTTGAGCCTGCAAGATTGGTAAATTTCCCTGTCATTGTGACCATCCTATTCTGCATACTTAGTGCTACTATTCAGTCATGACACTGAGAAATGGTATTTGCAACTTCTTGTGCAGCCTTACTAATGTAACCTATGAAGTTTCACCCACGTTTTTATTTTTTAAGAATAAATGACTGAATAAATGGCAGTTGCCCCTTTTCAAGAACTGTGAAAGGTCTGAGATTTTACCCTATGTACAAACTATCAAGTTAGACCGACCAGTTTTATAGATAACAGGCAAAAGAAGCCTTCCTCCTCTCTCTCTTTTCTGTTCTAGTGGCTGGCACTCCTGTGGAGTTGATGTAGGGACTGAGGTATGAGTCTCCAGTTTGGATTCTTGCCAATATTTCCTTTTCCACTTAGAGGATCTATGTTACACTAATGTCAAGAGATTCTAGGTACCAAGCAAGCAAATTACACATACATTCATACACTCACATGAACCCACAAACATACTATCATACCCCCATAGATTATACACTCATAAACATACAAATAACCACATGCAGAAACACATTCACATACACATTCACTCACACACACCCACACTTACCCACAACTAGGGTCCCTGAAATCAGCCAGATTGGCTGGTAGGCATTGTTGGGTGAAATATTTCAAATTTATCTATCTTAAAATGTACCTGAAGCAGCTCTTTTCACAGCCTCCACCAGCTGACCAAAACATTTCTTAGTCCCACCATTTACCAGCAAGTGATCTCAGGCAAATTACATAACTGTCTCCAGCCTTGGTTTTTCTCACTTATAAAATGGAGACATTGTAACACATCAGTTTTCTTTTTACCACTAGATTAGGTTACACAATATAGCCATCGGCAGCTGAGTTCAAAGTCTGGCTCTGCTAATTTGAGCTAAATTAGTAAGTTCTTAGTGTCACAGTTTCATCAACCTTTTTAAACAGTAACTATCTCAAAGAATTATTTGGGAATTCAAAGAGTTGATATACATGAAGCATTTAGCTTGATACACATAAAACATACTGTCTGACCCAAAAGCGACCACAACAGGAGGAAGGAAGAGAATGATTGCAAAGACAAAGTGGCCTTTGCACCCATTGGGAGTCACCTTTCAGTGGTGTTTTCCACTCCTTCTGAATCATTCATTCTAGACCAGAAGTGGGGAACCTGTGGCCTTCTAGGTCCTTAAAAGTGTGGCCTTCTGAATCCAAACTTTACAGAACAAATCATTTTATTTTTATTAATACATTTCTGTTCATCTTTTTATATTTTTATTTTATTTTTAAAATGAACATATTTAAAATACCAAAGAATAAAATAAGTTTCAATGAAATAATCCTCCCAGATTGACCGGCACAATTAGAACATTAGTAAACCCTAAGGGCTAAATTGACGGCTGCTATACTCATGATTTAGTTCTAACTTCCCACACCTGATGGGTGCCACGACCACACAAGGCTGGTTGGTGAGAGTTTATGGGGGTCAAGTATGCCAGTCTGTTACCAGGTTTTGACAACAGTGAACTGCATTTCTGTTTGAAGGGGAATTTGTCAATAGCTGCACAGCTCGACAGTATTTTTTAATTGTCTGCTTAACAGCCCACCGTGTCAAAGAAGACCAAGAGAATGCTGAAGGAAGAAAATAGATATTTTAATAAGGATTGGGAATTGCAATATTATCCTGTTTCTGCTAAAGATAAGATGATTTGCTTGCTTTGTGATACTGCAATATAAACATCAAAGAAACTCAATGCGTATCAGCATTATAACACTCATAAGGACCACAAATATTTTAAATTAGAGGGAGAGGCAGAAAAGGTTATATTTCAGAAATTAAAAGATGAGAAGCAAAAACAAAGACAATTCTTTTAAGCAGCAATGAGACCTGGAAATAATGCCACTGAAGCAACTTATAAAATAGTTTATATACTTGGGGGAAAAAAGGGAAGCCATTTAGTGATGTAGAAATTGGTTAAGAACACATTGACGAAGCTGTAGAATGCTTAGACCCCTATAACATTTCAAACTATAAACAATTGCCTTTATCAAGGTGGACTATAATTGATCGTCAGAACGGATTATCCTGCAACTTAACAGAATAACTTTATGTAATACTTAAAATGAAAATATGTATTATTGAATCATTTTGGATGAATCAACTGATACTACTGACTCAGAGCAGGTTTTATACTTCATTCAGGTCATAACAGAAGATTTTCTTTGCTATGAAGAGTTATTCACTTTGGGCACTATTATAAACAGAACACAAGGAATAGATACATTCAACAATTTTCAAGATAAATATTTTGAAGTTAGACTGGGAATTTGGTAAATTTAGTGAGTGTATATAGAGATGGTACACCTTTCATGACAAGAAAACATTAAGGGTTTATTGCACATATTAAAAAATGTATTAAGAGATCCAGATGCTTTCATTTCTTTTCAATGTATTGATATCTCACATCAGCAAAATCTCTGTGCCAAAGCTATTTTAAGTGACACTTTACAACAAGTTATATTTTTAACCTATATCTGTGCAAATGCAACATGGCATCACTAGTTTTGTAACATGCTAAAATTGAACAATGTGGTATTCAGTGTGGATTTGCCCTGTCATTGTAAAGTGCATTGGCTATTGCAGGGAGAGGTGTTAACTATCTGTGGGAACAGATAGTTAAATTTTATGAAAACAAAATCAGCATGTGAATTATTGAAAGAAGATTTCTATACGGAATCTGTGTGATACCATGTCAAATCAAAATGACTTGACTATTTCTTTACAAGGTAAAACTAAGTCTATATATGATACGTGGCAAAAAATCCAAGCATTTTGAGAAAAAGCTGTCTTTTCTCAGACCAACTTCTTCAAAAGGAAATTTCAAATGAACATTTTCCTCATTTAGCAAAGGTCATTGATGAGCAGGATGATATATGTGAATCATTTGAAGAGTATGCAGCTATTATAGGCCTATTAATTGGAGAATACAATGAAAGGTTCACCCGACTTTGAGAATCATGACATCACACTCAAATTAGCATTTCAGTCTCACCTAGTTGATATCACCAAGGCACCTAAAAAACTACAGATGGAATTGATTGAGCTCTCAGTAGATGACATTTTAAAGTCATCATTTGATGCTAAGAAAGATTCAATTGAAATACAGATAAATGCAGTAGAACACTCACACCTTAGGCAACATGCCTGAAAAATGCTTTCTTGATTTTCAACCACTTATGGCTGGAAATCTACATTCTCCTACCTAACCCTAAGTAAGACACCCTTAAGATCACAGAAGACTGATACCCATCTAAAGGATCAACTGAAACTGGGGACCTCCATGCTGCAACCAAATATTCAAATGCTTTCCAACAAAAAGCAGATACAGCAAAGTCATTAAAAGGTTAACTTTTAAATTAACAAATAGTTTTCATTTTTGAAATTATTAAGTACCTAGTAGTTAGAATTTTACAAAATAATGTACATTTTTGAGTATATCTAATTGTAGTTTCTTGAATGTGGCCTTATTTGATGACAACTAAATTAATGCAGCCTTCCAACATGAAAAGGTTCCCCACCCCTGTTCCAGACACATTATTTGAGTGCCTAATTTGTGAGCAGGAGCTTTGGGGTTCCTGTCCTCATGGCACTTGCAATCTTGCAGTAATAATAAAAACATGAAAGCCACCTTCCCCATTAGTTCAGGCATGAAAAAGCGAACTGTGAACCAGACCTGTTGGAGCTACTGAATTCAAACTGGACTCCCTATACTAACATTCTAGCCAATTTATTTACTTGTCTTGTGCATCTGCTCCCAATTTTCTGAAAACTAGGCTATATGTATGTTTCACCATGGTCCCTAGTCCACCACATTCACTGAGCACACTGTGGAAAGCACAGGGGGAAATTGATAATGCCTAGCTCTTCTTTTTAAGGTGCTTAGCCCAGTGAAGATATTTTCTACAAAATATGGTAAAATGCTCTGATGCATGTATGCAGGGGTGGCAAGAGAATGAGAAAGCATTTACTTCATCCTTGAGGAGTCAAGAAAGACTTCCTGTAGGAAGAGGTGAATGATTCATTTGGGATAATTTAATTGATATCAGGATAAGTTTCAGTTAGCCAGGTAAGAAAGAATAATGGAGGCCGGGCGCGGTGGCTCACGCCTGTAATCCTAGCTCTTGGGAGGCCGAGGCGGGCGGATTGCTCAAGGTCAGGAGTTCAAAACCAGCCTGAGCAAGAGCGAGACCCCGTCTCTACTATAAATAGAAAGAAATTAATTGGCCAACTGATATATATATAAAAAATTAGCCGGGCATGGTGGCTCATGCCTGTAGTCCCAGCTACTCGGGAGGCTGAGGCAGAAGGATCGCTCGAGCCTAGGAGTTTGAGGTTGCTGTGAGCTAGGCTGACACCACGGCACTCACTCTAGCCTGGACAAAAAAGTGAGACTCTGTCTCAAAAAAAAAAAAAAAAAAAAAAAAAAAGAATAATGGTAATATAGGTCAAAGAAGCAGCATAAATAAAGCTATAAAGGCATTAAATAGTATCACAGGAGCTAACTGTGCCAGAGGATTCTGGTCTTATCTGTGTGAGTGACTTTGAAATAGTTGGTGCTAAACTTTGGAAGAGAAAGAAAATATGAACACCTGTACTTTATTATCTCTAGACTTTCAGTGTGATTGTCATTCAATGAAAGATTATAGAATTGTATTTCAAGACTTTATTTTTCTTTTGCCACTCGCCTGAAATTTAGTACACCACTACACATATTGATTTGGGATTTGAACTTACTATATATTTAAAGAAAAAATAAGACCAAAAAGGTGAGGTGATAAATCAAAAGCTACCAAAACTTCTTGTGTGCGTTTAATGAGCAAAAACAGGTCCCTTTTAAATATAAACATTGTTTGCTTATATGAGGAATGGGCTCTATGTTCTATCCCTTTGAGCTTTCTTTATTTTAGGAGCATGAGAGGATGGTTTAAAATGAACCTCATTACTTCCCAGTGAGAATTATTCTAGATATGAAGGTTGCCCAGCCTGTGAGAGCTTATTGGCTTTTTTTTTTTTAAAAAAACACGTGATGTTCCATGAAAGTATTAAACTCACTTAGAACATATCATGTGTAAGAGAAAAATAACGACCTTAGAGCATCAAAAGAAACACAAATTTAACCAAGACAACTACAAACTGAGAATATCAATAAATCCTATACTTGGAAAATAACATGACATGCTGAAGGTCATTCTGCAGTTTTGCATCTTTCTTTGTGGAATCCCATATTAGATTATGTAAAAATTATAGGTCAAACTGGGAGGATACAGTCAGATATTTATAATTACTTTAAACTTTTAATTTTCAGATAATCACATATGCATATACAGTTGGAAGAAATAGTACAGAGAGATACTATAACCCCTTTACCCTGCTTCCCTCAATCATTTTCCAAGACTATAGCACAATGTCACAACCAGGATATCCACACTCATGCAGTCAAGATACAGAACATTTCCATCACAAGAAATATCCCTCATCTTGCACTTTTATAGTCACATCCCTGATATAAAACCAGACAAAGATAGTACAAAAATGAAAACTAGAGACCGATAACTTTCATGGACTTATACAGAAATATTCTCAACTAAATATTAGCAACCTGAATCCAATAATATAGAAAAAGAATTATACTCCATGACCAAGAGAATATATTCTAAGAATGAAAGTTTGGTTCAATGTTTAAAAATTAATAATATAATTCATCATATCGACAAACTAAAAAGTAACATCACATAATTCTTTTTAAAAAAATTTATTTTGTAGATGAGGTCCTTCCTATGTTGCCCAGGCTAGAGAGCAGTGGCTATTTACAGGCACAATCATAGCATACTACAGCTACAAACTTCTGGCCTCAAACAATCCTCCCATCTCAGCCTCCCAAGTAGCTAGAATTACAGGCACATGCCACAATTGCTGGCTTGATTTTATTAATTAGTGCAAAAAAAGGTATTTAATAAAAGTCAGTACCCACTTATGATAAAAATTATATTAAACTAGGAAAAAAGGAAAATTTCCTCAACCTGAAAGAAACCATGTACAAAAAATCCTAAAGCTAATGTTACACTTAAGAGTAAAAATACTTTCCTCTAAACTAAGGAATAAAGCAATGTTGTCTGCTCTTATCACATTTATCCAAATCAGTACTAAAAGTTGTAGCCTTTACAATAAAGCAAGAAAGGAAAGCAAAGGCATAAGGTTTTGAAAGAAAGAAATAAAACTGTCCTTATTGGCAGGTGACATGATATTTTGTCCAGGAAATTCTAAGGAATCTACAAAACAAAATATAGTACTAGAACTAATAAATGAGTTCAAGGTTTACAGGATATAAGATAAATATAAAAAATTTTCCTTCCTTCTGCTTACTTTGTATTTATTTTCTTCCTCTTGTTTTTAGGTTCTTGAGGTGAGAACTCAGATTATTTGATTGGAAACCTTTCTTCTTTTCTAATGTAAACATGTAGTGCTATATATCCCTCTCAGCACTCATTTGCCTGTGTCCCCTAAATTTTGATTTTGTATTTTGATTTAGTTGTATATATATATATGTGTGTGTGTGTATGTGTGTGTGTATTTGCCTTGAGACTTCCTCTTTGACCTCATTTACACATGTGTGGCTTAGTTGATAAGTATTTAAAGTTTTTCTTATTTTTAGGTTATTGATTTCTACTTTATTGTTGTCAGA
Organism: Microcebus murinus; assembly: GCF_040939455.1. Lineage (NCBI taxonomy): Eukaryota > Metazoa > Chordata > Mammalia > Primates > Cheirogaleidae > Microcebus > Microcebus murinus. Next base: position 21,054,021 of record NC_134120.1, read on the forward strand.
GAACACATTCTACATGATGTCAAACCTATTAAATATGTTGAGATTTATTTTAATGCCCAGGATATGATTTGTCTTTGTATGTATTTTGTGGACGAAATGTGTACTCTACTTTTGTTGGGTGGCATATTTTATAAATGTTTATTAGATCCTATTGGTTCATAGTATTGAGTTCTTCTTTTTTTCTGATTTTTTGTGTAGTTGTCCTATCAATTCCTGGAATGAGTGTTAAAATCTCCAAATATAATTATGGATTTGCCTATTTCTATTTTCAATTCTATCAGTTTTTGCTTTTTATGTTTTACAGCTCCATTGTTTGAATCATATAAAATTAGGATTGCTATGTCTTGTTGGTTGATTGGCTGGCCTTTTTATCATTACTTCCTATCCTTCTTTGTCTCTGGTAATTTTCTTTGCTCTCAAGTCTACTTTACCTGATATTAATATAGTTACGTCTGCTTTTTTCTGATTAGTGTTTGACTAATGATATATTTTTTCCATCCCTTTAATTTGAATCTACTTGTATCACTATATTTGACCTGAGTTTCTTTTAGATAGCATATATTTGGGTCATAATTTTTAATCCAGTTTTCCAATTTACATTTAATTAAATGTAATTTAATGTAACAAAATTTACAGTTGCATTTAATGTAATTATTGATATGCTAGGACTTAAATCTGCCATTTTATTTTTCGTTGTTTTTATTTTCTATTTGTTTTCATTGTTTTTCTTTTATATAATTTTATTTTCCCAACTTCATATGAGGTTACCTAAACATTTGTTACAATTCCATTTTATCTATAGTTTTTTGAGATGTAATTACATTGTAATTGTTCTAAATATGTCTCCTACATACATTTAAAACCACATCAGATAGTAGTATATTTTTTGCTTCAACTATAAATATAATTTGGAAAGTCAAGATGATAAGAAAAATGCATTGGATTTACCCATATTTTTAATCTTTTCTTTGTTCTTTCTTCCCTCTTGATTTTCTAAGATTCCTTCTTTTATTATTTCTTTTCTTTTTGGAGAATTTCTTTTAGGATAGTTCTGCTGGTAACAGATACCTTAGTTTTCTATACCTAAGAATATCTTTATTTCTCCTTTATTTCTGAAAGGTATTTTTGCAGGATACAGAATTCTGAGTTGACAGTTCTTTTCTCAAAGTGTTGTGCCACTTGCTTATGAGCTCCACGGTTTCTGCTGAGAAAACTGCTATCACTGAGATTGTTTGTACTTCTAGAGATAAGCTTTTATTTCTTTCTCACTGCTTTGAAGATATTTTTTCCCTTTAGTTTTCAGAAATTTGACTTTGATTCATCGTAGTGTAAGTTTCTTTGAACTTACTCTGTTTGGAGTTTGCTCAACTTCTTGCATCTTTAGGTAGTCTTTTGTAAAATTTGGAAAGTTTTTCTTTGCATAAATTTTCAGTCCTGATTTCTTTCTTCTCTTCTTCAGGAATTATCATGAAATGAATACTAGTTATCTTGTTATAGTCTCATAGGTCTATGAGGCTCTGTTCATTTTTTTTCAATCTATTTTCTTTCCATTGTTCACATTGGCTAACTACTGTTATTTGATGAAGCAATTATGAATATGAATTATGATTTGTGAACTTCTTATCTCAGTATTGACATCTATTGATGGTCATTTTTCATTCAAGTTGAGATTTTTCTGGTTCATTTTATAATTTTTAACAAATTTTATGATTTTTGAAAATTTTTTATTGAAATTTAGATTTTTTAAATTGAAACCTAGACTTTGGAAATATTATAAGACTCTGGTCTTTATTTAAACATTCTGTTTCAGCAAGTTTACTCTGACATCACTACAGCAGGGAAAAGGTGGTAATTCCTCATTAATGGCAGGTGTGAGTAGAAGTCCAGATTCCCCACTGGGCTTCCAATGCCAATCTAGGGTGGGAGTAGTTCCTTGTGCTGTTAAGTGGGAGTTGAAGTTCTGACTTCCCATTAGGCCTCAACTGATGCCTCCCTAGCTATAAGAGGGAGATTTACCTAGTTGCTGCTGGGTGAGGGTCCAGGGTGACCACATGGTCATGGTCTCCCCTAACATTGCAAGGGGGGCGAAGGCTTGTTATTATCCTGCAAGAATGATAGTCTCAGTTCCCTAGTTGGCCTTCTCTGCTATCAGTCTGACAGGCAAGTTGATGTACCTCATTATAATCTGGTAAGAATGGACATCTAAACTCCTCACTCAGACTTCATTGCTCTGTGTGGGTATAACCACAGGGTTTTTTTTATGGTTTTTGGCTACACTAGAGTATCTATCATCTATATTTTGTTTTCTCTTATGAGGCTGCCCCTTTTCTGGTCCTTTGACTAGAAAGAGACTTTTGCTGGGGATTTTTGGTCTCTACCCATTGCATTTCCAAGTAACTGGCTTCTTTAGCTCCAAGTCTGAGATATATAAGGCAGAAAAACTAACCAACAAAGAAATAAGCAAAAATACCTATAAGGAACTCACCATGTCATTTTATTTTATTATTTAGTTTTTGAGACAGAGTCTCACTTCTATTGCCTGGGCTAGAGTGCCATGGTATCAGCTTAGCTCACAGCAAACTCAAACTCCTGGGCTCAAGTGATCCTCCTGCCTCAGCCTCCCGAGTAGCTGGGACTACAGGCATGCACCACCATGCCTGGCAAATTTTTTCTATATATTTTTAGTTGGCCAATTAATATCTTTCTATTTTTAGTAGAGACGGGGTCTTGCTCTTGCTCAGGCTGGTCACAAACTCCTGACCTTGAGTGATCCTCCCGCCTGAGCCTTGCACAGTGCTAGGATTACAGGCGTGAGCCACCATACCCGGACATCATTTTATTTTTAACTCCCAAGTTCACCAATCTGTTTTATTCTTTCCATCTTTCAGAATATATTGCTTGCCTCCTATTCACCCTGTTGGATCCCATACCCTAAATGGTATAAAATGGCCAAAACTCTGCCACCTCCCTATGGACAAATGAGATCAACAGCAGTTTATTAGTCACATATACTCACTCAACAGCCCATGGCAGAAGGACACCACATGGCATGCAGAGCCACAGTGGAGTTGCACTTGGGAACAAAGTGAAAGATTAGGGGCTGTGGAAGGCAGGATTTGTAGTAGCAAAAGGTTGAGATGGCTACTGGTTTCCATGGGAAGATGTGACTGGCTTGTTGTAATAATTTTTCAGGCAACAGAGGAGTGAAACCAATTAGTTCGAGGACTGAGTAGAGTATAGCTGGTCTGGCTGAGAGGGAACAAGCTGGGTAAGGAGCCTTTCACACTGGGTAGGGGCATATCTGGAGAGAACAGTGTAATTGCTGTCCTGGTTTCATATGTCAAGGCAGATAATGCAAAATCTTAACTTCAGCCTTGTACCACAACCATGACCAGAGTTTTACACTGTAATTAGCATAACCAATAGGGAAATGAATAGCTATTCCCTCTTCCTGGAAATAAACGTGATTTTTATAATTTAACTATATATTTTCTGAAGAAGTTACATCTTCTGAATAAGTATGCCACAAAACCCTATTGTATTTTCCTTCTAAGCAAAGATTGTTATTTTCCATATGGACCAGATATTTAGCACTTACTTATAGCATAACTCACCTCTTTTTTTCAGTATTGAGTCACCTCTTACTCATCCCTCTAACTTTTTTCCATCTCTCCCCCAAATCACTGTCAACTTCAACATTACAGGAAAACACAGTGGCTTGCTTGCTTTTACAGTCTGCCCACTGTAGAACTACAGATACCTGGGGAATAAGATGCTATTGATCATCAGTCTTAAATAAAGTAAAGAAGCTCTGGAATTTCAATGAAGAAATAACAATTTACCAGCAACAAATAAACAAATTGCAAAATCTACCTATAACTTTATACAGTTCCTAATTTTTGCATAAAAAGATCTCATTATTAATGGTACTCTGCAGTAAAGACTAATACCTATTATATAAGAAACAGCATAAAAGAAACATGTAAACATAGAACTTTTGGTCTAAGACAGTTATCAACTTACTCCAAAATTATTTTGAGGGTAATCTCAGAAAGTAGAGTCATTTAAGCTGATCTGTCAGAATATATGGGATTTTCCCTTTTATTTATTATTTACTTATTTATCTATTTTTTACTCATTAAAATTTAAGTTAATAAAGAAACAATTTTAACATGCAATGTCACATATTCATCCTTCTAATAGACAATGCCATGAAACTCTAAAGTATGAACAGCTCAAGCCTATACTACATCAAGAACATCATTATTCCTGAAACATAAAATCTCATAAAAACAGTAGGTAGCCAACCTTAACACTTATAATTTTATAAATGTTCTTGAAACTGTCAAACTGTTCACTAAGAAAAAAGTAGGAGAAACAAGAAGAAGGAAAATGGAGCAGAAAGAAAGGAGAATGAAAAGGAAATATTTGATATATCAATTATCTATCCTACAAACAAGTTTAACAGGCAGCTGTTTATCTCAGTCCTGAGAATCAAGCACTAATGCCTGACAGGAAGCACATGTTCAGTATACATATTTTGAATACTGGCAAATTGGAAAAAAAAAAATTGGCTCCTCTTGTCTGAATTTTCTTGTGAGGCCTGATTAATTTTGGAATAAAAATCCCATTGTCACTTGTAAAGGACTTTTAGATTTCATCCAATTCCTGATTTTAACATTATATTTTCTCTTCTTAATAATCTCAAATCTTTCCTTACCTAATTCAATGAGAATATATATCCCTTTGTCAAAGTATAAAATATGCAGCCTTAATTAAGTACATATTAGCACCCTGAACAGTGGTTTTACACTTTCCAAAGTATATTTTCAGCCATCATTACTGGATATTATTTTTACTACCACCTCTGTGATAAACACGGCAGGTATAAATCACCCTTATTTTATGAGGAAACAAGCATGGAGAGGTTGAGTGAAATGCAAAGAGGGCACAAATGACTGATTACAGACAAAGCCAAAGCCTGCTGACTCCTTACTTTGAGTTTTCTCCCTCTAGATTTGTAGTTCCTTAACTAAGAGAAGGGGTAGAGAACTTCTGAAAAGGTCTTAATGATTTTGAAAGGCATCCCAGAATTCATACATACATGTGCTAAACACTGTCTGACTTAATTAATGTCTGGCACATATATATACATCCATTCTCAAATATATATAAAGATGCATTTGAAATTAATTAAATATAAGTTCACTGTGAGATGTTACTGAATTCATGTTATCCATGTACATATCATAAAACATTAGGAACTAAGAGGCATCTGAAGTCTTAAATGAATACACTTTTTTTTAATGTCAAAAGAATCTCTAAATTTAAAAAGCATGGAAACCACTGCTTTAAAATCACAATGTACTTAAAACAAAAGATCTGGTAAGGGGAGCTTAGCCTGACACCCTCCTCACTGATATTCTAGATACCATACCACATGAAAAGAAGAGACGGACAGGAAAAGGATTATACAGCTCATCTCTAAACTAGTTCCCAAAAACAGCACAAAGAAAGGAGTTTTCCTGGCTTGTATTCAGCTTACTGAATCCTGGAATATGCTGGTGAATTCAGTAGCCTTTCATTTACAAATCTGTTTTACAAAAATAAAATGAACAGGCTGCAAACTATGCCCAGCAGTAATGGAAAAACATCCATAAGACTAGCAATCAAAACAATGTTACCTTTCAACTGGGTACCCTCATAAAACCAAGGAAACAGCTAAGGACAATTCTAAATGACTCGTTAATATTTTTCACCCTACCATGTAGCACTTTTCTCCTTTGCTTAAAGCATACTTGAATATTAACAACGATGGCTGCATCTTAAATTTAGTGGCATCATTTAATTTTAGGTGTAGGCATTAGCAGAGGATTCAAGTCACTCCATCTCAAGTGAATTACAAAAAAGAAAGAAGGAAGGGGCACTCCTGCCTGGGCTTTGTGTTCATAGCAATTAGCTTTAACTGTCTGGAAGCAGACTTTAAATAATTTTATAGCTTGTGCTAGATCTCTGTCATTTACCATTTGTGCCCTTCCTATTTTTATGGAAACCAGGATCTCATTCTGGAGGCTCCTGCCTGTCAGGGCTGCAGGTGAAGGCCAGCTGGGGCCCACGCACTTTGTGTGAATATTAGCATCTGAAGAGGGTCTCAGGAGGCCTTTGCATCTTAGGGGACTTAAAGCTATAGTCAGATGCAATAGCCCTGCCTCTAAGTTTCCTTGCCAGTAAATCCAAATCTTTAGGAAATGAGCAGTCTGGACCTGGTGGCTGCAGCCTGAGCAATCTGAGAGCACAAATAAATAAATAAATAAATCGGGGGTGGCGGGGAAGTTGGAGGGTGGACAAGGCTAAAGAGTGTCTGGTTGGGGTTTGAGATTGAGGGAGAATGGAGAGGAATATGGGGCAAGGCAGGGTGTCCCAGGCTGTGTGCTCTATCAGAAAGACTGAAGTTCATTAACAATTATTTCCAGGTCCCCACGGCTATGTCTGTATGATTGCATGTAACACACATGCTGTCCTTGATTAATAGGTGTAACAGTATCTTCGTGATAGGAAATGCTAGCTAATAGGAAATCACAGAAAAATACATTTTGCTAAAAAGTTATTTGCAAGAATCTCTCCTGTGTCAAATATTAACGTTAACCACACAGAGAGAAATCGAAGACTAATTAATTCCTGAATTGAAGGAGAGAAGAGAGTGAATCCAGTTTCTAGCATCCTGAAACCTGTAATCCTTATGAAGGCGAATCTTCCATGAAGAATATAAAAAAAATTATACACGTGAAAAATCCTCAGATCCAGGCAAAGTTTTCTACAGATATAAAAAGGTTAGCATGCTCATATTTCCACCCACCCACTCAAACAAAGAAGTGTTTTTTGACCTTTATTCCTACCACCTACCTGAACATCATATCAAATCTATTTAAGATTTTACCCTAATTGAAGTCTGAGGATCACAAATAAGTAATTAGAACACAGCAATTAACTGAAACCAAGAAGTCTGCCTTTGGCAGGTTCAAATATAGTTATAAAATCAAAAGATGCTATTTCTGTAAGAAACCTTAGTGATCATAAAAACACTATCTTCTCATCTTGCAGAGATGAAACTGAGGGCTGGAGTATAAAGGCAATCTGCAAATGCTCAGATTTCCTGATGTTTGAATGTCAGCTGATACTTGACTAGAAAAGGGAAGAAGGTGACAGAGTATGTTTTGGTTACCATACAAGTTGAACATTTTTACCTTCTTAAATAAATATTTTGAAAAATTAAAAATACATAACGTATACTGTTAGATAAATGAACCATGAATAGTACACTGACCTTAATCAATAGACAGCACCATTGACACTCTAGTGTAACATTCCTTGATCATTTCCTTCTCGTTTCCCTTGTGGAAGAAGGGGCAAGGAATTATTCCGGATTTTGCTTTCACCATTTCCCTGTTTTCATTTGTAGGTTTTGCTACGTATGTGTTCTTAAATTCACAAGAATGATTTCATACTGTATGCATTTATTAACAACTTGCCTTTTTCACTGTTTTTTCAGATTCATAGTTTTCATGTTAATTCACATTGCTATGTTAATTTTTGTTCCTGTATAAGTTTTAAGTGTGTAATAATGCTACACTTATCCATTCTCCTACTCTGTGGATAAATTATACTTAGCTATTGGCTCTGAGACCTGTGTCAACAAAACATAACTGTTTGCTCCAGGAGAGCCTTATGCATAAAGATAAGACTACAAACTAATAGATAGCTTTACTGTTATCTTCAGGAAATCCCTGCAATTCACTTTATTCAGACAAATAGTTTGCACATTTGCAAAAACAACTCTTTTATAAGAATAAGAGTGTTCATCTGGATACATGGGAGCTTATCAGAACAATAGCATTTAAAAATTAATCCAAAAGAAGACAGGAAAAAAGGAAAAGGGATGCAGGAATAGATGGCATAAATAGAAAACAACCAGCAAGATGGTAGATTTAAATACAATGATGTTAATAACATCATCATTTTGTAGATCATTTAAGCTCTGCAAGTAAATGACAGAGATTGTCAAATAGGATAAAAAACCAAGGATTATTTGTCTATAAAATACCAATTTTTAATAAAGAATTTATTATTAACAGTAAAAGTATGAAAAAAGACAGGCCATGACAACACCAATCAAAAGAGAGCTGGCTGAATTAATGTGAGACAAAGTAGACTTCAGAACAAGGAATATTAATGGAGAGTGGAGACTATAAAATCCTATAGGAATCAATTTACTCAGAAGACACAAAAATCTTAAATCCGTATGCATCTAACAATAGAACTTAAAAATACATAAAGCAAAACTCATAGAATTGAAAGATATAATTAAATATATAAAATAAAATATAATTAAAATAGGCTATTTATAGTCTGATTGTATTGTCACAATGATAATTGGATATATTAATACTTCTTTCCCAATAATTGAAAGAACCAATAGGCAGAATATCAGTAAAGATATAGAAAATCTGAACAATGCTGTAAATCAACTTGATTCAATTATTTTGAGACCATTCCATCCCAACAGGAAAATATACAGTCTTTTCAAATATAACTTGAACACACAAGCTGAACCATACTCTGGGCCATAACATAAACCTTGATAAATTTAAAAGGATAGAAATCATATAAAGTATATTATTTGACCACAAAGAAATCAAACGGAAAACAAAAATCAATAACAGAAAGATATCTGGAAAATCCCAAAATATCCGGAAATCAAACAACACACTTTTTTACTTCTGCTCCCAGTAATGATGGATTCCTTCACTAAGAATCACTATAAAATAATGGGCATAGTATTATATAAAAGCAACTACCTGAAGGCACTGGAGAGTCAACAGAAGCAGACAGATTTTGATAGCAAATACATTCTAGGAGGTGTGGGGGGTGGGGGGGCGGTAGGGGAAATATGTTCCCCTACCATATACAAATATGTTCCCAATTTTTTTAAAACGTGGCAAAGTGCAAGCTGTAAAACCTAAAAAGGATAATACTGACTGCTAAAGAAAGTAGGAAACTCCTGGAATAGAAGAGCAGAAACAAAGAGGGCAACTCCCAAATTCTTTCTACACACATTTCTGGATAACCCCTGACACACACTTGTAGGAACAGACTCAGTTAAAGACCCTGGTTGTGCTATTTTTACTGACACATGATCATATATGGATTCTAGAACCATACAGCCTGAGTAACAATCCTGGCTCACTGCTAACTAGCTTGAATAAATTATCTTAACCTCTCTCTGTCTCAGTTTCTTCATCTTTAAAATAGGGATATATTTAGGCCAGGTATGGTGGTTCACACCTGTAAGCCCAGCAGTGTGGGAGGGCAAAGCGGGAAGATGGCTTGAGGCCAAGAGTTTAAGATCATCCTGTGCAACAAAATGAGACCCCCATCTCTACAAAAAATTAAAAAATTAGCTGGGTGTGCTGGCACACACCTGTAGTCCCAGCTGCTTGGGAGGCTGAGGTGGATTGCTTGAGCCCAGGAGTTAGAGGCTGCAGTGAGCTATGGTCAAGCCACTGTGCTGTAGCCTGGGCAACAGAGTGAGATCCTGTCTCAAAAAAAAAAAAAAGAAAAAGAAAAAGAAAAAGAAAAAGAAAAAGAAAAAAAAGAGAAGAGAAGAGAAGAGAAGAGAAGAGAAGAGAAGAGAAGAGAAAATATAGGGACAGTTATAGTTCCTTTCTCACAGGATTAATGTAAATATTAATGAGTAAATATGTAAAGTGATCAGTATGGCTCACAGTACATAGTAAATAATAAATACTTATTATTTGTATTATTAGAAGCAACAGTGCACATCCTTGAATTATTCAGAATAACATACATCTAATATTTCACACTTAATTATGACACAGGATGTTAGTTTACCATAATAATATGTTTCAATTAAGAATACTTCCTGCTCCCCAAATTCCAAATATAGTAAACAAACAGCTTATTGGCTACCACCTGCAACCTAGACAGGGATCTGTTCCTGTGATAAAGTGATGCCTATCTTCAGATTAATCCCTGATGTTATCCATGATCCATTTTGGACCATTTGTTTCCCCTCTCAGCAAAAGGACTTTCTACGTAACAATCCAAGAAGAAAAATCAACTGGGTCTCCATTTGATGTGCAAACCCTTTACCAGTGAGGCTGATTTCAGAACTGCTTTCCTCTCCTCAACCTTCTTCATTTCATAATTTACAAAAGAAATGATAATTTGGAAACATCATATATTTGGCTCATGTATTGAAAAGGAGCTAGCTAAGGCATCTAGGGCCAAAGAACACCTCTCCTGAAGAATTCATGAGATTGAAAACAGAGCAGTCCTAGTTATAATATTGACCTTTCAAGGTGGAACATGTGTCATTTAAGGGGTAGAATGCTGTACTTAAATCTTGATATCTATAATATTAAAGTATCTGTGGAACAGAAAGAGAGAGAGAGGGAGAGAGGGCAACACAATGACATAATTTGGCTCATATTGTCACATTGGGTTATATGTGTGCTTCACATTAAGGATGGAATCTGATTTAAGTTGTGTACCCTTAGCTAATGGCTTAAAAGTGAATTGCAAGCTGATCAAAATCCTTCTCTTAGTATTTTTTTCTCTGTTGCTCAAATGTGTGATCTTCGCTGTTTCAAATGCTCAGTCCCTGTCCTGTCAAGTAATGCAACAATGATCACCCAAAAGACAGAACAGGAATACCTAATATTAAGTAGAAATGGTTACTACCAGAAACTTGATTTGTGATCATAACCTAGTCAATAGCATGGATCTGGATTAAAATCATATCCTCAGATGGTAATGCTCTATCCTCCAGCTCAGCCTGGAGAATGATTACAAAGGTGAGGGGCGAGGGGGGCTGAAACAGACCTCCCAACATAACTGTTAGACTAAAAGATGAGATGGCCTGGGTCAATATAATGTCACTGTTAGTATCAGACATTCCTTGCATGCCAATTAACCTGAGCAAATAGTTTGCTCATCTGGAAAAAACAGCTCTCTTAGCAGGACAATAGTTTGCTCAAAAGAACTTGTCTAATATCCCCATCCCCTTCTCCCCCTTCCCACCTGCCCAACACCCGATAAATGTTATTCCTATATGTCCACTGTATATACAAACACAATGAGTGAGATGTGCAATATTTGGGGGATGGTCACGCTCCAGGCTCTGACTCGAGGGGGGAGGGGGAGCATGGGCAATATACATAACCTTAACACTTGTACTCCCATAATATGCTAAAATAAAAAAATAAAAAAATGAACTTAAGACACTTGCCCACCAAGTACAACAGTTCTAAATTACTATGTATCAAACCTTGCCCAATCTCAGTTTGAAAGATCCACCTAAACCATTAATTCCAGACTCCAAAGCCCTATAAATGCCCTTTCCTAATTTCTTCCTTTTGAAGTATCATCAAGAATTTGTAAAGGTGACATTCTCCCTTATAACTTTAGGTATAATACATTCAGATTTGTTTAATAAATAGCTTTTCCTGGAGGAATCTAAAATGCCTACTTTTCTTTTGGGTCTTTCCCTAACTGATTTTTAATACCTTATACATTCTGGACAGCAATAGGTTTCAAAAATCTCCTAATTTGTAGCTTGCCTTTATTTTTAAAATAGTTTTCCTTGAAGAACTGAAGTTTGTTGTTTAAAATGGAGATGATACTCATTGGGATGTTGCAAGTATTGAATAAGAAAATACATATAATTTACTATCACAGCAAACTCCTATGTGTAAGCTCTCAAAAATCCCCAAACTTGGGAAAAAGGTAATGTTTTTCACCAGCAGTAAATACTTGTGGTCTTGCACTGCCTGGGCAGGACACTAGATTTCAAAGCCTTCTAATCTTTCATACCCATGAAAATGTTCCTGGATCCAATCACAGAAGCTATAGGAGGATTCCCAACTCAAGTTAACTCCTCTGATGAGGAAATGCATGCATCCATAGGAACATGTCACGATCTCTTAATGAGCCCTAATTCCATTCTCCAGGTAACGCAGTTTCTCAGAAATGAGTTACTTCATCTGTAAAACAGGGACAATATCTCATCTACTTCTTCCACTGAGGTTGTTGTGAAGGGTCAAATGAGATCATTCAGGAGTTATTACAGTCATGTTTGCTTTTTTATCAGGCCTCCAGGAGGTGATGGTAATGCCCCACTCAATAAGGGTAGAAATTTCTAATATAAATATTTTTGAAACAGGTCAGGATTTACATGGATGAATGAATACCTGTGGATATTTCAAGCAGTTGCTTTCAGAAGACAAAACTTTTGCTCATACCTCAAAGAATCATGTGTTTGCAAGGAGCCTTGAGAGGCCACCTCACCGCCTCATCCTCACCTCCCATTGTACATTCTAAGGCAAGAATCTCTTCTATAGCATTTCTGATTCATTCTGTTTTTGTTTGTTTGTTTGTTTTGTTGTGTTTTTGTATCCTCTTGATGATTTCAGAGACAGGAAATTCACTTGTTATAAAGGCAAGTCATTTAACTATTAGATAGTTCTAATATCAGCCCCTGATCCTACTTTTGCTTTCTTGAGCACTACAGACCACCTGTATGCTCCAGACCCTACAATATGCTCTAGTTCTTCAGACTTGCTTTCTCATCTTTCTCTCTTTAACTTGACTTAGGTAAACAGTCTTAGAACCTTCTCTGGTTATGTGAAATGGCCTATAGATACTTCACCATCCTTTCCACTGTTTTGGAAGCTGTTTTGTATCTCCACATCCCTTCACCCCTTCTTTTCCTAAAACTTAGCAACTTTGTAGGAAGAGAGAATCTTACCCCAGCCATAAGAAGATTAGCTCCATTTACCAACCATCACTCAAAGTCTGCTTTTCAACTAGGAAAATGATGGTATCTTACTTGTCCTATTAGAAGGACTGAAAAACAGTTCCAACAATTTAAAGCTTCTCTGACGCATATACTGAATCTTTCCCAAGGCCTATCTATCTAGAAACCATGAATTAAAAGAAGCAGAAAGCTGGGGCATCACGATAATTCAGTTAAGTGCCTACACTGTGTGCACTGAAATCCATATGGATCATTAACTGCACAGTGGAGCTCTGAAGCAAAGTCCTGTTAACTAGCTTGAAAAAAGGGAGAGGGAAAAGACCACTTAATCCTTCAAATCCTGCCATTTAATCATTTTCCAATAAGTGTGCTTGGGTAGCCTTCAGCTCACTTGAGAGTTTCCCTAATGTATACCCATTGTTCATAGGAAAGTAATTAGAAACTAGTAATTTAGTTTAATGTAGACTTTAAAAAAGTCTCTTCCAGCTCCATGACTCCATGATTTTGGGGGTAAGCGGTCTCCAAGCAGATTTCCAAACTCTTTACACTTTCTACTCCTTCACACTGATTACTTCTCTTTGGAGATTTTGAAAAGCAAACATTCCTGCCCTTGCTTCTCAAGCCTGAGACACAGTGACATTCCTCTACATCACTTACACCATGTTGCAAGAGTAGGTTTGTTTGCCAATCTTTCCCATTGGACTCAAATGCTCAAAGTCTGAGACCTTATTCAGTTTTGCATCCCTTACACCCAACATAGTCTGACACCTCTTGGACCTAATGGACATTTTATAAATTACTGCTAAATTATTGGACAAATGAAGATTTCAGAGAAATCCTTTGTGTCTTGCTTTCTTTGATGTCTGCTTGTCATTTCAGGACATTTCTTACGTTGAATATATATGGACAGAGTATCTGATGTATGAAAGGCACTGTGTTAGATTCTGTGAACACATAGATCATTTTATGATTGCACAGGACATGGTGATCTTAACACCCTCCATGGCTAAATCTTCCTTTGGTGGAAGTGACTACAGGTGGCCTATTACTCATGAGTCACCATGATACAGTATTACATGACGCCAGTTCTTTGGTCATCATCGATTGTATAGGAACCGGTTATTGGCACAAATATGACCAGCTGATCTCTAGCCAGTGATCTCAGGTGCCGTTGTACATAAATGCTGGTCAACAATAGCTCGCTATTCAGGGCAGTGACTAATTTAAATCTCTTGGGAAATTTGCACTGGAAAAAGATGCATTGGAAAAAATGTGAGTCAGCAGCAGTAAAACCAGGTGTAGTAGAACACAGACACAGAAGTTGAGTCATCAGAATGGCAAAGCGCTACCATTCAGGAGGAGGCGCTTTCTCAGCATCACAATAGTGCCATACCGAGGGGCTCTTTCCTGAAGAAGAGTCTAGTAGTTCAGTAGGCCACTGGAAGTATTTTCTGTTCTTACGTCTCTGTGTATTCTTGTAACTAACCTTATTCTCTGAGCCATCCAGAGTATAGTTCTGCTTCTCACCACTGGAAAGAGCCTGATTAACTCAATGGTAAGTCGCTTGTCTTCAAGAAGATTAGATATCGAGTTCAGTGGGAAGATAGACACAGCAATGAATTCCTGTACTAGTGTTAGTCCATCACAGGCTAGAAGTATGCTGGGAATACAATGGGGCCTGGGTGATTGGCTGTAGAGGAAGGGGCAAAGTAAGGAAAGACTTCACAGGAACAAAATACTTTAATTGATACACACACACACACACACACACACACACATCTTCAAGGAAGAACAATGAGCATTAGTAAAAGCTCTGAAGCCTATAGGATTATAGGATATTTAGGAAACTGTAAGTGACCACTCCCTATCCCCTGAGAGGTGTCTTTTTTTATCCTCACCCATGTCCGCATATGACTATTATTGCAAAGATATGAAATAAAAGGTTCAATCAACAGCACATCTAAGTTTCCTGACTTTCCCACTTCCATCAGCAGCTATGAGCAGACACTTTGGAGCCAGCATGCTTGGGTTCAAGTCTTTGCTGTGTTTCATATTTATGTGATCTTGCTTCCCTTTTTTTACCTGCAAAATGAGGGCTATAAAAACAATTTCCATCAAAGAATTTTTGTGAGGATTAAATAAGTGAATTCAAGTGAAGAGCTTTGATTCTCATCTGACTCAGAGGCATTGCTATGTAGGTGTTGGCTATTTTTATGGTCCTTATTATCTGTATGCCCTCATGAGACCTTAAAAATTACTGTGCCCAACAACCACTCCCCTCGACTACTTTTCATTCAGTTACTCTGTGCCCACCTGACAGTTAAAATTTTCACTCCTTAGCTTAGCTGGCGAGGCCCTCTCTTAACTGTCCCCTGCTCCCATGGGTTCTGACCTTGCACTCATCACCCCCAATCAGGACTGACCTTTCCAGGCACTGGGTATTTACCGCCTGGGGATGTTTCCAGGGCTATCAAGAAAGGTCCTTCCCCCCACCCTCCCTCCATTCTATTCTTTTTTTTTTTTTTTTTTTTTTTTGAGACAGAGTCTCACTTTGTTGTCCAGGCTAGAGTGAGTGCCGTGGCGTCAGCCTAGCTCACAGCAACCTCAAACTCCTGGGCTTGAGTGATCCTTCTGCCTCAGCCTCCCGAGTAGCTGGGACTACAGGCATGCGCCACCATGCCCAGCTAATTTTTTATATATATATATCAGTTGGCCAATTAATTTCTTTCTATTTATAGTAGAGACGGGGTCTCGCTCTTGCTCAGGCTGGTTTTGAACTCCTGACCTTGAGCAATCCGCCTTCCTCGGCCTCCCAAGAGCTAGGATTACAGGCGTGAGCCACAGCGCCCGGCCTCCTCCATTCTATTCTTGAATGCCAATTTCTAAAATTCCACTGTTAAAGCACACACCTTTTATATATCTTCCCTCACAGCTTCTTGTTAAAATAACAATTTTTCAAGGAGGGATGTTCTGAGGCAATTAAAACCCTGTGCAAAGCTTGACTTATTGGAGGTAAAGATGAATTTGAAGAGGATGATTAAGAAGGTATTAAAGACCAGCCATGTAAACATCACAATTTTTTTCCTTTCTAGATAAAGCATGCAGTTTTAACAACCACCCAGGGTACATTGATATCACTCACCTATATCTATCTCTCTTTTCTAGCTTTACATATATAATATATGTACTGTTTTGTGACTTGCTTTTTTAAATTATGTATACTTTTATATGTACCTTTTTAAATTGGCAGATGTTTAGTTCACTTTCAATTTTTCATTATTACAAATGATAAAGCAATGACTGCCCTGGTGCAAGTAGGCTAGAGTTTAGGATTAGATGCTTAGACTGATGTAGCTGAGTCTGAAAGTATGCATGCTTTAAATATTGACAAATATGAAATTCCCTTCCAAAATATTCTTTATTTCCACTCCCATACAGCAGCAGATAAGAGGGTTAATATCTTCACATTATTGTCAACGGCAGATTATCAAACTTGTAAATTTTGCCAGGTCTAATGGTAAAAAGTAATTTATTATTGTTTTACTTGCTATGTTTCTGTTTAGGAGTGAGGTTAGGCATTTTTTTTTCCTTTAGCGAATTGCTAGTTTATAACTTTTGTCATTTTCCTAAGAAGAAAAAAAAACCCACATACATTTAGATAATGTTCAGTTACCCTCCATGATGTGGGTGGGCCTCATCTAATCATGCAAAGGTCTTAATAGAAAAAGACTGAGCTTCAGACTTGAACTGCAACATCAACTCTTGCTTGGGTCTCCAGCCTGCCAACTTATGCTGCAGATTTTGGATGTGCCAGCCTCCACAATCATGTGAACCAATTCCTTACAATAAATCTCTTTTGAGAGAGAGAGAGAGAGAGAGCCTATTGGTTCTGTTTCTCTAGAGGATCTTAATACAGCACTTCTCTTTCTGTCCCAGTATTCTACTCTCTATAAAATATCTTCTCCTATTGTTTTATATTTGCTAAAATTGTTTTTTCATTCAAACAGATAATTTCTTCCTATCTAAATTGTATTCAATTCCTTTTCTCATTTTATTACTTGGGTTAAGATCTGTAGAATGTTTTATAGTCATGATACTGGACATTGTTACCATTTTAATGATTTTAGTAGAATTATTGCTTCACCATTAAGTATGATGTTTATTACTTTTTATTGGTAATTATACTTTACCAGCCTAAGGACATTACTTTCTATTTTTAAATTATTATTTGAAAAATCTATATACATGTCAAATTTTATAATTTGGGCTATTTTATCAAGATTTATTTATTTATTTAATTTTTTATTTAAAGACAGGGTCACACTCTGTCACGCAGGCTGGAGCTCAGTGGTATGATCATAGCTCACTGCAACCCTGAAATGCCTAGCCACAAGTAATCCTCCTGCCCGAGCTTCCCAAATAGCTGAGACTACCAGTGCATGCCACTGTGCCCGCTAATTTTTTAAATTTTTCATAGAGACGGGTCTTACCATATTGCCTAGGCTGGTCTTGAACTACTGGCCTCAAGCAATTCTTCTACCTTAGCCACCCAAAGTGCTGGGATTACAGGCATGAGCAACCCTTCCCAGCCTAAGATTTTTGTTTAACTCATTTGTGAGCAATTTGATTTTTTGATGTGTCAAAATTTGTATTTCTATCAATACTGAAGTCCTAATTGATTATCATGTAATTCTCTTTCAATACTATCCTAGTTTTAATTTGCTAATATTCTCTTTGGATTATTTTGCTTTTTAAAAATAAATGCAATTTGATTCTAGGTTTCTTTCTCCCTGTGCTCATGTACTAACCTCATCTGTCTTGTGCAAAATTAAGGTATCTTTATGACATTTTCTACAGTCTGGAATAGTAAATCAAATATAGGTATTTTTCTCTTTATGGAAGTTTGGTAGAACTCATTCACAAAATTAATTTGACTTAGTGTCTTTTTTAAGGTGATATTTTTGGATATCTTTTCATTTTTTTCAATAGTTATTTGTCTTATTAGTTTTTCTATTTTCAAGAGTTAAGTAATAGTTTTTAGGCATGAAGTTGTACATATTACTCTCTATTAGTTTTAAATTTCCATATCTGTATTTATGTCTCTATATGTACTTTCATATCTAATATTGTTTGTTGTGCATTCTTTCCTTTTTACTTGATCAAACTTACTGGTGATTTTTATATCTGATTGATTTCATTCATGTTTTAAATGACCTAGATTTTTTCACAGATCAAATTTATTGATTTGATGTTTTCTATTTTATTGTTACTAATGTAAATGTTATTTGTTAACTGTTTTTTAGATTCTTTGTGTTTATTTTATAATTTTAATTTCTTTAGTTGAAAAAATAAAATGAAAATATATTTTATTAGAAGAAAATGAAAGAGCAACTAGAGTTGATAACGACCTGTGTATAAGGCCAGTCCTTTCACTGAAAAAAACACAAGCATAGTAAGTAGGTATTTAGTAGATAATTATTGAAATTTAACTGAATGATAATTCATATAACTATGGCAGGTTCAAGGTGGCCACTGCCAAGATGTCTCACTAGTCATCTCTGAGGGCATTCTTTCCTATATACAATACTTTCTGATCTGGGTAAAGAGGTAATGTATTTGCTTTCTATCTCTATTGTAGAAAGTCTTGTGTGTTTGTCTCAGATATTATAAAAGCCACTAATCACTATCTTCAAAGACCTAATAATTATTTTTAGAAACTACTTACTTACATGCATAGAAGAACTGCAAGGAGGAAGAATGCCTAGACTGAATGGACTCAGAGACAAAACTCGGTTTCCTCAATCACCCAATAGTATATTTATACTCATATTAGACCATCATACTGATCTGCACTTAGACACATTTATAGGGCATCTGTCTGTTTTAATAGTCCACTCTCTACTTCCAGAGAGCAGGTAAGTACATCTTCATCCAATTGTGGTAACAGTGGCTACTTCTCTATAAAGAAATATGTTTTCACATTTTATGAATTTACAAACATTTGTGAGGCTGTACTGTGAAAACAATTTTAAAGAAAAATATCCACTACGTATTTCGACATTATGCAGCAGTACTAATCATATCGCTTTCTAACACATTCATGGCCTGTATTAGGCTTAGAAATCTAAAATAGACAAGTCAATTCTTTATAAAGTAGTATCAGAGTAATAAATCTACCATATCATTATTTTTTGGATACAAAATACTAGATGTGTGTTGTTTGATAACTACTGAATGTAAACTTCTTTATAAACTATGAACACTAAAAAGTATTTTTTTCATTATTTAAAAGCAGCAAAGATTAGTAAATTCGGGTCTGCTTTGCTAAGAAGAGTATTTTATCATACTTAGTAGAATCTCACACTATAATCAACCCATATAACATTTTTCATCAAACATACATTTTAACAACTGATGATATTCAATTATGAGATGATTCAAATACTATTTAATGAGAAAAAATTTTAATGTATATTTTTGAATCAACTTGCTACTATATTATGGGCACAGAAATTATCAGAGAAGTATTGTAGGGAGTGAAAAATAGAAATACTTGGGGAGTTAACAACTCTCTGAATGATTAGTTCCCAGAATATAATGTTTGTGGTAAAGTTCTAATCTTCTATTCTGTGAAGTTAAGTTGCATTTGCTAAGGGTAGCATTAACTAGAAGTAGTCATAAAATGGCTAAAATATATAAAATTGTTGTATGACTATCAAGGAAACTGTTAGTAGAAAACAGATCTCCATGACTGGACGAAGTCAAAGGGAAACACCAAATATGATTACCTGTAATGAGGAACTCAGAGCAACATTAAAAATGGGGCTGAACAGAAGGCCTACAGTGGCCTCTTTTATTATTTAAATGAAAGACACTATAAACAACTCTTTGATAGTCCCATGCTGGGCTGTTGTTCTGGCCCAATCAGACTTCATTAGGAGTGCACGTTCAGCCTTTTATGAACACCTGTGTCTAAAGCCCACAAATAATTAGCTTAGCCATACCATTTCACTCTAATAATGGTGTAATTTGCCACGCCTTTCAGGCTCTGGACAGCTGGTGCTATTCAAAAGCACCTCAGGATTAGACCCTGACTCCCAGGCCTGAGTCTTTGGGGGGTTCTTAGGTATCCATGGCAACACACTTAGACTGCAAATTATCACCTCTAATAATAACTGGGACAGTCGATCTTTATTTTATTCTGGTTATCCATTAAAAAAAAGATAAGGCATAGAAAATAACTAGAAATATCTAAACTAATTATATATATACATCATATATATATATATTATATATATATATATATATAGTATTACTTTGTCAATAAACACATAAGATTGAGAAGGCCAAGGAAGTTTTTTTTTAAAATCACACCTGTTCAAAGTTCATTTGGTTATCTAAGATAGATCTATCAAAAGATAATTGAGGGAAAATGAGGTCCACCACTGAATTTGTCAGTGCTAATTGACGCTGTTACCTACAGCTGCATGGAAATCCAAAGGTGACTTATGGTCTTGAAAACCTCTGCAGCTGAGAGCAACTTTGTGACTGCTGTACTTTCATCTTAGTCCCCAGAAGGTTATAAATTGGACAGCCTACACATACGGATGGGCACCCTCTGGCTCCCTGCAGCTTCTCAACACTTCAATCGGCACCCCCTATTAACACAAACAAGGTGGGCAGGTGGGGCGAACTCATGACTTAACTCAAATGCTGGCCCAGTGACCTCTCAGCCCATGGAATATTCACAAGATCAAAAGGGAAATTCTCCTCATATCAGGACACACCACGCTAGCTTAAACAAACAAAAAGTCTCTGCCTAATAAAATCGGCCACGCATGTTTAGAATGGGAGGCAACTGGACATCCCTTTTCTATTTTAACAGAAAAAACTCTTCAGTGAATGTGGATTTTCAAGTCTCAAGGAGTTCCAGTAGGGTGCAGTGTAGACCTCATAGAATATCACTGTGGTTAAATGCTTGCGCTTTAGAGTCAGGGTTAAAATCTGCCTGGGTTAAAAGCTAAGACTCTCCACGTATTCATTGTGTGACTTGGAACAAGCCAATTACCCTCTCTCAGACTGCTGTCTTATCTGTATAATGGGAATAAGAAAAATAATACCTACTTCAGGGGAAGAAGGTGGGAATTAATAAGATAATGTACCTAGGCTTTCAACGTCATGCCCTTCTGGGATCATCCCATACCCAAATGACTGAGAAGAGGGTGTGAAGACCCAGCCATTTAGGCCCAACATAGAGCACCTCTGGAGAGCGACCCTTTCAGGCTAGTCAAGGAACTGTTAGGAACTACATTGTAGTCCCACATCCTTCTCTCTCCCAGAGTTATTGATCTAATAAATATTTTGCATATCACATTGTCTCTCAGCATCTGCTTCAGAGCATCAACCTGCAACACTGATAAATAGCAATGAGAATAATTGTATGTTTGAGATTTCAAAGAACATTTCCAGATACTGCAGAACAACAGAATCAACATTATTAAATTCAACTTAACAAATAATGTTATTAGATCCTAGGAAATACAAAGTAAAATAAGATACAGCTCTTATTTCTTGAGGAACTGTTTATACTCAAACAAAAAAAGCATTTCTCCCAAAGCAGATGCATAAAATACAACAGGCTACTTTCTAATTATTTGATAGAGTCACACATAAAGTGACTTCACAACAAAGCAAGGAACAAACAAACCAGTTAATAGCATTGGGCGATGACACAAAGAAATATTGAAAGTTGTTTTGATTTAGATCTTGAAAGATGAAGTGGAGATCTGTGTGGTAGAAAGCGAGGAAGGATGTTCAAAATAGAGGGAAGAGCATAATAATAAAAAATACTGATGCATAAAAGCATGAAATTGCTTGAGAGGTTTAGAAAACAGCACAAAGACAAGAAAGAAAGAAACCTAGTATAGACAGTTGAGTGGAGTAGCTGCTGATGAAGTCAGAAAGATTATCTTGGCACAAGTGGTACAACTTTCAACACCATGCAAAAGAAAACACCATGTTAAAATTTTTTTCTAATAAACACTTGGTCTCTGCCATCATTTTTCTATGTTAGTCATCACTTCATTGTTCTCAAAGACTTCAGAGATAGCTGTGGGGATGAGGTGGGATGAACATTCAACAACAACTAGAATGGCTAAAATTTAAAAATTAAAAAAGCTCTAACAATACAAAGTGCTGGCAAGAATGCAGAACAACTTGAATTCTCATACATTGTTAATAGAAAAACGTAAATTTCCGTACAAGTTAACAATACAGCTCTAAGGTATTTACACAAGTAAAATGAAAACCAATATTCGCACAGAAAAGTCCACATGTTTATGTTTATAGCAGCTTTATTCATAACTATCAAAAGTTGAAAATAACCCAAATGACCTTCCACTGGCAAATGGATTTTAAAAAATGTGGTATATCCATACTATGGAATACAACTTGATAATGAAAGAAACAAACTGTTGCTATATGCAATAACGGGGATGAATTTAAAAAAACATTATGCTAGGTGAAACAAGCCAGGCTCAAAAGATAGACTGTAATTCATTTATATGAAATTCATAAAGCAAAACTATAGTGACAGAAATCAATGTTGGCCAGGGACCAAGGAAGTGGGAAATGACTTGACTGCAACAGGGCCATGAGGGAAACTTCTAAAAAAAAAAAAACAAAAAACCACAACAGATTCATAGGTTTCTTCTCTGAAGTTGCTAATTTGGTAGGTCATGGCATGAGAATCAGCACTTTTTAATTGCAAATTTTATTGAGATAATTGTAGACTCACATGCAGTTGCAAGAAATAATACAAAGAGATCCTTATACACTTTGCCCCATTTATTCCAAAAATAACATTTTGCAAAACTATAATATTACAAGCAGGATACTAACATACTGCCAATCTTATTCAGATATACCCCATTTTACTTGTACTTACTTATGTGTATGTGTATTTGTTTCCACAAAATTTCATCACCTGTGTATATTTGAGTGTTCACACCACAGTCAAGATAATGAATAGTTCCAAAACCACAAGAATACCACCTGTTGCCTTTTATAGCAACACAGACTCTCTCTCATCTCCCCCCATACCCCTGTTTTAAGCCCCTGGGAACCACTATTCTGTTCTCCATTTCTAAAATTTTATCAGCTACACGAGGGAGAAAAAAAGAGGTTTCCTGTTGGTTGCTGTCCCTTGCTGTGACTAGGTCTCTTTTTTTGTTGTTATTTGATTTTGTTTCTGACCACCTGCCCAGTGTCTTTGAGCAAGGAGCAGAGGAGGAGAATTTTGGATCCATGGAGATAAAAAGACTTCTTAGATTGACTTGTAACTGGGCTCCTTTTTCCCATTTCATCTACTTGTTCCAGTGTCTCCAGAGATCAGAGTTCAGACACCTGGGAACAAAGTGGCTTTCCATTTGGGGCTTCTTGCTCTTTTTTTTTACCCTGTGATGTTGTTGCCAGGTGGACCTCTTTTCAATCTGGGGAGGAATATGCTCATCTGAGCTGAATCCTTTTTGGCTAGGTCATGGGTCTGGAAACACTGGGTCTGTGTGGTCTTGCTCTTTTGGGTGGAAAATGCAAGATCTCCTGTGTTGTGCTCTTCCTCTGGTGCTGGGGTTTCAAATCAGTTTTCCATTTTTTAAAATATATCTTTTGTTTGTTTCTTGTGCCATTTACAGAACTGATACTTGTGTATAGCAGGAAGTAATAGGAATATACCCTCTTGTTAGGACTGAAGTAGGATGGGGAAACATTTTTTGTAGATGGAAATATTCCATACCCTGATTTGTGGTGGTGTTTACAAGACTGAACATATTTGTCTGAATTCATTTTTGGATGAATCATATTTTATTTACCTTGTAAACTATACTTGAATAAGCCTTAATTTAAGGAAGAAAAAAAGAAGTAGAATATGAGAAACTTATCCAAAGGCATGCAGTTTGTTAGTGGAAGAACAAGAACTCTAGCCCAAACTAGACGTTTCCATCCTGGGTTACGTTAGCAATATGGCACAGCAAAAACATAATTGGAGACAGGCAAATTTGCAGCCTGGTTTTGCTGTGCCTGACCCTGGACATTAAATAATTTTTCTGGGCTTCTTTTTCCTCATCCTGCTTATAAAGGAAATGGCCATGGAAATTATTCCATAATTGTGATTCACCTTCCCTTTCTCCCACATCATGTTGATGATTTCTATAGTTATTTGAACTTTGAGATTTTAGGATTTGTCAAGACAGGCACTCTCACATACTGTTTGTCTACTTACTCTAGTTATTTGGTGGCTTAGAAATAAAGGTTTAACTAAATTTTTTTCAGATTAAAGAGCTACATAATTGCAAAAATATATTTTGCCAAATTTTTTATTTTAAGATGTGGCATTTCTATAAAACCATCATTCCATATAGTAATAAGAAATTGCCCTAACTTAAAATAGGAATTGTACCTGAAAGACAATGACATTTGGAGGTTCTTTGGCCTGAAAATCAGGTACAATTCAACAATTTCTTCAAAACTAATTTTACCATCAAAAGCAACTTTGGAACCTCAAAAGCAATGCATGCCTTAAGTTCAAATTTCATATATCTTCCGACAAAGAAAGATTCTTCACCATTTATTAGAAATGGTATTTACATTGTGTAAGTAAAAGGACATGACAAAATTATACTCTCTCTCAAATAGATCCTCCTAGATTGAAATTTGCCTATTGCCCATTGATTTGACTGGGGGGGAGGGGTGCATATCATTGTTGTTGTTTTGTTTTGTCTTTGAGTTCCATACAAGAATGCAAATGCCATAGCAAGGCTGGCATGAACTCTCTGAAGGAAGAAAACATATCTTAGGCAAATGTATACTTCTATGTATAGGACATAATGTGATTTCTATTGAAATTCAGGAAATTATTTCTTTTGTAACTTTCTCTCTCTCCATCTTCCTATAACATCAAAGAGAAAAATTTCTGCTTAGTGCTAGTTCTTACCACTTAAATGTATGTTAATATTTTATTAACTGAAGACAAATGGCAGATTGAGTCAAGAACAGGCCATGGTTCCATTTAAAATATGACATAAACACACATTTAGTTTTTCACCTACCTTCTCTTTGTGCCAAGTGATGCCAGCATTACTATTATGAGCACAAATCCTATTTACTCATGTAGAGATTGCACCAAGAATGCAAAGTGAGTGAAGCTCAATCAGATGGAAAGAGGTGAATCGCGCATATTAATACCAGGAAAAGATGACACAGGAGCTGAGTTCTAAGGGATAAGATGGAAAGGTTGGAAGGGGTATTCCAGGGAGAGGGAAAAGCATAGGGAAGGAGGCATGGAAAGGTGGAAAAGAATGACCTATTCCATTAAAAACTATCAGGGCAAACAGTAAGCCAAAGATTATCAACTTTGCCTTCAGTCTGTAGGAAGCCTATAAGAGCTATAAGCAGGGAGGGTCATGTTCAGATTTGCTATTAAAAAAAGAGCAGTCAGGCAACAATCTGGCAAGTGGACTGGAGGGGAAGAAGTAGTAAACCAAAAATGGAGCCAGAAAATATGTGATGGATGAGAAGGAAGTGTGTGTGTGTCAAGGGTACATTTATTCTTTATTACCATTTCGATTTTTTGAATGGTCACTGTTCTTTTATATTTTGAATATTTTCTTATGCTAATTTTGACACTATTTTGCTAGAAATATATTTCTTTAATTTGGTTTTCAAATCTCTTAACATATAATTGTTGATTATATTTTGTGTCTTTGTGAAACTTGCATAAAGATTTTACAGATATTCACATTTTTCTTTTTTTATTTGCTTATTTTATGTGTCTTCTTTTCATCTTGATCTGCTAAGCCACAGGTTTGTCTGTTATATTTGTTTTTTTCAACAAACATACTTCTTTTTAATTATCCTATTTTCCTATTCTCTATTTCATTGATTTCTGGCCTCACTTTTATTATTTCATTTCTTTTTGTTTCTTTAAGCATACTCTATTTCTATTTTTCTGGCCTACTAAGTTGACATTTACCTCTATGCATCTCCAGTTTTGCTTTTGTTCTGATAATTATAGTCAAAGCTATACACATATTTCCTTCTTGGTACCCTCTAGGAGCATATCGCACATTTTGAAATATACGATTTCATTTTATTTAGCTGCAAGAGTTTATAATTTCACTTTTGATTTTCTCTTTAACCCATGGCTTATTTAGAAACATGATTATAGTTTCTATTCACATGAGAATGTTAAATGTGTTATATTGTTATTAATTTCTACTTTTATGGTATTGTGGTCATAGGCCATAATGTGTATGATGATGATAATTTGAATTTATTGAAATTCCTTTGTGGTCTGATACATGATTGGTTTTGAAGAATGGTTCATATGGGCCAACAAACCATTGTATTCTGTTTACTCAATCATACATAGTGTTTGTGGTCTTCAAATTTTCTGAACACTTACTTAAAAAAAAATAATAGCCTGATAGAGATATAATACCATAATATTCACACTCATAAAGTGTACAATTTGTGGTTTTTAGTTTATTCACAGAGTTGTACAAACATCACCACTCTCTAACTTAGAATATTTTCCTTACTCCAAAAATAAACCCATACCCATTAACTGGGAGTTTCCATTCCCTGCTACCCTCCAGCCTCTGGCTACCACCAATCTACTTTTAGTCTTTATGGATTTGCCTATTCTGGACAACTCATATCAACGTGAGGTCTTTTGTGCCTAGTTTCTTATACTTAGAATAATGTTTTCATGCTTGTCCATGTTGTAGAATAATGCTTGTCCATGTTGTAGCATGTACCAGTATTTCATGTTTTTATTGCCTAATAATTACATTTTATAGATACGCCACATTTTGTTTATCTATTCATGAGTTGGTAGACATTTGGTTGTTTCTGTATTTTAGCTCTTATGGATAATGCTGCTAGCAATGTTTGTTTACAAGTTTTTTTTATGGACCTGTGTTTTCATTTCTCTTGGGAACATACCTAGGAATGAAGTAGCTGGATGGTATGGTAACTCCGTGTTTAACATTTTGAGGAACTGCCAAACTGCTTTCCAAAGCAACTGTATCATTTTACAATCCCATCAACAATCTATGAGTTTTCTCCACATTCTTTGTTTTTCCATCTAAGTTGTCTTTATTAAGTATACTGTACACTTACTGCCTTCTTTCATTGAATTACCTTAATAATCCTCCTAAAAGTCCTTTGAGAAGTATATTATTGGCCCCATTTTACAGATGAATACAAACCAATGTCCCAAGCAGGTAAAAATAAGAAAGTATTGCCTGTATAGATGAATCTTCACAGTGAGGATCTGCAGAACTCTTAGCTTTGGAGAGTAAGAGAAATTTCAAGATGGAAACTAGTAAGGACTTTTGAAGAAAGAAGAGGGACAGTTTTTCTTAGAATATTGGTTAGAACTAGCAGAAAAATACCCTGATGGTAAAATGATCTGTCTGCAGATGGTAAAACTGTCTGCAGTCTGTGACTCAACGGTACTGCCTGGATTCAATCAACCAAAAAACCTATTAAATTAGATTACGGACCATTTGTGGATTTGGCTTTAAAACCATATGGCACCTTCATTCACCAAAGTTCCATCCCAGAGTTAAATACCTCCATGTTGGATCAATGCACTGTTGGGCAGTAAAATCAGCTTAGTGCTCATTCTGTCCTAGAGACAGAATATTAATGTTATTATTTATTTATTTTAGAATATTAAAGGTGTACAAACATTTTGATTTCATGTCTTGCTTTTGTGCAGTTTGAGTCAAAGTTATACATGTGCCCATCACCAAGGTAGCACACCTTGAACCCATTAGGTATAAATTTACTCATCTCCTCCTCACCCCTCCCCCTCCCACCTACTTGGTTTCTGTTGATTTTTACCACCATATGTGCACATGGGTGTTGATTGACTCAATCCAATTTAATAGTGAGTACATGTGGTGTTTGTTTTCTCATTCTTATTATACTTCATTTAGAAGAATGATCACCAGTTCCATCCAGATTGTTACAAAAGGTATTAGTTCACCATTTTTATGGCTCCATAGTACTCCACAGTATACATATACCATATTTTATTAATGTACTCATATATTGATTGGCACTTGGGTTAATTCCATATCTTTATGATTGTGAATTGTGCTGCAATAAACATTTGAGTGCAAGTGTCTTTTTGATAAAATGATTATTTTCCTTTGAGTAAATACTCAATAGGATTGCTGGATCAAATGGTAGGTCTACTTTTACTTCTTTGAGGTATCTCCATACTCTTTTCCATAGAAGCTGTACTAGTTTTCAGTTCCACCAAGAGTATATGTGCTCCCTTCTTTCCACATTCTTGACAGCATTTGATTTTAGCCGCCCAGTAGGTATAACATGATTTCACAATTTAGGTGAATTGGGTTTACCTAATGACTTCCCTAATGTTGTCCTTTTGTTCATCTTCTTTAAAGAAACGTCTAATCAAATACTTGCTCCATTTTTAATCAGGTTAGTCTTCTTTTTATTATTGAATTGTAAGAGTTTTTTATATATTATGGATGTAATCTACTTATTAGATATATAATTTGGTAATATTTTCTTCTATTCTGTCAGTTTCTTCTTACTTTATGTGTTAGTTGCAGTATAAGTTTTAATTTCGGTGTAGTTAATCTATTTTTGTTTTCTTTTGTGACTGATGCTTTTTATGTTGCTTCTCTAGAAACTATTGACTATTCCAAGTTTATAAAGAGTTACTCCTTTATTTTCTTCTAAAATTTTATAGATCTAGCTCTCACATTTAGGACTATGATCCATTTTTTGAAAATCTGTTAAGTGGCATTTAAAAATAAACTTTAAAAAATGTAGGAATTTAGATTTATAGAAAAATTGTAAAATAAATACAGAGAGTTTCACTATACTCCACAACTGGTAGCCCTATTATTAACATCTTACACTGCTATGGTACATTTGTTATAATTAGTGAACCAATATTGATAGGTTAACAAAAATCCACATATTATTCAGATTTTTTTTTTTTTTTTTTTTTTTTTTTTTAATTATTTTTTTTTATTTTGGCATATTATGGGGGTACAGATTTTAAGGTTTCAATAAATGCCCATTTCCCCCCCTCCCCCCAAAAGTCTGAGTCTCCATCATGACCATCCCCCAGATGGTGCACATCTCACTCACTATGTATGTATATACCCGCCCCCCTCCCCCCTCCCACCTGCCCAATACCCTATTACTGTAGCACCTATGTGTCCACTTAGGTGCTACTCAGTTAATGCCAGTTTGCTGGAGAATATATCTGGTGCTTGTTTTTCCATTCTTGGGATACTTCACTTAGTAGTATGGGTTCCAGCTCTAACCAGGAAAATATAAGGTGTGCTATATCACCATTGTTTCTTAGAGCTGAATAGTACTCCATGGTGTACATATACCACATTTTATTAATCCATTCTTTGATTGATGGGCACTTGGGCTGTTTCCACAGCCTTGCAATTATGAATTGTGCTGCTATAAACATTCGAGTGCAGGTGTCTTTTTTGTAGAGTGTCACTGGATCATTTGGGTAGATGCCCAGCAATGGGATTGCTGGATCAAATGGTAGATTCACTTGGATCGCTTTAAGGTATCTCCATATTGCTTTCCACAGAGGTTGAACTAGTTTGCAGTCCCACCAGCAGTGTAGGAGTGTTCCTCTCTCTCCGCAACCACGCCAGCATTTATTGTTTGGAGATTTTTTGATAAAGGCCATTCTCACTGGGGTTAAGTGATATCTCATTGTGGTTTTGATTTGCATTTCCCTGATGATTAGAGATGTTGAGCATTTCTTCATATGTTTGTTGGCCATTCTTCTGTCTTCTTTAGAAAAATTTCTGTTCAAGTCCTTTGCCCACTTTTTAATGGGGTTATTTGATTTTTTCTTCCTAATTTTCGTGAGTTCTAAGTATATTCTAGTTATCAGTCCCTTATCGGATGCATAGGATGCAAAAATTTTCTCCCATTCTGTAGGTTGTCTGTTTACTTTCATGACTATTTCTTTGGCTGTGCAGAAGCTTTGTAGTTTGATCATGTCCCATTTATTTATTTTTGTTGCTGCTGTGATTGCCTTTGGGGACTTCTTCATAAACTCTTTGCCCAGGCCGATGTCTAGGAGAGTGTTTCCAACTTTTTCCTCTAGAGTTCTAATAGTTTCATATCTTAGGTTTAAGTCTGTTATCCAGCGTGAGTTGGTTTTTGTGAGAGGTGAAAGGTGTGGGTCCTGTTTTAGCCTTCTACAGGTGGCTATCCAGTTTTCCCAGCACCATTTATTGAAGAGGGATTCTTTTCCCCAGCGTATGTTTTTGTCTGCTTTGTCAAAGATGAGACGGCTATATGAGGATGGTTTTATATCAGGATTCTCACATCTGTTCCACTGGTCAATATTCCTGTTTTTGTGCCAATACCATATTGTTTTAATTACTACAGCTTTGTAGTATAGTTTAATATCTGGCATATTAATGCCTCCCATTTTGTTTTTGTTGCCTAGAATTGCTCTTGATATTCGGGGTCTTCTTTGGTTCCATACGAAGCGTAAAATTATTTTTTCTATATCTGTGAAGAATGCTGATGGGATTTTAATAGGTATTGCATTGAATCTGTAGATCAGTTTGGGTAGTATAGACATTTTGACGATATTGAGTCTGCCGATCCACGAGCATGGTATGGATTTCCATCTGTTTACATCCTCTGCTATTTCCTTCCTCAGTGTTTCATAGTTCTCCCTGTAGAGGTCTTTTACCTCTTTGGTTAAATATATTCCTAGGTACTTTAATTTCTTTGTTGCTATTGTGAAGGGAATTGAGTCTTTGATTTGGTTCTCAATTAGATTGTTGTTGGCGTATATGAATGCCTCTGATTTCTGTGTATTAATTTTGTATCCTGAGACTTTACTAAATTCATTGATCAGTTCCAGGAGTTTCTTGGTTGAATCCTTGGGGTTTTCTAGATACAATATCATATCATCAGCAAACAGTGAAAGTTTGATCTCTTCTGCCCCTATTTGGATACCTTTGATTCCATTTTCCTGTCTGATTGCTGTAGCCAAGACTTCCAGCACTATGTTGAATAGAAGTGGAGATAGTGGGCAGCCTTGTCTGGTTCCAGTTCTAAGTGGGAATGATTTCAGTCTTTCCCCATTCAGTATGATGTTGGCTACGGGTCTGTCATATATGGCTTGTATCATTTTTAGGTATGTCCCTTCTATGCCTATTTTCTTAAGTGTTCGTATCATGAAAGGGTGTTGAATTTTGTCAAAAGCTTTTTCTGCATCTATTGAAAGAATCATGTGGTCTTTGTTTTTGCTTCTGTTGATGTGGTGAATTGCATTTATAGATTTACGTATGTTGAACCATCCCTGCATCCCTGGGATGAAGCCCACTTGGTCGTGGTGGATTATTTTTTTGATAAGTGTCTGGATTCGGTTAGCTAAGATTTTGTTGAAAATTTTTGCATCTATATTCATTAGGGATATTGGTCTGTAGTTTTCTTTTTTTGTTGCATCCTTTCCTGGTTTTGGTATCAGAGTAATATTCGCTTCATAAAAGGTGTCGGGGAGGTTTCCGTTCTTCTCGATGTTGTGGAATAGTTTCTGCAAGATAGGTACTAGTTCTTCTTTGTAAGTATGGTAAAATTCAGGTGTGAAGCCATCTGGACCGGGACTTTTCTTTTTAGGGAGATTTTTAATTGCTGTTTCTATTTCAGCTGTTGAGATTGGTCTGTTCAGGGAATCTATTTCTTCCTGGTTGAGCCTAGGGAGGCTGTGTGTTTCTAGAAATTTGTCCATTTCCTCCACATTTTCCAGTTTGTGTGCATAAAGATTTTTGTAGTATTCATAAATTGTATCTTGTATCTCTTTGGGATCAGTTGTGATATCTCCTTTTTCATTCCTGATGGAGCTTATTAGAGATTTCTCTTTTCTGCTTTTCGTTAGCTTAGCCAATGGCGTGTCAATTTTGTTTATTTTTTCAAAGAACCAACTTTTTGTTTTATTAATCTCCTGAATAGCTTTCCTGTTTTCAATTTCGTTTAGTTCTGATTTGATCTTGTTGATTTCACTTCTTCTGCTGGGTTTGGGGTTGGTCTGTTCTTCTTTTTCCAGCTCTTTGAGTCGTTTCATTAGATTGTCTATTTGTGATCTTCTTGCCTTTTGGTTATAGGCATTTATGGAGATAAACTTTCCTCTCAGAACTGCTTTAGCTGTGTCCCAGAGGAGTTGATAACTTGTCTCTCCATTGTCGTTTTCTTCATAGAAGTTTTTTATTTCCGTCTTGATTTCTTCATTTACGAAGTAATCATTTAGTAGGAGGTTGTTTAATTTCCACGTTTTTGTGTAGAAATGTGAGTTTCTGTTAGGGTTGATTTCTAGTTTTATTCCACTGTGATCTGAGAAAGTACATGGTATGATTTCTATTTTTTTAAATTTCTTGAGATTTTCTTTGTGTCCTAGGATATGGTCAATCTTAGAGAATGTCCCGTGAGCTGATGAGAAGAACGTATATTCAGTGGATTTTGGGTAGAATGTTCTGTAGATGTCTGTCAGACCCAATTGTTCTAGAGTTTTGTTTAAGTCCATTATTTCTTTATTAATTTTCTGTTTGGAGGATCTGTCTCGTGCCGTCAGTGGGGTGTTGAAATCTCCGGCGATTATGGAGTTGCTATTAATCCATTTGCTTAGCTCCAGTAAGGTTTGCTTTATGAATCTGGGTGCACCTAAGTTGGGTGCATATATATTTAAAATTGTTATCTCCTCTTGTTGGACTGTGCCCTTCACCATTATATAATGACCCTCTTTGTCTTTTACTACTTTTGTTGGTTTAAAAACTAAATCGTCTGAAATTAGAACTGCCACACCAGCCTTCTTTTGGTTTCTATTTGCTTGGAATATTGATCTCCACCCTTTTATTTTTAGTCTATGTGCATCCTTGCAGGTTAAATGTGTTTCCTGAAGACAGCATATACTTGGCCTGTATTTTCTTATCCATTCAGCCAGCCTATGTCTCTTGAGTGGAGAGTTTAAGCCATTCACATTTATTGAGAGAACTGATAGGTAAGGTAGATTACTGATCATTCTGTTGGGTTGGATGTTGTTGCTATGATTTCTGTCTTGAGCCATTGTAATATCTGGCCTTTAATATCTTTGGGTTTTGGTTGTTTTTATATCCGTGGATTATTATTATGATGTTCCGTGTGTAACGCTGTTTTAAGTACTTCTTGTAGGGCTGGTCTTGTCTTGGTGAATTCTCTGAGCCTTTGCTTGTCTGCGAATGTTTTTATTTCTCCTTCATATATGAAGCTTAGTTTTGCAGGGAATAATATTCTAGGCTGGGCATTGTTTTGTTTCAAAAGAGTGAGAATGGGGCCCCAGTCTCTCCTTGCTTGTAAAGTCTCATTAGAGAAGTCTGATGTTATTCGAATTGGCTTTCCCTTGTATGTCACTTGCTTCTTTTGTCTTACAGCTCTTAGAAGGGCCTCTTTAGTTGATACTTTGGTCAGTCTGATGACTGCATGACGTGACGTCTTCCTGTTTGCATTGAATCTCCCAGGGGTCCTCTGGGCTTCTTGAACTTGTATATCGAGATTTTGAGCAAGGCCTGGGAAATTTTCCTCTATTATATCTTCAAAAAGCTTGTCCAGCCCTTGAGTGTTGTCTTCCTCCCCTTCGGCTAAACCTATGACCCTCATGTTAGGTTTTTTCACATAATCCCACAGCTCTTGTAGGCTTTGGTCTTTTCTCTTGTTTCTCTGCTGTATTTCTGTGACTGATTTATTTAATTGGAAGGTGTTATCTTCAAGCTCTGAGATTCTTTCTTCTGCTTGATCTACCCTGTTCTTGAGACTTTCCACAGTATTTTGTAGTTCTCTGAGTTGATTCTTCATCTCCAGGACTTCGGTTAAAGTTTTCTTCACTGTGTCAATCTCTTTGTTGAACCTTTGTTCCATTTCTTGGAGGTTTTTTGTGTTTTCTTGGTGTTGGTTATTGAGTTGTTGTTGCAGCTGGGTGAGTGTTCTTATGATCCACATACGAAATTCCTTTTCTGTCATATTGGTTGCCTGATTTTGGTCGGTGTCCGTTTCTAGGGGGCTGGTGCTCCTCCTTGGGGGTGTGTTTTCCGTTTGGTTCTTCATATTTCCTGAGTTCTTTCGCTGACTTCTTCCCATGTCGATCAGTTGTTGTTTCTTTCCTTAGGTTATTGTTTGGGTATTCACACACCTTGTTTAGTTTCTGAGGCGTTAGGTGGTGCCTGTGGGTGAAATTGGACCACTCCCTGTATATTGAGTCAGTGGATGCCGTGGAAAGGCTGTGCAAGATGCCGCCCCTGTCAGTAGGTGGCGTTTGCTTGGAGGAACAGGCTATGGTGTTGATTTTGAGTCCTGTTATCAGCTCTCGTTCTGGGCGGAGCTGGGTTGGGTAAGCCTGCCCTCAGGCCGTTAGCAGGGGTCAAAGTTCTGTTCTCAGCTTACAGGGAAAGCTGTCAGGGCAGGGCTGGAATGGTCCCGCTCAGCCAGAAAGTCTGGAGGTGGGGGTGGGGCTGTCTGAGACCCGCAGTCTGCAGCAGGCCTCGCTTCTTTCCACCCTCCCCAACTCTGCAGCTACTCCTGGGCCTCTGCCAGCAGGCCAGACCACAAGCCACCAGGCCTCCCCGGACTGTGGTGCCGGCGGGGAGGTTCCCTGCACAGGAACGCCACCTGGGTTGGGCGCACGGCCTCCTCCTGGGAGGAGGGTTGCCCTCTAGGACACCGATCCGCCCCTGGAGGCACACAGCCCTCAGTAGGCTGTTCGCGTATAATCCTTCTGTGCCCGGGGCAATGCTAGCCCTCGGTGCAGGGGATTTGGTCTGCAGGTCCGACCTCTGGGTCCCAGAGTTCAAACTGTATTCCCACCAGGGAGAGGATTTCCGGTCCTAATTCACCCACAGGGAGCCCAAGCTGGATCTATGTCTCTCAGCCTCTGAGTCGGCACCGTTTTCCTGGGAACACGGTGCCAGCAGCACCTGGGAGGGCGGACGGGGTCCCAAACGGGAAGGTCCCGTTCCCTGGAGGTGCCTCCGGCTGGTGGCTGTATTGTCTCTCTGGGCAGCCGCGGGTAGGGTCGGCGGAGGGGGGGAGGAGGCAATATGGCGCCTGCCGCGCGGCTTGGGTCCGTGCACACGGAGGTGCCCGGAGGAAGTTGGGAACCTGGTGCCACGTCTGCTACAGGCTCACCGTTGGCAAGCGGCGGCAGTCTCTGGGCTGGTGTCCGCAGGTCTCTCCACCCACTGGGGAGCCCGCCAGCAGTCCCGAATGCAGGGGAGGGGAAACAGCAATTCCACCTACCCTTGCCGCTGGTCTCCGGGCTGCTCCGGTGGTCTCAGCCTCCAGTTCTCCTCCGCAGCCTCCTCCCGTGGAGTCTCCCGGGGTCTCAGGTACCCCTCCTTCCGGCCCTTGTCCGCTGTATGCTCGTCTTCTTGCTTCTTTCCTCTAGTTTCTGCTAGAATTGGTCTTTTCTGTAGAGACCCTCTGTCTGGCGGTGTTATTCGTCCGCCATCTTGCTCCGCCCCCTATTCAGATTTTTTACCTAGCGTCCTTTTTTCGGTTCCAGGAGTCTCTCCAGAATACCACATTACACTTAGTTATTGTGTTCCCTCAGGATCCTGTTACTTTTGACTGTTTCTCAGACTTTCATTATTTTTTATTACCTTGACAGTTTTGAAAGGTATTGGTCAAGTATTTTGTAGAATGTTCCCCAATTGGGAGTTGTGTGATGTGTTTCCCATGATTGGACTGGGATTGTGGATTTGTGGGAGGAAGACCACAGGGGCAAAGTGCTCTTTCCATCCATTGATACGAACCTGGATCAGCTGGTTAAGAGTGTGTGTCAGGTTTCTCCATCATAAAGTTGCACTTTTCTCCTTTCCCACACTACTCTTTGGAAAGAAGTCATGCTGAGCAGCCCACACTTAAAATTGTGGAGTTATGCTCCACCTCCTTGAAGGCAGAATGTTAAAATAAATTATTTGAAATTCTCCAGCATTACAGATGTATCTATATTTTGTCCATTAATACAAATATTAATAATTATAGCCAGTTTTTACATAGCATGTACAAAGTACTAAGTTCTCTCCTATGATGTTTCTCACACATATCTACACGTGTTTGTAAGCTTTTTATTACATTTTATTTGATATTAAAAGTATAACTATCCCAGCTGTACTTTGCTTCACATTTGCCTATTATTTCTTTTCCTATCTATGTCTTTATTGTCAACCTTTATCTTTAAAGTAAAAAAAAATAGCTAGATTTTTAAAAATCTTATGAGTCTTTTAAATCTGTGACTTTGACTCATTTTTACTTATTATATTACCAATAAACTAGAATTTATTTTCACTATTTTTGTTTCTAAGTACAATGCTTATAGATTAATCTTTGTTTCTTCCTTCCATCCTTTTTCCTTCCTTCCTTCCTCTCTCTTTCCTTCCTCCTTTTATTTCCAATTGCTTATATAAGCTTATGTATTTCATTGAATTTTTATGATGGCTACAATTCACTTATGAAAGCATATAATACTCTTTTCCTTGTCAATCTCTCAATTTCTTTAATATCTATGTCTCCCTATCATACACGACCAGAACCTTGGACAACTTTTATCTCACTTTGTCTCTACTACAATTCATCTCACCAATGTTGATGTGACTTTAACTTGTAGATTACATGTTGTGAATACATATTTCCTTTTAATCATCATTTATTCAAACATGTAATCTTTACTAATGTCTTTATTTATTCTTGCTTTCTATAAGTATTACTTCCTTGGAGACTAGTTTATATTCTTTTTAAGAAATGTGCTCTAAAAAATAATTCAGATGAAGTCTTTGGGTATTAAGGTGAAAAGATTTCTCTTTAACTCTATCATTTAAATTGCATATTTTCTGGATAATCTAGAATCAGTTTCTTCCTCTGCCCCCCCAACAGTGGATGATCTCATTGTCTTGCTGCTTTTGAGAAATTTGATGTTATTTCTCATGCCTGTGGCTTTATAGGTGATTTGCTTTTCTTCTCTGGAAGCCCTTTATAATTAAATTTCTCTCTGATGTGTCTGGATGTATGTTTTTATTTATTTTTTTGTTTCTTGTGTGCTGCCTTCACACTCTGAAACTATTTTCAATCTAGGGTCATATGCTTTCTTTAGTTCTGGAAGATAGTCATTATTTCTTCAAAGATTATCTTCCTATATTATCTTTTTAATATTTCCTTTTAGGATTCCTATTAGATGAATGTTTTCAATCTAATCTGATTTTCTATACCTCTTAAATTTTCAAAAATATTTTCTGCCTATTTATACCATCTCCTTAATTAGAAAAATCTTCTCAACATGATTTTCTAGTCCTTTAACTCTTTGTATCTGTTCTGTTACTTTTCCATTGAATATTTTATTTAAATATTAATAATTATATTTTCCACATCCAATATTTCCAACTAGCTCTTTTTTATAAACATCATTTTCCCCCACATTTTATATTTTCCTAAGGATATATACTATGCTTATTGAAAGTTTCTGTTATTTCTGCTCTGTTAGCTCTCCTTTCTTAGTATATTTTTTGTTGTTGATGTTGCTGCCTTGTATTACTGTCACATTCCTGAAATATTTTGAGACTTTTAAAAAAAATTTACTATTACCTTATCAGTATTCTTTTTACAGGGTCAGCTTCCTTAAATTATAACCTCTAATCCTAGACTTGTTCTATCTGTGATTTTGAAGAAGGGGAGCTACATCTCCAGGTGGATCACCTGTTGATATAATCTGCCTTACCACTTTGACTTCTTTCTGGACATACACTTTCCCCATAATACCAATTGTCCCATCATCCTAGGCTCTCTTTGTTCCAGAGACACTCACCCTCTGTGGCAGTTAGTTGTCTGGTCCATGTTGGAGAATATGGGGGAATGGTGCTCATAGGAAGTTGTCCAATTATCACAGACTTACTATTTTCCCCCTTTAGAGTGTAAATCCTTGTGGGTGGAAACTTTGTGTCATTTACTACTATCTTCAGCACTAAGGGCAATGCCTGGCATAGAGCAGCCCTTCTATAAATATCTGCTGGAGGAATAAACATATTGTCAGGCTCCTATCCCAGCAGGGCTCTGTGACTCATTCATGTCTAGTTTGTATTACAGCCTTCTTGATCATGGTACAGATGGGACAAAATGAATAATCCAGAGTAAGTCTTCAAGGCAGAGTGTAGTTTTTTAATCTGATTCTTTTCTTTTTAGGGATGCGGGAAGTTCAAGTTCTGGAGAGTGCTAGTCAAATTTTGCACTACTCTACTGGAGTTGTACTTAGGTCATGTCTTCCAGCCTGGACTTCCGAAAAAAACTTGAGAGAGAGAGGTAACAACATACCTGGAACTTTGCACCCTAACCCCTGCCCTGTCTGTTGCTTCAGGTTGCCATTTCTATGACCTAAAAAGGGATCCAGAGACTTTAAGCCTCATGATGTATTTTCACAGTTTTGTACCATTAGTTAAGATAAGCTACACGTTCGGGCAAATAAACTATATTTTCTAGCATCTCCTAGGTTTGATGTGGAAGACAGAGTCAGCAGCCAGTGCTTAATTTTTACCTTCATGGTAAAAAACACAAGCTCTAAAATCTACTTTTGATGTGAATTTAAGTAAACAGTGAATTATTTTCAGTAAAAAATATTAAAGAAATTATTTTTGAGATGATATGGCAAAAATTATGGAGGTCATATAAGAGAATATGAGCCTATGACAGAAATTATGAATTTGTTAGGAAAATGACTAATTCCTTAAACATAGTAGGTGCTCAACAAACTCTTGTTGGATATGAATGGAATGCATGAATGATGCTTTATCCCCGAATATAAACTCATCTCTCATTGGAGATCTTGTCCCTGCAGGGATGTGACCGGGGAAGCCAGGCAGGAGAAAGAACCCCGACGGAGAAGATGCAGGTGAAGACAAACTTTGCCAACCTTACAGTTTTGTTAAAACTAGCCCTGCCTACAGCAATTTAGGAAAAGACAAATGTTAAAAGCTCTGACAGGCTGAAGCAAAGCCAAGGGGAATTGGAATATTGGATCAATTTTTTAATTGACCAGGGACAGCATAAAACACATGTAAAGATCCCAGCCCTGACAGGAGCGAGCTACTCAGCAGACTGAGCTGCCTGCTTAGGAAGCTCCACGGCTGCACCAACTCCTGGATCTGCTTCTGTGCCTGGCGTGTGCAATATCTATGATCCCGTTAACCCTCTCCTGCAAGAAACATGGATCCAATTGAGCAAACCCATCGAAAACTAGATGTTAGAGGCCACTTAACATGTGCAGGTTTCTCATATATGGAATGTGACAAAGGGATGGCAAGTCAAAGTCAAGCAGGAACCAAAAGGGAAACATCTTGGTGCCACCAGTGAACTTAATAATCATGCAGGTTGCTGGATGTATAGAGCCCAATCTCTACTCTACCACACTAGTTTTCTCATCTTTAGGTACCATGTTATTCATCTAAATGAAGATCTGCTTGTAAGATTACATTGGAAAAACTCCTAAATGCCCAATTTAAGTACATTGGAAGTTTGACAGACAAAGCATTCTGCCCCCAGGATATCACTCTGCCTACACAAGATCTTTCTTTTTTTATTGTGTTGATAAATTCATGCTTCTCACTGGCTCAATGCTTGACTGTAGCTTCTAACTTCTGTGGCTGTAAGAAGTGAAGGAAAGTATACTAAATGATGTCAGATACAGACCACAACAAATGAGCAAGGGACCTATCTTATAGTGGATGGAGTAGTAGGCTGAACATCAGATTCCTAGTTTTCTGACTATCTCTATGACTTTGGGCAATTCGTCTACCTGCGTCTCAGTAAGTCATCAGGAAGGGGAGGCAGGTGGCTTAGGTAATCTCCAAAACTCCTTTCAGTTCTGACATTTAAGAAAAATCATTTTCAGTAACCCCGCCACATGAGCTTCATCATTAAGACCAATTTAGAGAAGAGGCAACGGGTTTCATAGTTATTTTACACATTGCCAAGATTGGGAGATTTGCACTGGTTCTGAAGCTTGCTTTCTATTATTCTCCTTATCCCTCTCTAGAAACCTTGTATTGCTTAGGTCCAAGTAGACCTCTTGCCCCATTGGGCTGAGGCTAAATAAATTACAGATATGTACAGATGCAAACACAGACACAGACACAGACACACACACACACGTACTTTTTCAGTAGACTGCTGCCTGAAGGAAACATGGAATCTGATAATTAAGTTTTGGCAGGACAGGATCCAACTCTAGGTAACCTGCTGTGGAGTGTGAAATAACATCATCTTAATTGGGCAGATTGGGAACAGCTCAATCTAGAATAAGAGAATGGCTGGACATAATCTTGGGTATATTTTTCCTTTGAGGTAGCAGCTCAGCTAAGTCTTTGTTGAATACAGTCAAGGCAAAGGGACAGTACCATCAACCACAAAGAAAAAAAAAAAAGATTGGGGATCAACCAAAGAATGGTTAAAATATGACTTCTGGTAGTGATCCCAAGAAACTGAAAGTATCACGGAAAATTTTTGTGATATCAGGAGTAGTTTATACTTTGAAGATTTTTTTTTCCTATTACTGTAAAAATGAGCATAATCCTATATAACCTAGTCAGGGAGAGCATTCTCTTCACTCTTCTACTTGGACAAAGCAATTAAGTTGCCAGTTCCAAATTTCAACAGAGGCTTGAAATGGGCTTAATTAGGGTAAAAGGGTTTGGGTTATTTATTAAAATTTCCACTCATCAGCTTATGTTTTGGAAAGCAGAGAGTTCCATTATCAAACTGGTGTTTTTGTAAGGAAGGTGGAAAGCTGAATTTGGTGGGAGCAGGAAGCTAAGCTGATGGTTTTGTGTTGCTACCAATGCTAAGGAGAGGACCAAAAGCAGCAAGGTAGGTCTGACAAAAACAAATTAGAACCTGAAAAACTCTTCTGACTTAATAACCTGTAGTTTTCTTAGTGAAGAAATTATAAAAACAAATAACTATGACTCCTACTAAAGAATGTTTCAACCTATGTGTTTGAAAGTTGTACCCTGTGGGGAAGAGCATGGCATTAGAATCCAGTCTTCAATCAAGGCTCTTTCATGCTTCTGTAAACTAAGGCAACTTACTCAACTTCTCTGAGTCTCAATTTCTTTAACTGTAAAACATGGATAATAATATGCACATTGCACATCTTACAGCTGTTGTAAGAATTAGAAATAATGTTATTCAGTTGCTCAGTGCCATACACGAGTATCTCAAATGCCACAGCTCATATCTTTTCATTGCAATGGAAGGTACAAATTGAGATGCTGTAAATTAATATTCAAGGAGGATTTGCCATTTTTTAAAAAACTAACCTTGCTACAAATCATTTTGAAAAGTAAATAGTTCTGTTGAAGTATGGCCAGTGGCTTACTGCTCAAGTTTAGATTTTTATAAATGGTATTTTCTTCAAATGAGAGCACATGCCAAATTTTAGGACATGATTTGAAAAAATGATGTCCTGAGCCTTACTACACCAGAGACAGCTTGACCTGGGTACTAGTCCTATGGGCTACAACCATCTTTGAAGAAGGTTGCGATAAATGGCTGTTCCAAAGACAGAATTACTTGCTGTTATGCTAGAGAAAGAAGAAAAAAAGAAAAGGATAGTATTAACTCTTTTCTCCAAAGATGACTTAGAAAAATGCCAAATCTTCTGTGATATCTTTCCTGATCACTTCTCTACCCCAATAAATTGCTTCTCCATATTCCCATAGTACATTGGTCATATCACAATCTTTATCTATGACAAATACCTATTTTTAAGTAACACCTAGTTTTAAGTACTTGTTATATGCCACTGTTCGAATGCTTGATATACAATAAATCTTTTAATCATCTGTATAAACATAAGGTGGGTATTGTCCCCATATTATAGATGATAAAGCCAAAGCACAAAGTTGCTAAGCCACCTGCATAAGGTTCTATACTGGGAAGTGAGATAGACAGTGTCCAAACTATTTTTTTTCTGCAGTCTACGCTGTCAGCCACACCAAGCTGCGCTGCCTCTCTGGGCGACATATTTGAAAATCAATCTATTACAACTATTATTTTGTGGACTCATGGTTGAGATAGAATCTGGAAGAGAAGGTGATCCTGACAATGCAGAAATAATCATTAAGAAAAACAGAGTGTGGCCAGAAAAAGCATTTTTCCCCTTCAAGTTTTTTCTAAAGGCCATACTGGAATGAGAACAGAAGTCTGGAATGCCAATATGCTGACGAATTGCTTACCAATGCTTAATGAATTTGTCAACAATTGCATTTCCATATGTTAGATATATATATAAGCAAAATCGTATAACACTGCCTATTTATTCTAAGAGGAGAACTGGAAAGAAAGTACCCTATCCAGGCCCTCACTCCACCCCACCCCACTTGTTAAGGTAGCTGTAAGGCCTCTTGGGGATTGATTTCTGCTTACTTTTCCAGTCTTGCATTTCCCCTCTTTCAAGTTCTGCACTGCAATCATACTTAAATGGACTCATTTACCAGAAAATGCTCCAGTCTCTGCCCTGCAGGTCATAGTACCTGCTGTTGCCTCTCTATGGGCCCACCTATTTTTTTTTCTTTTCCTTTCTTTTCTTTCTTTCTTTGTCTTTTCTCCTTTTTTTTTTTTTTTTTTTTTAGATAGGGTCTCACTCTGTTACATGGACTAGAGCACAGTGGCATCATCATAGCCCACTGCAGCCTCAAACTCCTGGGTTCAAGTGGTCTTCCTACCTCAGCCTCCAGAGTAGCTGGAACTATATAGATATGTGCCACCACACCTAATTTTTTTCTATTTTTAGTAGAGACAGGGTGTTACTGTTGCTCAGGCTGGTCTTGAACTCCTGGCCTCAAGCAATCCTCCTACCTCAGCCTCCCAAAGTGCTAGGATTATAGGCATGACCCACCATGCCCAGCCATCATGGACTAATTCTTGCTCATCACTGAGATGACTGAGCATTACTGCAGAGGAACTCTTCCCTGACTCCCTTCCCTGGGTTTGGGGCTTTGCCTCTTATTCCCATTTCACCCTGTGGCACCCTTCAAAGAGGTTATCACCTGAACTGTGTCGGCCTGGGTAATCAGTTGCTTGACTTTTCTGCTCAGCAGTGAGTTCCATGAGGATGGGGAGCATAGCTATTTAGTTCTCATTGATTCTCTGGTACCTGGTCTCCTGCCCCCATGCTGTAGGTTACGAATATAAACTTGGGAGCTGGAATCTCAGTCCCACCACTTACTAGCCATGCAACTGCAAGCAACTTATTTATATTCTCTGAGATTTACCTTTTATTTGTATAATAGAAGTAATAGCATCTACCTAAGTTTGTGGTTAGGATCAAATGAGAGAATCAAGTAAAAGCTTGAAAACAGTGCCTCGCCCAGAGTAAACTGTAGGTGGCTGCTATTATTAGTAATAGGTTTTAGTACTGATAGGCTTTCGATGAAAGCCTCAATTCATTCCAAATAGTTGGAAATCAGTAACAAAATAGGTGGTCACCTTGGGCTGTGTAATCATTTTAGGGAGATTTGGAGATTGTGGCTCTCAGATGTCAGTTCTAATTACTGTCCTCAGTGTGATGCCAGGACATATTGCCCTTGCTGGGCGCATTGAAACGCTGCTACTCCTATTCATGCTTTTTCTGGCCCAGTTGCTTTCTCCCCTGAACTCTTGTGTTTCAAATATCGTATCAGCATTTTCTCTGC
Source organism: Microcebus murinus (assembly GCF_040939455.1). Taxonomy (NCBI): domain Eukaryota; kingdom Metazoa; phylum Chordata; class Mammalia; order Primates; family Cheirogaleidae; genus Microcebus; species Microcebus murinus. The sequence goes on from NC_134120.1 coordinate 21,097,656, forward strand.
TGAAAGCATTGCAAGTTTAGGGATATTGCTCCTTGGGGCATCGTTGGCTGCCTCTGGTAAACAATGCACAGTGTGTTTGCTTTAGCTGTGCAAAGAAGCCAGGGAGGAATTGGATTTGAAGTCCTGGAGATCTTCATGGGCAATGGCTGGGGAAGGAGGCAGGGGTGGCTTTGTTTTTTTTGTTTTTTTTTTTTCATTTGAGAATTGTTTGCCACCTCGTATTAAAGTTGTGAAAGGTTCATTTTTTTCTCCATGTTTCTGGATGATTCTCTCCCTCTTTGCATTGTTCTTTATCATCATGGTCACTGACACCCAGAACCATCTGGAATACCTCCCTTGGCTGTTCTCTACACTCTAACTTCTGATGGAGGTTGGAAGGGGAAGAGCAGAGTCTGTCTCTGGGACATCTCCACATGTCCCCTTGACCTTCTATGAGCTGATTCTTAATGACGCCAATCCTGGTTTCTCTGTGCTTTGGTTGTTAGTGTTTGCTTTTGGCATTTTTTTCTATGTACTATAATTGCTTAATTGAGACAGGCTTTCACATAAAGAAACAAATAGCACTGGACTCTGAACTAAGGAACTAAAACCCACTTGGGGTTCTATTTTTATATTATTATGCAACTTTGACCAAATCATTTCACTTCTTACCTTCTCAGTTTCCTAATCTGTAAAATCAGCAAATTGGAATAATTTCTCTCAGGAAATTTGCTTTGAACATGTATAATTTAATGGTGAAAATATAAGGCCCTTGGAAGGCTTGGTAGGTAGATAATTCAAGGACAGGAGAACTTCCTGAAATCCCTTCATTATCCCATCAGCATCTCTCAAGAACTGGGTCACTGTCAAGGCACATTGCAAGGTTGGCTGAGTCAGACCATGTCTGTCACTGCCTAAGGGGGACTCACAGAGCCTGGGATAAGAGGGCAGAACACCTAGGGTGGGTTCCCCCCCTCCAGTTTTCCTGCTAAAGTAACTCCAACAGATTATATACTTCAGAGAGTCATGGGTATAGATCAAATTAGCATGCTGCGAGGCTGGAATTCTGTTTACGTCTCATATTGTATCTTTAAATTCATGCAAATCTTATATTTTACTCCAAGATATTTTTAAATAAAAAAAATGCTTGAAATTATTTAGTATGAAGTGAAATTGATAATCCAATAATGCATACTGAGGTGGGTGCCCTAGGTATCTTCTTAGGATACGTGTCCTCCAATTTGAGCAGCATAGATTTTTCAGCAATATTAGTTCATAGAACACACTAGCGCCAGGCACTGTTCCAAGCGCTTTGCAAGAAGGAACTTCCTTTAGATCACAGGAAGCCTTAGATCACAAGAAGCTTTATAGTTTGTGAAGTAGAAAGGCAAAGAATATTGTTTCAACAGTGTCTCCCTTATCTGTGAAATAGGAAAGATAATAGCAATACCAAACCCACAAATTTAACGCAAGGGTTAGACAATATGATATACAGGAAAATATAGTATAAACTGTCAACACTGTGCACATGCAACTATCTGTGTTAGCTAATGCCAACCTCAACCAGGACATCTAGAGTATTAGAATAGACAGAAGCTGTGATTAAATTCTGCCAGTTTTCCCAGAGATCTAGGATTGGATAAATTCTCATAAATTCAAAATTCTACTGGAGCAATTCAGGGAGTTTATGGGGATAGTATAGTCCTGAAAGAAAATGGATCATATTGGGCAAAGATCAAAACATATACATACCAAACTATACATTTTTCCCCAAATGAAAGCATAGTTGAATAGGGGCAAAGAGTAGAACTATTATTGAAGCCATTAATTTTCAAGTGCGTTCTTCAGGGGCATTATCAAGATTTTTTTTTAAGCAAATACCTTCCATTATCCAGGAAGAGAATTCCACCCATAAATGATAGCTTAATAAAGATTTTTATTCTTCCCCTCTCTACCCAGTGAAGAAATGACTTCTTCCTCTTGCACCGACACAATTATTCTTCTTACTTTTTAATGACATTGGTTATCTTCATCTTTTTTCTGTAATACTAATTTTATATTCAGATATGAATCCTGAATACTTATTGTAAAATGGCAACAGAACACAGCCATTTAGAAGATAGTAAGACAGTGAGGAAGAAAACTATTGCTAAATTTATATTAAAAGAAAGATTACTTCCAAAGAGATCATTTGCTTTTCTCAATGAGATCCAGTGTCTGAAATCTGAAAAGGTTAGGAAACAGTCAGTTGGGCTTCATTTTTCTTTATGTTTGCAGTCACATTATTGGCCAGAGATCTGGCATGGTACCACGGACCACCTGGGTTGAATTTGGACTCTTGATCTTGTGCCATTTGAAATTTATTTTCTTTATTACTTGGAATAGAGCCAACTCTGGGACAGGGTTTGTGTAAAGGAATGTAAGCTCAGCAAATGGAGGGGCAGATGATTTTAGACCACCAGAGCCCCATAACCTTCCCTCTTCCTGGCAAGAATCAACTTCCATCCATTTTTATTAGTCTCTATGAGTCTATGAGCATATATTGTGACTAATGAATATCATGGAATTATTTTTAAAAATCAGTCTTACTATGTTTCTACATATATTCAAAATAGTTTTAGATATAGTTTTAGTTATATAATTATATACATAGTTATATCCAAAATGGTCACTCTAGTGGCTTCTACACTGGCCCAATAATGCAGATATTGTCCATAAATAATTTTTGTTACTCTTCTTTGAGGCAGGATTTTAGAGTCTACTTGAAAATTATACAACTGATTAATGAATTAACCCTATAAATCTAATTGAGTTTAACATACTGCTTTTCAAATATACTTTTAGGCAAACAAATAGAGAAGATATGGATCACTTATTTATTCTTTTTTTCACCTCCTTTCAATATCTTTGTGGAACCCTCAGGTGATAGGGGAAGAGTCCAAAACATCTAGAAAGTAGACAGAACATGAATTTTGGAATTGGTGGAAGAATTTCTTTGGGGAAAATTATAGTCTCTTCTGGATTACTTACTTTGTTTCCTAAATTTAACTGTGTATTAATTGTTATTATCCCCTAATTTTATATAATAAAGCCTTTTCATACAGAGTACAACACCCATATATACCCCACCTACATTCATTGAGGGTTAAACATTTTGGATCATTTCAAAGTTAATTGCAAATATCATCACATTTTACCTTAAATGTTTATTAATCCCTGTATCACCTATGAATAAAAATATTATTCAAAATGTATTACCATCATCACACATAAAACAAGTAATTCCATGATAAAATTTAACATTCAGTGTATATGCAAATATTCCCAGTTTTCCAAAGAATGTGTTAGGGTACAGATGCACGCTCTCTCTTTCTCTTGCTGAATGAAGATCTTACCCAGGTTAATGCATTCCACTTGTTTTTATGGCCCTTTAATCACTTTTAATAGACTAAACAACAGCCCCCCCACACACTTTTTTTTCAGTATTGACCTTTTTGAAGAATCCAGCCCAGTTTTGCTACAGGTGTTTCACATTCAGGATTTGTCTGACTATTTCTTCTTGATTTCTTTCACTTTGTTAACAGAAAAAAAAAGACAGTAAAAGAACAAGGACATTGAAACCAGAGGCCTGCGTGACTTTGGGCTAAACACTGGAAGCAAGAATATGTCACGGGAGATGTTTGCTACATTATATGAGATTTTGGAAGGAGACTTAAGAGGCTGTAGAGGTCAAGGTGTCCCACCATGACTCAGTTGCCAGATTGGATGACGTGCTCAAAATAGTGACTACCAGATCAGTCTGTGTTTTAAAGGTGTATTTTCCCCTTTGCAATCAATAAGTAATATTTGGGATTATTCTTTGACACAATGTGAAAATAGTTTCCCAACAAACTTTTTTTTTTTTTTTTTGTGAGCAGTGGAAGATAATTCCCAACAAACTTTTACCTAATGGTTTTAGCATCTATGTTTGTCCCTTGCCTAAACCAGTCCTTACATCAGAGTTTTTAAAATAGTGATACCCAATTTCTTTCTCTGTGTATTGGCCAGCTTTAACTAAAAGAAGAGCTTTTACTATCTCTCTTACCTTTTCAATCACTATAGACTCACAGATGTTTATTTATTCAAATGTTATAATTAATTATACTCATTGTTCACTATCATGTTTACATTGTCCCAAATTTGGTAAGTAGGAGCATGCTTAAGCAAGTTCTTGTGTCTTTGTTACCTACCTACATTAATCTTGAGCACTTTCTTGATTCTCAGTATAATTAAGGGTCTCAGCTCAAATTGTATTCTCCTGTAGACCTGTTGTTTTAAAACATGTCTATACATTTTTTGACATTACTCCTGTCAAAAGGAGGATTCTAACACCATTCCCATTGAATATGAGTTGGCCTTAGTAACTCGGTTCCAACAAATAGAATGCAGCAGCAGTTATGCTGTGTAACTTGTAAACTAGGTCATGAAAGGAGATATGGCTTACGTGTGTTTTTCTCTTTCCTGAGACACATTCCTTGGGAGTTCTGAGCCAGCATGTAAGAAGTCTGGTTATCCTGAAGCCGCCAAGGTGCAGAGACCACATGGAGATGAAAGAGAACCCCAGCTCTTCCAGCCCCAGCTGTTTGGGTCTTCCTAGCGTCACTTGCCAAACATGTGAGTGAGCCTTCAAGTGATTGCAGCTTCCAGGCTATGAGCTGCGTCAGCTGACACTGAGTGGAGCAGCGATGATGTTCCTAGCACATCCAGACAACATTGCAGATCATGAGCAATATTGATGCTCTTGTTTTATAAACCACTAAGTTTTGGGGTGATTTATTTCACAGCTAAGATAACTTGAATGACCTAAAATCAATTTTCTAATAATCTCTGTTATCTCTTAGTGGGAAATGATATTAAAAATAAGATTTGGGGCCGGGCGCGGTGGCTCATGCCTGTAATCCTAGCTCTCTGGGAGGCCGAGGCAGGCGGATTGCTCGAGGTCAGGAGTTCGAAACCAGCCTGAGCAAGAGCGAGACCCTGTCTCTACTATAAATAGAAAGAAATTAATTGGCCAAATAATATAGATAGAAAAAATTAGCCGGGCATGGTGGTGCATGCCTGTAGTCCCAGCTACTCGGGAGGCTGAGGCAGGAGGATTGCTTGAGCCCAGGAGTTTGAGGTTGCTGTGAGCTAGGCTGACGCCACGGCGGCACTCACTCTAGCCCGGGCAACAAAGCGAGACTCTGTCTCAAAAAAAAAAAAAAAAAAAATAAGATTTGGGGCCAGGCGCGGTGGCTCACGTCTGTAATCCTAGCACTCTGGGAGGCCGAGGCAGGCGGATTGCTCGAGGTCAGGAGTTCGAAACCAGCCTGAGCAAGAGCGAGACCCTGTCTCTACTATAAATAGAAAGAAATTAATTGGCCAAATAATATAGATAGAAAAAATTAGCCGGGCATGGTGGTGCATGCCTGTAGTCCCAGCTACTCGGGAGGCTGAGGCAGGAGGATTGCTTGAGTCCAGGAGTTTGAGGTTGCTGTGAGCTAGGCTGACGCCACGGCACTCATTCTAGCCTGGGCAACAAAGCGAGACTCTGTCTCAAAAAAAAACAAAAAAACAAAAAAACCACACTAAGATTTGGATATGGATTCTCTCACTGCTACTGGGTACTTTCACTTCCAAAACTTTTCAGTAGACAGGGTAAGGAACAATTATGAGTTTATATTTTTATTTCCAATTAAATTTACCATTAAAGAGATGCCAACTACTTTTATTATCAAATCTTTTTTACAATGAAAATTTTGGTTCATAATAATATGAATGTATTTACTTCGCCTACAATGATACAGCCTAGTGCAAAAAAGTATTACTATTAATATTACTAAAACAAAACTATTAAAATTACTATTAATAATAAGCCTACTGAGTCAATTTAATAATTTCTATGCAATTCTTGCTGTGTGATTTTTAGAATATACCCCATTAAAGATGTAACATCATAGTATGGAGTTCAAAACCACTGGAACTTACTCTTTTTGCTAAAATGGCTATGTTATCCATTTGATATAAATTTAGATTCTTTGGTTTAATTTTAGGGTTTTTCTTATTTATTTTTAAACTTATAAACATTTACATGGTTCAAAAGTCAAAACTACATAAAAGGATGAATTCAACTTCCTGGCTCTTCTATTTCCTTTTCAGGTAAACGTGCTTATTAATATTCATTTGTCCTTCCTGTAAATATGCATACTTATTTCCTTTTCTTTCTTATACAAAAAGTAACAATAATATTGTTTTCTTCACTTGGCAAAATAACTTAGAATTCATGGGGGAGCTATTTCTTATTCTTTTTGAAGAATGTATAGCATTTAATATTTTGATCTATATTCATATATTCAGCCAGTTCTCTTGATGCATATTTAAGTTATTACCAATCACTTGCTATTAAAAAGAATTCTACAATTATTAATAACCTTGTGTATGTTTTTTGTGGCTGTAATTGTTTTGTTTTAATGGAAATGAATCTATAGGGTTAATTTGAAGAAGTGGGTTTTAGGAATCAAAGATTAAAGGTATATGTTATTTTGTAAGATAGTGCCAATTTTCCCTCTTTAGTAATTGTAGTCTTTTGAATTTCTACTAGCAAATTATGAGAGCACCTATATCTTATTGTATTGCTCTAATTTGTCTTTCATTATAAGTACGATTTAATTTTTTTATATGTTTAAGAGCTATTTGCCTTTCTTATTTTCTATGAACTATTTGAACTATTTATTCATGTCTTTTATCCACTATACTGTCAGGTTTAGTCTTTTTCTTCTTAATAGTTAAGAGCTCTTTATGTACCAGAGTTATAGATGGTGTGTAACATACTTTGTGAACTTTTTTTCACTTTGTTTATGGCATTTTTTGCCATAAAATTTTATTTAATAAAGATTATCATTTTCATTTTTGCTTCTGGATTTTGAATCATAGTTGGAAACATTCCAAATTTATAAATTTAATCATGCTTTCTTCCAGTATTTTTAAGCTTTTTTTACTTTGAGATTTCTGATCCATTGGAGTTTGACATATATGTGATATCTTTTTTTAAAATCGATTTCCAGTTGTCTTAGTGCCATATATTCAACTTTTTGTTTTATTGATCCTTTGTATTATTTTCTTTTTGTACAATTCATTTAGTTTCGCTCTGTCTTTTTTATTTGTTTTCTTCTACTGGCTTTGGGTTTGGTTTGCTCTTCTTTGTCTAATTCCTTCAGATGTGACATTAGGTTTTTAATTTGTGATCTTTTTGATAAATACATTTAAGGCTGTGACTTTTCCCCTGAAGAATGCTTTTGATGAGTCCCATTGATTTTGATAGCTTGTCTCCCTTTGTTGTTCAGTTTAAAGAATCTTTGATTTACATCTTAATTTAATTCTTAGTACAACAATCATTCAGCAGCAGGTTGTTTAATTTCCATCACTTTGTGTAGTTTTGAGTGCTTTTCTTGTGATTGAGTTCTAGTTTTATTCCATTGTGCTCCAAGAAAATACTATGATTTTGATTTTTTTTTAATTTGTTAGGACATATTCTGTGGCCTAAAATATGATCAATCTTGGATAGTGTCCTATGTGCTCATAAGAAGAAGGTATGTTCAGTGTTTTAGGTAGAATGTTCTGTAAATGTCTGAATGGGGAAAAGTTGAAATTATTCCCCCTAAGAACTGGAACAAGACAAGAATGTCCACTGTCACCATATCTATTCAACACAGTGCTGGAATTGCTAACCAGAGCAATCAGGCAAGAGAAAGGGTATCCACATTGGGAAAAGGGAGGTCAAACTATCACTTTTTGCTGACAGTATGATCTTGTATCTAGAAAACCCCAAAGACTCTACCAAGAGACTCCTGAAATTGATAAATTCAGCACAGTCTCAGGTTACAAAATCAATGCACATAAATCAGTAGTATTTCTTATATTACTAACAGTCAAGCTTAGAGTCAATTCAAAGACTCAATACCATTCACAATAGCTACAAAGAAAATAAAATACCTAAAATATACTTAACCAGGGAGATAAAAGATCTCCTCAATGAGGACTGCAAAAAAACTGAGGAAATAAATAACAAAAGATACAAACAAATGGGAAAACATATCATGCTTATGGATCAGTAGAATCAACATCAGTAGACTCAACATTAAAATGTCCATATTACCCAAAGTGATTTACTGATTCAATGCAATCCCCATCAAAATACCAACATCGTATTTCACAGACCTAGAAAAAAATAATTAAACACTTTATTTAGGACCAGAAAAGAGCCCAAATAGTGAAAGCAATCTTAAGCAAAACAAACAACAACAACAAAAAAACCCCACAGATCTGGAGGCATCACATTACCAGACTTCAAACTATACTACAAGGCTATAGTAACCAAAACAGCACAGTGGAAAAAAATAGAGACATAGACTAAAGGAACAGAATAGAGAACCTAGATATAAAACCATCTACCTACAGCCAACTGATCTTTGACAAAGCAGACAACAATGCACAGTGGGGAAAAGAGGCCCCTATTCAATAAATGGTGCTAGGAAAATTGGATAGCTATGTGCCAAAGAATGAAACAGGATCCATATTTCTCACCACTCACAAAAATTAATTCAAGATGGATAAAAAACTTAAATATAAGGCATGAAACCATAAAATTCTAGAAGAAAATGCAGGAAAAACTCTTCTAAATAAATAAGCCTAGGCAAAGAATTTATGACTATGAACCCAATGGCAATTACAGCAACAACAAAAATAAATAACTGGGATTTGATTAAACTAAAAAGTTTCTGCACAGCTAAGGAAATAATCAACAGAGCAAATCGACAACCAGAATCTACAAAGAACTCAACTAAATCAGCAACAACAAAAACAACCAACCTCATTAAAAAGTGGGCAAAAGACTTGAATGTAAGCTTTTCAAAAGAAGATAAACAAATGCCCAATAAAAACAAGAAAAAAAATGCTCAGCATCACTAATCATTAGGGAAATGCAAACTAAAGCCACAATGAGATATCCCCTCATTCCTGTTAGAATGTCTGTTATTAAAAAGTCCAAAAACAATAGATACTGGTGTGGAATGCAGAGAGAAAGGAACACTTATACACCTACTGTTGGTGGGACTGCAAATGAGTACAACCTCTGTGAAAAACATTACAGAGATTTCTCAAATAACTAAAAGTAGGCCTACTATTTGATCTAGCAATCCCACTACCGGGTATCTCCCCAAAGGAAAAGGAGTCATTTTATCAAAAAGACACCTGCACCTGAATGTTTAGTGCAGCACAATTCCCAGTTGCAAAGATGTGGAATTAACCCAAGTACCCATAAATTCATAAGTAGATTAATAAAATATGGAATATGTATGCCATGGAGTACTACTCAGCAATAAAAAAGATGAATTAATGCCTTTTGCATCAGTTTGGATGGAACTGGAGAGCATTATCCTAAGTGAAGTATCTCAAGAATGGAAAAACAACCACCAAAAATATTCAGTATTAAATTGGAACTAACCGATGAGCACTTACATGCACAGAGGGAAGTGAAACTCAGTGGAAATTAAGCAGGGGGTAAGGGAGGTATGTAGGGGCAGAGCGGAGGGGCAAAGACCTATCTAATAGGCACAATGAACACTATTGAGTGATGGGCACACTTATAGTCATGAGTCAAGCATTACAAACGTGATCCATGTAACCAAAAATATTTGTACCCCCTTAATATTTTGAGATAAAAGAAAAATTGAATTCATCATGGAGAAATTAAACAAAAATGCACACATTTGGGAGAATGTTATCAACATAGAAATGGATTGGTTTAGTCAGGGAAACACAAAACTTAGGAACTATAGAGAAAATATTAAAATGGCTGCCCAAGAAAGGAAATACTATAAACATACCACCACATGTACTCACTATTAAATTGGAACTAACCAATAATCGATAACTATAAACATGCTTGAAAATATATGATCAACTGAGAAAAATATCTGAAACCCAAATATCAAAGTGCTAATCTTAATACAAAAAGTTATTAAATATCAGTATTACAAATATCAATAACCCAATAGAAAAATGAGCAAAGTCCATGCATGATGGACTATATCCACATATAGAGAAACATGAACTGTGCATAAGCATATAACAAGAGAACAAGAATAATAGTAATTATAATGATAAGTAGCAATTAACATCCAAATGCTCACATTGTATCAAGGAATACCTAAGTGCTTTATTTGTATTAATTCATTTAAAACTCATAGGAATCCTTTGAGTTTTGTGTTATCATCCTCATTTTACCCATAAAAAAATGATTATAGATGAAATAAGATTATTATAAAGAACTTGGATATGCAAACATTAATCATTTTTGAAGCTAAATACCATTTTTATCAATCATATTGACAAATATAAAAAGTCTAATAATACACAGTGCTGCCAAAGGCGTGAGGACTCTCATAGTGATAGTCTCATAAGTTTTGGGAAGTGTATTAATTGCTGAAATCTCTTAAGATCATCTAGCAACTTCTTAAATGCATTTATGACTTTTAAACCATGGGAATTTCTGATACCAATTTCTCAGAGATATATAGTATTACATGTACACAAATATGAAAGTATACCAATTTTTGTTATGGCAATTTTTTCTACTAGCAAAGGACTAGAACAGTGGAAATGGCCATAAGTAGGGGCATGGTTATATAAATTATGTAACATGCAGACAATGAAACAACTGGATAGCCGTCATTGAGTAGGAGGTCAATTTCTATGTACTGATTATGGAAAGATTGTCAAGATTTTTAACAGATACGGGCAAGGTACAGAATTGTGGGACTAGTGTTAAATAAGGCAATGCACTTGCATATGCATATGAAGTTTCTGAAAAGCATATAAGAAACTCAACAGCATTTGTCTCTAGAGAAGAAATTGAAGGTCTGAGGTGAGAGAGACATTTGCTTTTCATTATGCAGTGAATTTTTTGCCATGTGCAGGTATTACCTTTGAGATTTGAAAAGAAAATACTAGAGAGAAAGAAAGAGATTTAAAACAAAATCAACCTCAGGACAGACATCTAGTCTCCCATGGTGGCTGTGTTGAAGAAAATGGCTCTCTGCAATGTTGTTCTGTTTGTGTGTTAGACAGATAACTATATATCTATATCCTCACGCCTTAAATTCGGGGGCTTTCTACCGACCTCTGACTCTACTTCTCATGGGAACTATTCCTAAACTGATTGAGAGAGTAACAAGCATAGCTCATATTTGGTTTTACTTGATAGAGAAATCTGCTATCGTGAGGCAAGCTTAAGAGTGAATCCTAGCAGTTGGAGCTGCAGGAGTACTGTGCATAAATTGGAGTAATACTTTGAAGCTGAGGGTTTCTTTTGCAGACCAGGAAGCCTTCTCAGTGGGTGGGATTCCACTAGCTTTAGGTTCACTTGCAAAAGCTTTCTGCCAAATGTAAATTCCACATAATAAGCAGTTTTCAAACTACATCCCTAGAGAACAAGCTTGTTAAAATTGTTCTTCGCTAAACAAATGTGTATTTGAAAAACTGGGGAAAATACTCATTTCATAGTTATCTTTTGGCCCCAGGGAATACTCAGAGAGGCTCGTGTTGAAGCAACCTGAGGGACGTATTAGCTGTTGCTGGCAGGGGTCAGTCCTGGTCCCAGTGCTGATTAATGTGCCCTGCAAGAGGACAGGCTCACCAAAATGTGGATGGTACCAAGCATTCAGGAAGGAAGCAGCATTTTGGAGACAAGAACAGAATTCAAACTGCTAGTAAATTGGAAAGGTAAAGAAGACAGACAAAAAGAAGAAGGGAGGAAAATATGAGAAGTACTTAAGATGTGGAAAAACATAAAGGTCAAACTCCAGGTGAAGAATTGCTTATGATGATCAGTGTTTAGCCAGAAACCCAATTCTGTGAATCGCACAAAATGGAAGAAAATAATTCTTTTATACCAAGAGCTTCTCAGGCATCATTTTGAGATCTTTTTTTATTTTGGAGTTCTAATATCTGCCTGGACAGATGTTAAGAAAAATCAGATATGGTGATGTGACTGATACATATAACCTAAAAGGAAGTATGTGAGAAGCAAAGATCATGTACATAGATTTCTAAGAAGCATTATGTGGAGGACCTCACAATAGCTTAAAGTCTGTGATAAAGGTTCCCATCAGGTACCACTATGTCTTAACAAAGATGAGTTAAGCCCCCTAATAACCTCCCTTTTAATTCAAATACCCTTGAGAGTAGATTAAGGAGATGATTATTTTGTGCTATAAACTGACATGAAACCCTTTATTTCTTATTCATAACACTTACTGAAATTGTAAATAAATAATTCAATCCCTTCCACAAATATTTATAGAGCACCCACTGATTGTCAAGCACTATTCTAGGCACTAGGTATTTATATTCCCTTTGAATTATGGAAACTAGCTAGTTTTTTTTTTTTTTAAGAGTTCATATTTTCCTTAAAGTAATGTATCTTACACATCTAGTAAAAAAACAGCTGGCACTCTTAGTTTTGCCTGAAGATCTCTTTGTCCAAACCTAAAAGATTATCAGTTCCATTTTCTATCTCCTAAGTTATCGCAGGACACTGTTTTCCCAAATATTTCATGACCATATAATAATGGGTCCAATTTGTCCAGTTTCCTGTAGCAGTTTTCATGACATTTTTCCAGCCTCCTGCCCATTTCCAGGGATGAAAACAATGACCTATATTTTAGGTTTTTGTTAAGGTAACACCTTATTCCTGGCATCAATTTCTGCCTAAGTTACTTGCTGCCACAAAAATAACACATAACAAAACACATAAACACACAGTGGCCTAAAACAGTAAGCAAATGCTCATGATCCTGTGAGGCAGCTCAGCAGGTCTCCTGGTCTGTGGTCAGTTACAGGTTGGCTAGGCAGCTTTGCTGACTGAGAATGGACTCAATTTGGGCAACTAGAATCACTTGACTCTGCAACACATATCTTAATTCTCCAGCTAGATAGCCTAGCCTTGAACTTAAGGCAATCACAGAGAAGCAATAGAGCCAGTAGAAATAGATAAGATTTCTCTGCTTGCCTTGCATTTGTCAAAGCAACACATGACTGAACTCAAAATTAAACAGAAGAGAACTCTTCTCTACCCCTCGATGAAAACAGCTGCAAAGCCATAGATGAAAGGCATGGAGACAGGGAGGGGTACATAATTGGGGGTATTAGCCCAGAAAATCTACCAAAAAAACTACCTTCATAGTCTATATCGAAGACGGTAAGATCTTCATGGCAGTGGGGTCAGTGATAAATAATCTAATTCTGGTGACTTATGGAGCTCAAGATGACAGAATATTCTGACCTACCAGAGGTAATGGATAAAAGAAAGAGAAAAATTGAAGTTGGAAGGTTTGGCATGAATGTGTAGCAGGATAGATTTGGTTTTAATTGAAGTAAAAAGACTGCACAATAAATAGGTATGAAGGTGGACCTTTATTTTGGACATTATTCCAAAGGAGATACTTGCAAAATGAACTACCTCAAAATTTAGTGACTTATAACAACCACCACATTGATACTGTGCATGAATCTGTGGCTTGGGCAGAGCTCAGATGGGGGAATAACTTATCTCTGCCACATTCAGCATCACTAGGGTGACTTGAAGGCAGGGGGCTGGAGTCATCTGAAGGCTCACCCACAGGTCTGGCAGTTAACACTGGGAAGACTCAAACAGCTGGGGCTGGAACAGCTGAAGCTCCCCACTCATTTCTGACCTTGCATATCCCATCACATTGTCTCTACCGTGTGGTGGCTTCAGGTAGCCAGACTTCTGACATGTCAACACAGGACTCCTGAGATGTGTGTCTTCAGAAACAGACAGCCAGGAAAAAGCTTATTCAACAAATTAGGTTTTCTTAAATTATTTTCAGAAGCCACATAGCACCACTTCCACCGTATTCATAAGAAGTGAGTCTACTTTAAAGAAAAGAGATTTAGACTCCACCTTGGAGGCAGGAATGTCAATGCCTTTGTGGCATATTTTCAAACACCCACAAAAGTGACAAGCCAGATGCCCATTCCGCTTCCAAACAGAGGTGATAAGGAGTGGCTCATATTTACCAGCCTGAAATTCAGAGCGGAGAGCCCAGATGGTAATACAAATTTGAGAGCCAGATAAGAGATCCATAAGCCAAGTCCTAGTTAAAGGTTGGAGAGATGAGGCAGAAGAAACAAGGCAGATGAAAGGAATAGTAAAAAAATGATAGGAGAGAAACCAAGGAAGTGTGATTTTCTGTAATCATTTCCCAAACAAAATGTAAGCCATGTGAGGGAAGAAACTGTGGTACCTGTCCTTTTATGAATTTCCAGCATAATGTCTATAGAAATGCAACAATAAAGAGCTCTTGAATGAATAAATGTTGAACTCTAGGAAGACTCAGGATAGAGGCTCAGCAACTGGGAGGATGGAAAATGAAAAAGCCTAGAGAAGGAGCCGGTGGTAAGGAGTTCAATTGCTGCCACGTACATAAAGCAGTTGGAAATGCATTTGTGGAATCCCATTGTGAGTTTTTGTCAATTTGTATATCACAGAAATGGCATTTGATATATTGGAAAAGAATAAATCCTCCAAAGAAGAGAGGCAGTAGAGAAAAGAGGAAAGAAATCAGTGACAGAATCTTGAAAAATACAGCTTCTTACCATGGCCTCCCAAACTCTAAATAATTTGGTTTGCGTTTAGCTTTCCAGCTTCACTTACACCTTTTCCCCTACTTTGTAGTTTCTATATCTAGGCACAATGATATCCACCCCTATAAAAAATGACCTTGATAATATTTGGTATGCAAAACAATGAAAGAAAAAGAGAGAGTAAGAGAGAGACAGAGGAGAGGGAGGGAGGAAGGAAGGAAGGGAGCGAGGGAGGGAAGAAATGAATCACTATTTAACATGATGTACCCCATTTCAGGTTTGCTTGGTTAATGGCTTCCTGTATCCCTTGGTCTCGGAGCAGGAATGAAGGGACAGCAACGGGAACAAAGCTGGGGTCTAGCATATCAAGACCAATAGGTTAAAGGATAGGCAGGACGGAAATAGGGACCAGGAAGGAAACATTTATTGCATACATACAACATGTACATTATACATATCACATTATTTCCCACCACAGCCACGTAAAGTTGATATTAGCCATATTTTACAGAAGAGGAGACAGAAGGTAAATAATTTTTCCTAGTTCACACAGCCAGTGGCCAGATCCAATGCTTTGAAGAAATGAAGGTCATAGATATGGGTACTCGCCCATGAGAAGACTGGGCTTCCACCTCAGCAAATTCGGGTATTGTCAATTAGTGTTCAAAACAGGAATTAAAATCATAGGTCCTATCCTTGGGGTCTTGGAGGTCAAGCTAGAATCAAAGTTACTGGGAAAGTAACATGCCAGGCACTATAAATTTGATCAAATGAAATCACAGTTGATATTTCCAACAGAATTATAGTACCTGCATGGGTTCTTTTGAATAGCATCTAGAGATAGCATTTGCATTTCATATGTTTGTGATAATTAGCCATTTTGAAAGGTAGCGTTGGTGGAGATAATTACACAACTGTGCACGTATTTATAGTTCCCTATACAATCATAGGTGAGCAGAATACTTCACTGTTCAATTAATGGGTGTTTAAATAATAGCCTGAACCACTGGATCGACTTTCTTGTTGAGATAATATAGCTTTGCAAAATAACTGCAGGAGTGTAGAGAAATGCTCTTAAAAACCGTGCTATAATGTCTAGGAGTGGGAAACTTGAGCCACAATAATGTGACTTGGGGTTAGCACACACAAGCAGAGGAGGTCTTCTCTTTTGTTGCAATAGAGGGCTCTAGTAATCAGACAACACTTGTGGAGAACCTTGCTATGTATTACATGTTATGGGGAATACAAAGATGAAGAAAAAAATATTATTAATAGTCTTTGTCCTCAAAGAGCTTATGACGTGCAACTGGCAGTTCCAGCAAACTCCAAGTATATGAGAAAGATATAATAAAAATATGATAATTAGCCACCCCAACCTCCCAGAAAAGGGAAGAGTCACCGTGGCTTGGGGGTAATTTGGGAAGGAGTCCCACAGACTGGAGGAGAAATAGATGAGCAAAGGTTCAGAGGAGAGAAGGTGTAATGGGTGCTCAGAGCACGGTGAATAGACAAATCTAGCTGAGAGGGAAGATTCATACCCGACAAGGCAGCAATAGAACTTGAGACTTGAGTGGAAGATTGGGTCTAGGTTTACAGTTTGAACTCAATCCACTGGAGAAATCTATGCAGAGATATGACATAATGAAACATTTTAGGAAGGGTTTTTTTGGTAATATATGCAAAATAGTTTGCTAATTCTAATATTTTTTCCTCTTCCCCTTACCATCTGGAAAAGTAATGTAACTGCACTTTATGTCCCACTGAAACGATCTTTCCTGTCTCTAATGACTGTTCATAATTGAAGGAAAGATAAATTTACTAAGTAAACCATGTTTTCCACATTATGAAATTCTCAACCTCCGTATTCAGTTCTAACCTGAAATCAAATTCATTTATGTATAGCCAAACTGGCCCATATACTAGTCTTATATTTTATCATCCTAAAAAAAAGAGAAGATACCAATTCTTTGGGAAAATGCTGTCCTGTTATAAAACCCAAAACAGAACAAAAACATGTATAGATCAAGTAACTCAAAACAATATTATTTTAGAACATCAAGAACAAATTCCGTTCATCTACCTATCCAGGGTGAGGATTGTGAATGATTATTTTCTTTTACAGCAAATTATTGTTGAAACTGGATCACAGGGTACTGATATCAAGTAACAAACACTGATTAATGGAAAGGCTTATATAAAATATATAGCCAGAGCCTGGCTCATAGTAAAAGATGACTGACACTGCTCTGACTACAGAGATTGACCACAACTAGCCAGATAGCCCATCATGTTGGGAAGGTCCCAGAAGTTTCTAGAAAAATATTTTCATTCATGAGAAGCTCCTAAGAAACATCCAGAAACAGAGCAATCTGGAATCAGTGTGTACGTGCATGCATGCGCACACACACTCACACATAGGAGAATAAGGCTAAAAAAAAGCTGGGACACTTTTATAATAATTTGGCCCAAAACAGATTATTTTTTGGTGATGTGTTCTGCTTTCAGGTTTCATAAATCTTGTTAAGTGTGTGGACCTGAGTCTGAAATGAAGGCAAGATAACCAGGAGAACCATAGAGTGAAGGTGAAAGCAGGGTGCAGTGAATTTTGGTTTGCTTGGACACTGAGGATGCTGAGACAGAGAGGTTAGTTGGGTGGCATGACTAGGAATTACATTACTTCTTATATCTGAGGTTTTTTTTTTTTAAGAAATTAGCTATAGGTACCTATTGGAAATAAAGACAGGAGTTAACCAGAGAGCACATGAACTTTTTAGCCCAGGAGGATTTGATTTTATGGGCCGAAACCACAATAATTTGTTTAAATGCTTTCAGAGTAAAAATGGAACAGAAAGCACAAGACATCTACAGGTTGCTAACTTAGAATGTTTTCAGGCCTTGGCTTAGCTATTCCATCAGTCTTTATTTAGGATCTCTTTTGCCTCAGTTCCTTTTTAATTCCAGCCACCATTCGTTGAGCATCTTCCACACGACAGGCATTACGTGCAGCAGTTCACATGCTGCATATCATTTAATATTTATACTACCCTCATGGTATAGTGCATAGTTTTATGCCCATTTTATAGATGAGGCTTACAGAGATAAATTAGTGTTTCCCAAATACGTATTTTGGGCCACCCCAAATGCGTAGCCCAAACACAAGGCTGGCTGTTAGAGTTGTCAAATAACTTGATTAACAAACATCGTTTTTGCTTCATACACAGAGCATAAATATTAGAGATCATGAGCTGTGACACACAAAAAAATCTATATGTTAAAATAATTGTACTTTCCAGAAGATTCAGATGGGTAGGATGCAGAGCCACTTAGTTAGGTTACTTGCATAGTGAGTAAGGCATAAATAACAGGTCTCTCTGACTTGAAAACCCATGCTCTATTTTTATGGAGTCCTGTTCTTCTTGATTACCTGGTACCTTCTCAGGCCACTCCCATGGACCACTTGGACTTTAGATATGTTATCTCTACTCCACTTTGGATCTTTTGTCTTTACCTGGTTAATCTGACCTCAGGAGAGCTACATTGCCAGCATTCCCTGGATAGAGTACTAGTCTACTAACCCAGAAGCCCAGATACACAAAGTGACTCTGAATGATCCCATATGAAACCCAGATGTCTCACTGGACTCCTTTAAATCACCAATAAAAAATAAGGGGAGGAAAAAAAAGATAAAATCCCATTACTGAAATTTATTTTAAAAATTAAGAAAACATCTGAAACAGATAGGAGCTTGGGATTCATGACTTGTCTGTTTCCGCTATCATTTTGCAGAAGGGAAGTATTGATAACCAGGGACAAGCAGAAGCTCAGATAAAAGATGGAGAAACATATGGCAGTCCAGCCACACGGTGTAGGTGACTCTTCCACACTAGAAAGGCTTTTACAGGTGTGACCACAAGGCCACCTTCTCAAAGGGCTTTGTATGGTGGGAAATTTATAGATATCTGACAATGACTTTGGGCCAAGCTTTACAAAAAGCATCAACAAAGAAGGAAACAGTGAGGACCTAAAGGACAAGAATGGGGAAGATAAAGTGTTTGAAAGCAGTTTGCTTGGAAACATAGATTTGGCAACCAGAAGCCTGTAGAGAGGAAATGGTGTCAGTAGGTCATTGGCAGCAGGTAGATGCATTTGAATTATGAAGACGAAAAGAGAACTCAAAGGAGTTACAATTCCCTGAAAGCACAATGTTATATCTTCTTCATTCAACAGCCTTAAATCCTTTATCCATCATTGTGTCTCTCATTGACAAATCATTTAGCATCACTTCTATTAATAGTATCTCCTAAGAACATTGGCATTTGGACAACCCATTCTATTGCAAGTTTTCATAAACAAGTTGTAATTTGAAGTCATAAAATTATATAGTGATTTAAAAAAACACCTCTTGCAAATACTACAAAACTCTTTTCCTTGCTCTTCTATCATCAGTTGAGAGCAGAAATAAACTATCTACATAGCAAGCTTATTTCTCCAAAAGCTGTATGAAATTAAGCAGCTAAAAATATATTCCATCTTTTTCAAGCATGTCAAGTGGATATGTCAGGTTGTTACTTTGAAGATGATTGTGATATCAAAAATGAAATACTAGGATATCAGGTGGGAAAGAGGCAGTGATAGCTGGGTAGCCAGGGAGATTTTATCTGTAAAAGATACTATTTCCATGTTAATAGCCTCAAGAGGAAAAAGTAAGAGAGCAAACCCATGGGCAAAAAATTCACTTGATATGGAAAAGATTCTGATCTGAATGGAAAGGCTTTTCGGAGTTTAAGATATAAAAGCAACATGTCTTTAACCCTGAAAATGTAGAACCAGAGTGTAGTTGATTAATTCAACCATTTCAAGCAGCAGACACCCTTAGAAGAGCCTTTCTAATAAGGCAAAGAGAAACAGGGAGCCACAAAGAACATAATAGTATATGTCTACAAGAATATAATGAAGAAAAGGGAAGTAAAAATGAAAGCACAGAACATGCCAAGGGGCCAAATCACCAAACTCTGTCAGCACCTCTTCTTCCAATGGGGAAAAATAAAGGGATGATGATAAACAAAATAAGGAAATGCTTGCACATCAGAATACATTGACTTTTGAGGTTTAAGGGAGACATTCTCCTTGGAGAGAGAAAATTGTTCCTCTTAATATGAACTAAAGATTTTCTATGGAAATAATTCACCTGTTCTATACATTTCTGTGCCAGATTCTGGCTTGAGACAAATTAGTTTTGTTGTATATTTGTTGTTGTTGTTGTTTTAAATCCGAGAAATAAGAAAATAAGCAAATCTCCAAAAGCTCTAAAAGAGGCACTTTGGATTTATTAAAAACTGTGAGCCAATAGCTTACGCACGAGTCAAGATAGACTACCAAGGGCACTGTACTAGTTCAAGAACAGACAGTTTTGAACTCCAGTACAACTTCTGCTGTTAATTTCTGTTGTTGGTTGGTTGGGACAATTTACACAACTTTCCATCCTTATCTTCTAGACTGCGAAGGAGGAATTTTCCCAACGCCAACCTTATAACCACATAATAAGACTTAATAAGATAATGGTTCTTAAGGGATTTCAATAACCTGAAAGAGAGAAGCAATAAAACATATCTTATTATCATCAACATATGCATTTTAGAATAATTATCTTAATAGCTCAATTTTCTCCCATAATAATGAGGACTACAATCTTGACTAATTTAACTGGGGAGTGTCTTTCATGCTTGATTTACTATACATGAGAATCAAATAAAACAATTTTCCCTCTTTCCTTCGTTTCTTCCTTCCCTTTCTTTCCTTCCTTCCTTTAGTTGCTGCTGCTTTTGTTGTTTGCCCACTACTCCCATAGGGAAAAAGCATTTTTGCCTCCTATAACTTTGCACTAGCTGGAGTAACTTTAGACTAAACGTTCCCATAGCTTAAGTTCTCATGTTTCAGCCCCATGAAAATACAGCCCTATGGAGATACTTTCACTGATTGTGACTAATGCCTCCAATAATAAGCTGTTGTGATGCTGCCTCTTCTCTTATCTTGCTCCCATATACTATCTATGCCAACGAACACACATTTAGAACAGCGTCTATAGAGTGTATTTTCATTCAGTTTGGCTTTGAAGAGAAGAGAAGAGCACAGCTGTGGAAGACAGAGGGTCTAGCTGTGCCACTGAAAGAGTAGGAACTTCAAAGCTTTAAAAATGATTCTGTGATTCAATGTGTGATTTTTCAGAGAAGGTGAAAAACTCTCCCAAGTATTTTGTAACATTCAGGAGACCATGTGATTCTCAACATGACAAGAAAGGCAGTAAGCTTATTTCCTTACAGTGATGAAGTTCATGCTGATATCACGGAAACAACTAAGTCAAAAAGAAGTGGGTTTACTGGAGTCAAGATGTTCTGTGGCTGGTAACTGTTAGCCTGGGGCTTGAGAGAACTCAAGGATTAGCAGTCCACTCCTTGCTGCTGATTTTCTGTGTATTCTTGGACCTTTATTTGAACAAACATTTATTGCACACCTCTTATGTCTTTGACAACATGCAGAGTGCTAAGATCTAGAGAATACATCCCTTTCCTGTGCCAGTGATGACTTTGATTCTGATTGATAACCTTTTAAAAGATAGCTTATTTATTAACAAATTATAGGATTTTTATGTAGATCTAGGAATAGTGTTAGACAATCTCAGGGGACAAAGAAATATAATATAGTCTATTCAAAATTTGGCAGGAAAGTACAGCACACATTCAAATAATTATTGTGTGCTAGAGCATCAGGAAAGTGCTAGAAGAGAAATGCAAAAGTAATAATTCAGTGGCATTCCATGGATTATAGCTATAAGTACCAATGAATGCTTCATGAAATAGGTATGTTTTGGCTTTCCAGTAAAACATAGACATGATCTTAATAGAGTTGGAGGTGAGGATCAGAGATTCACAAAGAGAAAGTCATGACAAAGATATAGACAGGAATGTGCAAAACAGAATTCAGCAATAACATATGGGCTACTTGAATTGGCATATGGGGTTTATAAAGAGAGCAATGAAAAAGACTGAAAAATAACGCCTTTATTTCAGACAAGAAAATTCAACTCAATTTAAGAGAAAGTAATGAAGCCCCAGATCATAGATGGGCTATTCTCAGCTTTAAGGTCTCTCCTTAGTTGTTACTATCTTGGGTCCCAGTTATTCTATTTTACTGTGATTTTTTTTTTCTCATAGCACCTACTAAATTAAAATTATTAGTGATAAATTTGCTTTTGATTTTTAACTGCCTCTTCCTTATACTCCAAAACCCAGGAAGGAGAAGAATCACTCTTTTTTTTTTTTTTAATCATTCCATAACAAGCACATAGCATGGTGCCTGGCAGCAGGTAGGGGACACTTGACAAATGTGTCTTGAATATTTGCTAGAAAGGAAATTCTCCAAAGTGGCATTTAAGGAACTTTTTCATGACTATTGGGTAGATTAAATGAGAGAAAAGAGTATGATACCAGGCAAGCACAGAAGCTCAAGTCATTCCTACTATCAAATGATTACATCCATAATCAAGGAGTAGACTTGAGAAGGGATCAGATCAATGGATTTTGGAAGGAAAGAGTCAGTAAACCTAGATTTGGGGAGCAAATAAATAAGAGAATATAAGATGTATCAGGATTCATTTCAGACTGGTTGGGAACATAGAGACTCCATTAGGAGGAAAAATGGGGAAAGCCAGCAGAAGAGATGATTTGGGGAGTAAGCCAATGTGTGGCTTCTTTGATTTTAAGATGTCAAGAAAATATGCAGGCAATGTTTTCAGCAGGCAGCTGGAAACTCCATGCTGGGCTGTGCATGTTAGCAGGCCCACGGATACAGAGTTGAGGTCACCTGATCTGAGCTGAGGTTTTATAGCTCCATTCTCCTTATACTCCAAGGGTGAATGTGAGGAGAATGGAGCAGAGGGTGATGGATAGCCAGGATCATGACGAATGTCCAAGTTAAGGAGTTGGGAGAAGGTAAAGCGCCAAAAAAAAAGGGCTAGAGCTTAGAGCTCAGATGCTCAGAGAATATGGCCTAGAGAAATCATCTACAGTTTGTAGGAACTTGCAATAAGAATAGCTTCTAATACCCCAGCACCCCATGCCCAATGCCCAAGCTCTGCCCTCACTTGCATTGAGCAGACCTCAATTACGAGTTCAAACTTTGCACCACTGTAGCTGAACCAAGAGGTGGTTTAGGGACCCTACCTCTCCATAATCAGCACTGGCCCTCCCAAGCCATTCCCTGACAAGCATATAATCCAAATAAAACTCCAAGCTTGCTGTGTAAATGCAACTTCCAAAAAAAAAAAAAAAAAAATCCCCTGGGTGCCAAATTTCCAACCTGATTGCCATTCCTGCTGGCCTAATACCTGGGAAATCTGTAGCAGCAGCAGGAGCACACTGAGGTACAACCTCAGCTAAGCAGGCCCAGGGGGCCGTGAGCAGAAGGAGCAATGCCTCTCTGGTAATGATCTGTGCACTTTGCAGCTGACAGAGGTAAGATGGCCTTATTGACCATTTTTCCTCAGAGACCCCTAAAATCAACTTGTCTGAGCATGCACATGTCTTTTAATTGAGCCCTTATTAGTAATAATAGTCTCCTTTGGCAGGGGTTAGGACACAGGTCACTTGTGGTCCATTCTTACTAACCCAAGATGAGCCAGTTCTTTTGTTTGCTCCTCAGTTATTCCATTTAGAGAGAATAATGAACTCTCATGATGGAGGCCACTTAAATAGTGGCTTAAATTTGATCACCCAAGAAAGTGAAAGGATTTCCATATGGGAGTGATGCTTGTGGTGTATGAAATTCATTAGTTGTGGTCCTTCTTGAAGGCAGCCACAGACACTATGGAGACTCCTCAAGGTTCCTCCTACTGTGATAGTTTCTCACGAAGAAGGATAAATTCTTAAAGATCCTTCCTAGTAATTAAGAAGTTAATAAATCAAATTGACAGTGTTAATCAATATATAAAGCCATAGCATTAACCTCATCATATTTGGAACAAGGAGAGTTTCAGCAGTAAATCTTTTACATTATTTTGAAGCTCTGTTCCAAACTATAACAATAGTTCATGGTCTTGTCATGCTGCAATCAATTATTTTATAGACTTAACTGATATGATTTCTGGGATAGCACAATGTCAGCCTGTAATCAGAGATTTTTCAATAGCTAATCAGAGGTTATAATTAAAGGAAATCAGGGTAAAGTCTGCTTTTGACAAGGAATGATACTTTGCTTTTAAATTTTATAGAGGTGATAAAAATAATTTAGAGAAGTTTTTAGCACCTCTTTCAAAAGAAGCTCCAAGCACTTAGCAAATAACAACTTATTCCTCCTCCTTCCTGTGGAAGTAGAGGAGAAAGAGATCATTGGGTTGTATAGTTTATAGATTCAGCAGAGAAAATGCTATATGCAGAGTTTCTTTTGTTTTTTAAAATAGCTCCTTTTATTCAAGTTCATGCAAGCACTTTGGAAATAATCATTAAGGCTACAAAATCCACACTGAGAATACTAGTGACAAAAAGCACCTAAACTGGGGGTCAAGCGATGCCTGCTATGGTTCTGACTGGCAGTACTGCCTTGGATAAGTCACTTCATCTTTATGTAAAGTGAGGAGGTTGTTCTAAAAAAGGTTTCTCTACCTCAGCACTATTCTGATTTTGAGCTGGATAATTCTTAGTTTCTGGGGTCTGTGTGTCTGTGCTCAGAGTGGTCACAGAGCAGGTGTTTCAGAGGTATTTGTTGAATGAACTACATCTGCCAAAGTCATCTCTCTCACCTAGAGCTTCTATTAAATAGTTGTCTCCACACACTGCCACCTGAGACAGAGTGATTCACTTGGTTAAGTGCTCCTAAAGGAGGGTCTACTTCATCTTAAGGACAAATTGAAGTTCACTGAGGGGATAAAAGAGGTAAAGGGCATGTCAGGAAAAGGAGATGACATGAAGGTGTGAAAGCACATGAGGAAGGTGAAGGCAGCCACCACACATGGGCCACCATGTGTGTGCCTGTGTGTGTGTGCCTGTGTGTGTGTGTGTGTGTGCGCGCGCGCTGGGAGGGGTAATGAAACCCAAAAGGTAGGTTAGGGCCAGGTTGTGAGGGGATTTGCCTCTCACCTTCTGTAACCACCCAAACTTTTTGTTAGTTCAGAATACAACACGGTATCACCTATAAGATTTCCTCCCATATCAAGTAATAATTATGTACTTGTTATTCACTGCACTTTGAATAATTTTAACTTTTGTTTTAAACAAATTGGCCAGACTATGAGGAATCACATATTTCTTAGTCTGTGCTGGTTGTAGGGATGCCAACAAAGTGTGAGAACAGAAGAAACCACAATGCACTCATAAGCTTTAAGAGGAGATGTGAATGCTATTTTCTGGACTTTTGTGAGGATTAGGTAAAATAAATGCTAAACACTTTCATAGTACTTGATGTGCAGCTAATGTGCTATACAAGGTAGTGATTGGTAATGTTCTTACAAAACAAAATTACAGTCAAGCTTCTTTACCCAGCGCAATCAAGACTAGTAGTGAGCCAATAATGTCCACTAAAGCAGGAAGCCATTAAAGACATAGCTATCAAATATTTTAACTGAAACTGATAAATGTCAATCTATTTACAAAACTTTTGATAGAGGATCAGAAACTTTTCTTTGAGGATTTGGTCTTCTGCTTGGAATTTCAAATCACCTGTATTGTTTAAACCACATCCTTGATATTTCCAATTTCAGCTTCTTTAAAGTGAGTAGAAATTTAAAAATCACTGACAAAGCATCCTGAGTGCAGAATCTAGATTTTTATGACACTGAATGATTTAAGTGCCCACACTTAATTGGATAGCTTCCCCTCCAACCCCCTCCCCCCCCACACACACACCAGAACACTTTGCCTCTATGGAGACTTAAAATATTTCAACTTATTTTTTAGCGCAACATAGGGAAGGAAAAAAAAACACCTTTCTTTTCACAGTAATATTTTATTGGTTTTCAAAATATTTAAATTATACGTCACACCTGTTGTAAACAGGTTGGACTGTTTGAGAACTAACACTGTTGACTCTCTAAAGTTTACAATTGCCTAGATTGGTTAAAGCAGCAAGGAGTGGGCCTCTGCAGCATGGACATTCACAGAACGGGACCCAATGGTCACCATGACTTTGGGCCTAGGATTCAGACTATTGTCCCCTCCCCCTGCCAGCAGAACTGGCATCAGTAGGGGGCTTGTTACATATGCAAAATGTGCGCCCCCATCCCAGCCCTGCCAAAGAGTACCTGCATTTTAGCATAATCCCAGGTGACTTTCATGCATGCTACAGTCTCAGAAGCTTCTCAGACTTGGAGCAGCAAGATTTTTAGACTGGTTCTCTACCCTGATTGTACTTTAGAATCCCTTGGGGAGCTAAACATCTCTGAGGACTACACTCCTGGTCAATTACTCCTGATCAATATATCTGGAGGTACAAACTCTGCATATTAAAAAAAAATTATCAGGTGATTTCAACATGCAGCTAAGGTAAATTTGCTCTCAAACTTGAGACAAGGCAGCTGAGAATACCATGGAGGAATTGTTAAACACAGATTGCTGGGCCCACTATCAGGGTTTCTGGGTCTGTGGTTGAGTGGAGCCCACGTGAAGCTCATGTTGTTGGTCCAGAGACCTAAATTTGAGAACCCCTGGCTTAGAGACCAAGTGCTCACTTTAGACTGGTGAGTTCAGTGGGGTTATGTAAAACAACTTCTGCTATTAGATAGCTCTTAGGTTTTAAAAAAGAGACAAAATGAGAGAACAAAAGGACACACACATGAACACAAACATGCTGAAGAAGTTTTTTTGTGTGTGTGCAAAAAATACAGCATCATTCAGTTGGTCTCATTTTCTAAGCCATCACTCCTAACACTTTCTTTCTCCTTTGAAGCTTGTTTCTACAAATTTAGCTGAAAAGCTAAACTTTGTCCAATTTAAGTCCCCTACACTTTTATGACACATTTATTGGCATAGATGGTGTAGAATTCTGAAGGAGGCTGGAAGTAGCTGAAGTGCTGACTTGCAGCGTTCAAAGGACTTGCACCAAACTTGCCTGACAAAATGTGCTAGATCTCAGGCTGCAGATCTCTATCAATCATTTGCATGATTTTTTAAGCATGCTTCTTTCTTTTATAATCCTTCCAAATTTAGCCTATGGTAAGAGCCTTGTGAAAATTTCTTTGGGTCTTGAGTCTAGGAGATTTGCAGTACCACACATTGTCTGGGAAGTCATTGTTCTCTAATTTTCAGTAGAGTTTCAAATAAATGTAGCAACACAGTTTTAGGACAATCTACTGCACAAAGGATTCCTATTTAATATGAACTAATCCCATTTTACAGAAGGGAGAACTAAGTTACTGCAAGGGTTTATCTTGTACTTCACACACATGCATAGCATAATCACTCAGAAATTTTGTTTACCAGATCAATATATCTGAAAGCGAAATCTCCTTGGCTACATTTTCTGCACAGCAATAAGGCAAAACCTAAGTAAAATGAAAGTAATGAAGCAGGGATTGAGAACAAGTGCTTCCTTTTCTGATGGTTAGAGAGCTGATTGTTGGTAGCTGTCTGTCATACACCTGATTTCACATTGGTGGCTCCGCCCACCAGTCATGTAGTGTGTCTAGATACCACGTAGCATGACTAAACCAATCTAAGGGAAAGAAATGCTTGCTTGGTGCCTATTGACAGCAGCTCCTTTGAGCTCAGCAAGACCATAACCAAGAGAAACCAATAACATCAGGGAAGACTGGAATTTCTTTGCAGCCACTTCTAAACCTCACTATTCAAGGCAAAGGTGATGAGGTAAGGATAGAAGTCAAACATGTACTTGGTCCAACACACAAAAATTCTCAATAGCTGATACTCTTGGCAGAACCAGAGTCTGAAAGTGTGTGAAGTGTGTAGGGCATAAAAGCCTCATGAGAATAACCCTGGTTAGGTAGGAATCCCTTAAGGATGGTCTGCCACACTGGCTTACAGCAGATGTTAGAAGGAGCAGTGGATTAACAGAAGCTCTTGACATGCTGAAAAGAATCTTCTTGGAGGATGAGAGGCAATTCTGAGAATCAAAGCATCATAACTTCAGAGCCCTGTCATCTTGGATAAAAGTCCCTGGAAATCCATATTCTTTCTCTAAACTGAGACAGTGAGAGTAAGAGATTGATTTGAAATATCTATTGGGAAAGCCACAGAGAAGTAGCAATCATTATGTCATTTTCCTGGGGTTTCTGAATTAATTGTCAGGATATTACAATCCTTTACTTCTTTCCACCAAGGACCCAATTATCTGCTCTGTTTTCTGGGATCTGAGCTGCCCCTTTCCTATGATTCCATTCTACATCAGCAGAAAGTAGCAAGGAGCTTTCTTGGTAGTGAGAACATTTTTTCTTAGAATAAAAATATCTCTGCAGGAAGGTAGACAAGCCTGCTGTCCAGATTCCTAGCAAACCCATAATTTTCTATGAATATTAGGTTTTTGAACTGCTTCTGCATGAACACTCTCTGGCTTGAGTTCCTGGGATTGCTTGTTTGGCCACTAAGCTGTCTGCCTCCCCATCTCCTGAAGTTACAGCTTCATGCCTGCCTGTTCCATCCTTTCCCTGCTGACTTGTCCAGTAAGGCAGTTCTGAACTATCTGCTAATCAGGCACTAAATACTCATTCTTTCAACTTGGTCTCTGATTCTGGATTTATAATTTAGCTCCCTGAGAGCCAGGAGTAGTATTTAGTGTCGCATCTTATTGATTCTGCAGCCCACCTGCCTGGGTTCAAACTCATCTTTGCCAGTTACCTATTGAATAACCTTGAACAGGGTAGATAACTCTGGTTTCAATTTTTCTATCTATAAAATGAGGTTAATGTTATGACCCACCATACAGTGTTGTAATAAAGGTTAGATGGTTAGTGTCTGTAAAGACTTAAAAATGACAACACACAGCAAGCCCTACCTAAATGATAAATGCATTTAAGTCCATTCTTGGGCATTGATTCTCTAACCTGCCTTCTCTTATCCTAGACTTACATTCTCCTTTTTTTATTCTTCTCATTTCACAAATCTTCTACTACCTATGGCAAGTATAGTTCAAGCCCATTTTCTGAAGTTTTTAGCTTGAGGAAATCTTCCATACACTTAGTCAAGCACTTTTTCCCTGGAATTTTATGTCATTGTTAAGAGAATATTCTTTTATTGCACTCAAAGCATATTATACCAAGCTCTTCAAAATACTACTTTGAGAAAGCTGTTCAGAGACAAGACCCAGACAAGCCATTCAAATCAGCCATCACTGATGATCCCAGAAGACTACATTTGTCCTTAGTTAGCTAAAGTATAATGTAACTCCAAAACTTTTTTTGTTTTTACAAGTGCTATCTAAGATTTTAAAAGAAAAAAGCTTGAACTGATTGAAAATTCTCAAAGAGGAAGCAAACTCTAACTCATTCAGGGTATGGAGTCAGGTCACTTGAATGATCTCTCTACATTCCATAAATAATATAATGTGTACCTATTAAAAAGGACCAGGTATTGAATGGCTCAGTGGGTCTGAGTTACAGAGACCTTCATCTCAAGGTCATTAGTCTAAAGGCAGCACAGTTTGAGGAGAAGCCTGTAAATCCAGTTTTTCTGGTGAGCCAAAAATGTATTTTCAGTAATTAGTGCTTATGTGAGTCTAAAGGATCATGGAAAATATGTCCATTCATTTACTCATTGAACACAAGGCTAATACAAATTACTCTGAGCATCCAGGTTCAAAAATAAAAGAGTTTCTGTGAGAAGGCAGGGGTGGGGTGGGGAAGCAAAAAAAGTCAGAAGAAGAAAAATACAAAAGCACAGTACACTTTGTTTACATTCAGGTCTAGGCGGAATATGTACCTATGTCACTCTTTTGTAAAGTTGAATGGACTTGGGACAATGACACAAGAGAAAGAGAAAGCAGATCCCGTGAGTTACATCTGGGAGGAAGGTCAGGGGCTTGGACCTCATCTGGGAGACCATACCTTGGCTCTGGGACGTGGGCCAAGTCACTCATCTCTACCGTTGTACAATGGCAGGACTGCATCAGAGAATCCCTCCAGCTTTGAAAGACTATGAGGCTTTGCAGTAACTTAAATAAAAATGGAATTGGGGAAAATGTAACCTGTACTATAAGCAGACACATATCAATAAATACAATGGAAATCTGCTATTAATAATAAAATCAGCATTGCCACATTCACAGAGCCTATCAGTCGTTCAGGGAAGATGTGTCTGGCACCCATTGTATGTTAAGCATTATTTGAACTTTACATGTGACGACAGAACTCACTACTCAATCAAGATCCCTTCCTAAATTCTTACAACCCTTGCCTCCATCACTAACTTGGTACTTTTATATATCCCTGTGGGTCTATTTATATGTTATTACCTTTTATGTACAGTTACCTTGTCTTTCTTACTAAACTCTAGCCCATTAATCAATTTAGGTAAGCAGAATAAGTAAACCTTTAATTCTGCCAGTGAGCTGTCACTTCTCCTTGCCTAACAAAATCATCAAAGCAGAGTTTTCCAATGTAAAATAACTCAAATATATTCTAATGGACTTTGTGTTTTGTCTACCTAGAGAACATTACACATAACCTTGATTTTTATATTATGAATATCACCTTTCAAAAATGATTTAGAATGGTCCTAAAAGAACTTTCCACCTTGGTCAGGGACTTATTACTCTTTCACACTTTCTAATGGTTAGACTTCCACAATATTTATCATGTAAATAAAGTGATAGATCAGCCATGCAATTAAATACTCAGATCGCTTGAAATATGAGCAGCAGACAATCAGATGGCCTTTTACTCTGGTTGCTTAAAAAGAAACCCCAGCAATTCTAATTCTCCTTGCTATCCAGAGAGGAAAGAATTAAGTTGGAGAGAGGCATGGATAGTGGCAGTCAGTAAACATAGAAATAAAATCGAACAAACCTGATAGATGAAAACATGAGTGAGCTGGTGAAAACCCAGGCAAATTGTTAGTTATATATGTCCAGCTGCAAAGGTTAATGGTTACATTACCGTCACAAGAAATCATACCTTGACAGTAAAACCTCAGAAGACTAACACTAAAAAACAATCAAACAGCATCTGTTATTGCCTAAATGACTAAATGCCCTTAATACAAATATTAGATAATCCAAACCCAATTAATTCAGAGCTCATTTTTCTGGTCCCTTGCATTTCAAATTAACAAAGTTTTTACTCTACCTGACTGGCAAATGTTTCCTATCACATTCTATTTGCATCTAATTATTTCTTGAGGCACCAGATATAAGTGGTCTAGGATCAGGGGTTATTACAGGCTTTCTCTACAGGTGAAGATATCAACATTGGTCAGAATTCAACTGTGTTAAGGGCCCATATTATCAGTGTCACGTGGCTGTCACATTTCACTACAAAGACAGATAATTGCCTTCTAATAAGAGATAAGCTTATGCCATGTGGATGTATGTGTGGAACACCAACAAATTCCATTCATATTGAATATTTACTAGTTCCTGCAAGCTCAGTAAGCTATGTTCTGTAGTAGGTTCACAATGATTCTTGCCCTTAATATCACAAGGTATGTGTGTTTATGTGTGTAATCAGGGTAAGGAAAACACCACCACCACACACAATACTGAGAATTACATAGTGAAAATCCTATTGCACAGTTACTGAAGGCAGGGGTTTTATTATTTTTCATTACCTGCTCTAATATCTATAACAATTCCCTAAACATAATAGCTAAGCATAAACATTTGTTAGGGAAATAAAAACATGAATGAAATTTTAAAATGCTAATTAAAAGCTAAATAGCAAAAAGGCTATAAGGATTTAGAGAACAGATATACTACTACAGGTGGGAATATTCAAGAAAAGCTCCAGGAAGGAGGTAAAACTTGAAATAGTTCTTGAGACATAAATAGATCTTGAGGAATTCATATATATTCCACATAATTCAGCATTAGGTTCCCATTACCTATTAGGCACTGTGTTAAACACTGTTGAAAATGCAAATCTGAATTCTGCCAGGCTCTTGTTCTCTGTGACCTTATAACTTAGTAAAGGGCATATAACATAAATAATAAAACATGTTAGAAGTGCTGTAACAGAGATAATATAGAGTATAATGAGAAGTCAGAAGAAGGCTTCTTGGAGGCTGTGTTAAAGCAAATTATTCAATTGAGTTTTAGTGAATTTAGAGCAACCAAAAATTTAATGGCAGGAAAAATGAATGGGAAAAAAGGTCATTCCAGGTAATAAGAAAAGAACTCGCTTCTTGTTAAAAACAAGAAATTCCACATTTTAAAGAGTTAACAGATGAATAACATGTCAAATAGACTGAATTTTAAATGTGTTTAGCAGCAGAATCTTTTCATTATTCACTTATTTATCCAATGGGTCTTTATTGAATACTTGTTATATGCCAGGAACTGTTCTAGGCATCAGGATACAGAGGGACTAGGTTCCTGAGGAAAGACAGATAATAGAGAAACAAGACAATTTCAGATAATACGAAATCTTTAAAGAAGATGAAATAAGGTAAATTATCTTCCAGTCCCATCCCTTGTTCCTGAAACTGAAACCACTGTACTAGAGCCTCGAGTCTGCAAAAGGGAGTCATGAGACATAAGCCTTGAAAGCTGGGATGTGGCCTAAGTGTAAAGATTCCCAAATATCAAAGGGAGGACTTTGCATAGCTCACAGGGAGTCACAAGCAAGAAGGCGAAAATCAAAGCTGTCCTTTATTACAGTAGTTCTCAGTCCCTGTGGTTCGGGGATTGGCTCTGGCCCATGAACTGTGTGTTATGGGTCTAC
Organism: Microcebus murinus; assembly: GCF_040939455.1. Lineage (NCBI taxonomy): Eukaryota > Metazoa > Chordata > Mammalia > Primates > Cheirogaleidae > Microcebus > Microcebus murinus. The sequence continues at coordinate 21,130,195 of NC_134120.1, forward strand.
AACATGACCTTGCCCTGACAGCTAAGTGAGCAGTCCATGGACTTGTCTCATTAAACTCGGTGTAGAGCTATTTGGGTTAGTTGCATGTTGTATGAGCTGCATACAAGTCAAGCATAGTAGGGTCATAAATCAGCTCATGATGTATTAGTAATCAAACAAGCAAACAAACTAAAAATGGTCCTTTAACATAGAGAGTTTAAGAACTGCTTTGCAATGAAGGCTACTATTATGTATTGTTTATTATGTGTCTAGATTATAAATGCTTTGCATGGATTATCTCGTCCCATCCTTTCTGCAAACCTGTTAGGAAGGAACTTCCATTATCCCCTTTTTGCAAACATGGAGCACTTAAATAACCCTGAGTCACATGACTGGGAAGAGTCAGAGGCAGGATTGGCATTGAGTCTCTGTGACTCTATCTACACCTCACCACCATCCTCCACTGTCTCTCCACCTGTCTCTGTCTTACTCTGACCTGAGTTTTTTGGAGTAAGGGCCCATTATTTTTTCATCTTTGTTCACTTAGAAACTGGTACATAATACAGGTCTGGTAAATGTTGGTTGAATAATTCAGAGGGAGGAATATGGAAAAACTGTGTAGAATAGAAAGGGAGGGAAAGGCTGGAGGAGAGGAAAACACACTGCTTTAAAAAGCAGTGGAGCTGTCAGGAGACTGAGGGTAAATCCTAAGGTGGTACTGATAGAAATGGGGAGGGAGAGGGCTTATGAAAGATAGGGCCATGGTAGAACCTGCAGGATGTGGCGACAGGTTGGAAGTGGAAACGAAGGAAAGAGAAGTCAAGGATGGTACCAACGTGGGAGCTGAGTGGTTGGGAAGAGTGAACCAAGAGGAGGGCAGATTAAGGGAGGGTTGTAGAACACCGTGGGAAAGATGTCCAGCTAGAAGACATCCAGCTGGAAGTACACAATACCCAAAGAATGCTGCTTTGTTTCATGTGCACCAATTTAAATTGTATAAAGACCTTCTATAATGGCACCAGAATTTCCTTAGGGTCACAGCAATAAGGAATAAAGGGGAGAACCAGGGAGACGGTCCTGCAGCTGCAGTTCACAAAGCTGAGAACCTGTCATCAACTGGCCATGCCACAAAAGGGGCTGTGGCTAGAACAGATAGATATTATAAGTCTGGGGCTAAAAATCCTTTCAAATCATTGCTTGCCTTTATCACCCTATGATGGGGCGGGGGGTGTTACTTGTTACAGATGAGCTCCTTTTACAGCATTCGTGAGCTTTGGTTTTTCAGTGGAAAAATCTCTTTTCTTTCCAAAGCTCATAGTTTTGGAAAGGATTAATGCTCGCCTGATTATCCTTGGCTCTTTTTAGGTAAGAATGAGTCTGCATCAGGTTAAGGGCCTAAAGTGGATGATTTCCCAGTACACAGTGTCTATGTCAAAGATATATCTTATCTATAAAATGAACAGTCATTTAATTATGTCATGGCCTATAAAAGGACTATATGGGACTTATCCAGCTTTCTACTCAGTTATACCTGTAATTAAGATGACTCCTGTATTTTCTAAAATTAATCTATTATCCCACTTCATAGTATTTAACCTGCTGATCTTTTTATTCATTTAAAGTCTCCTTAAATTTAGCAGAATCTCATTTTCCTTCACAGGACAGTTGACGTGGCTCTTTTTCTCTTTACTGTATCATAAATCTTGGCAAGGACGCTCAATGAAAAGGAACAGTCCGTGGAAGGAACCCTGGCCCAGGGACCCCAGGGAAGATGAAACAAGCTGACAGTAGCCTGGCCCATGTCTTCAGGGAAATTTAGTTCCACCCTCCAAGGCTTGAAGAGGTTAGAAAAAACACATTCAAAACTAATAGAACCTCTTATTTGTAGGGTGAACTTTCTCTATGAGGATAAGTTTTAAAAGCTGGAAGAGTCAGACTAAGACAAACCAGAGTGGCCACTATACCCAGGCTGTCACAAAGAATCTTTGTCCTTAATTAGCTAGTGGGCCCGGGCTGGAGCAAGCTAGCTTAGAGAGGCAACTCCTATAGGTCAGATTCTGCCAGGGGCAACATTAAATTACAGCCACTGCTGGCTATCCCACTGGGAGTCAGGAAACCCAACATTCTGGCTCTTCTGTTGTTGGGGGAAGAATGTTTGTACCTCATTCCTGAAATGAGTAAGTTGAAGCCCTATCCCCTAATGTGATGGTTTTAGGAGGTGAGGCCTTTGAGGAGTCATTAGAGTTAAATTAGCCCATAAGAGTGACCCCCATGATGGAATTAATGATTTTATAAGAAGAAGAAAAGATGCTTCCAGAACTGTGAGAAATATTAATAGATGTCTGTTGTTTAAGTCTGTGGTGTTTTGTAATGTCAGTCCAAGCTAAGACATTTTTTAGCTTCTTCTGTGAGTTTGAGGTTCCCATTTCATCCTTGGTCTCAGTTTGCTAATCTGCAAATCAAGAGACTTTTCACTAAACTCTAAAATCCCTTTCATTTATAATGTTTCCTAATCAATCACCCTCAGCTCCTTAGACCTAAACCACAACTATAGGGTAGTTTGTGAGGAAGGTGCTGGAAGAAGAGGGCAGAGAGCATGGAGCGCATACAAGGAAGCATCTTCATTCCATGGCATGGGCGTCTTCCGTTATCCTCTTTCCTGCCACTAATAGCTCAGGACCAATCAGAACCATACACTGCTTGAAGGAAGCTTTTCCAAGGATAAATAATGGTTAATATGTTTGAACAAGAAAAAAATAAATAGGAAAATACAAGAGATAGACTGAGAGTGAATTTCCTTTAAAATCAAAAATAAAATTATAAATGAGACTATGAAAGAAGAGTAAAAAATCAATTTGAAATTCACGAGAGAATAATTTCTGAAGGATAACCACAAACATACAATTTTCCCTAAAGGTTTACCAAAACATGCATTTATTCAGGCATTCAACAGATATTTTTTGAGCACCTATAATGTGACAGGCACAATTCTAGACACTAGATAGATGATCTCATACACACACACACGGATCCCACATAACACAATCAAACACTTGATTTTTCTATTATATTTCACAAAAAGAAACATTTGTTTTCATACCCCATATACTTTGAAATGAATGCTTTTCTAAATTCTAGTGACATTAGAATAGATATAATACATAATGGGTTTCTGATATAAGATGTAAGTGAAGGAAAATACGGTTCAGTTGCACTCTTCAAAAAAACTAATATTTTAACTTGAATCAAGAACACATCCAACACTTGATTAGGAGGATTATTCTTGGTATTTTCCAAGATAGTTCCCCTCAGGCTACAAGAATCAAGTTGCAAAAGGGAGTACAAAGAAGGGCACTTCCGTTCTATTCAGTTCAGCGAATGTTTTTCAACACCTTTTCTGGTTTTAGGGGTTTGGAAGAGATGCCAAAACTAGACAGACAGCAAGAACCTTACATATTTGTAGGAAAAGGCAAGTTTAAAAATGATTAAATTCTTGGTAGAATATGCTCAATTCTACTAGAGATGCATATATAAAGGGCTATGGGAGAAAATCAAGAAAAATCCTATTTGATTAAGGATGAGCAAAACTTTATGAAGTAAGTAGCATCTGCATTGAGATTTACTGGGTATTTGAGGGGCAAAAAAACCCAAAATGGTGATGTTGAGAAGCAAAAGAAAAGCAGGTTGATAACAGTTTGGGTTCTATAGACATTCATTGAGTACTTACTCTAGTAAGGAATTGCATAGGATTTTTTTTTAAATCTCACAACATTCTCTTAAGACAGCTATATCATCAACATGGTATCAGTCAGGATCTAGCTAGGAAAACAAACAGCTTCCAATATTTATAACCAAAGATATGTAAAGCAGGAAACTGAAGTAGCACAAATATTGGCCAAAGCAGGAAGTCAATAAAAGACAAAGGTGGGAAAGGTAGGTTAATAGGACGTGGCAGCCAAGGTCACACCCTCTGGGGCTCTAGACTCAGCCCCTCTAGAGATAAGAGACAGGCAGAGTAGCCTCCTTGCTTCTCCTTTCTACCCATCCCCCTGTCTCTGGCCACTGTCTCCCTGAAGCCAAACAGAGTCAGAAACCAGCTTACCAGACTACCTGGGAGTCTGCCGCCTGCAGGAGTGAGCCCTTACAAGATGAAGCCGAGAAGTGGCCAGTTAGAAATACACCTGAGGATGAGGGGCACAGGCCAGGGCTGACACAAACTCCCTTTACTGATAAGAAATTCAAGTGCGGACAGATGGAGGCGACACCTGACATCACTCGGTAAATGGCAGCACTAACATTCGGACCCAACACCGACTCTATCTCTAATCTTTCTCAAATGTCACAGTTACCAGTTTCATGAATGGCCAGAGTACTCATATGTAGCAGACAGGGTTGCTTTGGTGAAGGCATCAAAGGCCATTTCAAGGAATTGGAATCCATTCCTACTACTTGGAAACTTCACAGAGGAATGGAAGCTATGAGTTATGGAGCAAGAAAGTAAATGCTCCTGAAACCTCCCAGTGAATGGTAGTGAAGAAGGATCCCCATAATCCCCTTGCACACTTCCCTGCTCTTGCTCACTGAGCTGAAAAAGAAGAATCTATGTAAAAAGTTTCAAAAAAAAAAAAAAAAGGCAATCAAGGCCTTTGAGAGGGGCTAGTAAGACATGTCAATGGGACAAAAATAGGATCCATCATCTCTATTCAGATAGCATTAAGACTTAGCTTCCTGATGCTATTACACACATTGGCTAAGTCTTCCAGGCTTTCTTTCCCCTTCCAGGCAAATAATGACAACAGTGTTTTGGTTCTCTAACAATTACTTTGCTTGCTGAGGCCTATAGACAGCTTTAACTTGGCCTATAGATCTTCTAAACCATATTCTCACAGAGGGCAGAGGTGAAGAAAGAGCCTAATTTGCAGGTGAAGACCACCAGGCACTGAGAGGTTAAATGACTTGCCCTGGGGTCCCCCAGAGATCCTAGAACAAGGGGAGATGAGGAGAGGCCTCCAAATGTCTCCAGCTCTGGCCTCTATTCTCCCACTTAGAAGAACCCATGGCAGGGAAAACAGCACTCCCGTGGAGAGGCTCTGGCACCTACTTCTTACAGTCTGGAGATCGATGCTATCCAGGCGTCCTCAAACTACGGCCTGCGGGCCACATGTGGGTGTTTTTGCTCATTTGTGTTTTTACTTCGAAATAAGATATGTGCAGTGCGCATAGGAATTTGTTCATAGTGTTTTTAAAACTATAGTCCGGCCCTCAAACGGTCTGAGGGACAGTGAACTGGCCCCCTGTTTAAAACGTTTAAGGACCTCTGCTACTAGCACTTCTCCCTGAGCACCTCCCCCGAGGCTGAGTAGGCAGGCTGGAGAACGTCCCTGTCCTTATTGACCCTTTCACCCTTTCATGACTTAATTTTCCACTTTCCCTTCTGTAGATAACAGAATGTAAGAATTAGAAAAATGTTAAGTATTGTCAACCTAAATAACAAATAGAAAGAGGCTCTCTTAAAAAAAAAAAAAAGATATTTATTGGGAAATAAAGCATTGCAATGGGAATACATGTGCCATAGTAAACTGTGTGTGTATTCGGGGAGATAAGGAAGACAAAGCTTTTTTAAAGAAAAATGAGGAGAATTATATAATTGTTTTGAAATAATTATCTTTGGTGACAAAGATCAATAACGAGGGTGATGCCAGTTCAAGATTGGACAGGCAGTTGCTGGGCAGATGTCCCTGCAGAAGTATTTTTTGTGTAAGGTTGTGATAGCCTTTGTGCAAGGCTGTAGTTTTTGTACTCTTTTGTGATAGTTTGTCCATTCAGGCACACAAGCGTAAGACCTTCTCATCATGGCTTTTCCTAGCTCTATTTCTCAGGGTTTTCTTAACATTAGTGGCTCCATTTTGATTTTGACAACTTTCACAATTTAACAATTGGCTCCTATGAGCCATTAAGAGCCAGCTTCAGTACACCAACTACCATAACCCAAAGCCTCCAATCCCACTTGCTGTAGGTCCAAATTCATAGCCTTTCTCAAGATCCAGCCTAAATGCTAAGCCCAGTGCCTGGTTGGCACTCACCAAGTATCTGTTCAAGAAATTGAATGCATGGAATGCCACCAGTTCAAAGGGTCCATTCACCACCGTTCACCACTGTTCTCCCAGATGGCAAGAATCAAGTCTTGCCTTCCATGATCTTAAAGAGCATTTATTTTATGTAACTTTTTTCTACCTCTTTTGATAGCTCTATGTTTTTCAACATTTATTCAACACTTACATATTTCATCTCCCCAGCTAGACACTAAACTCCTTGAGGGTAGGAATCATGTCTTATTCATCTTTGTATTCCTGAAAAATCCTTGCCTATGCCTTGCATGAAACCAACACTCAATATATGATGAATGAATGAATTCTGACGAATCAAGATTGCCCTGGGCTTCTTATGGATTGAAAATAACTCAGTGCTGCTCTGCCCAAAACAAGAAACTTGGAAATGTTAATGACTTGAGCTATCATGTGCCTATAGGAAAAACGAACACAAGTTGCCTGTCCTGATGATATTGCATCCCTTACCAGAGCAAAATCGCAGAAGGTGCTTTTATTAAGCAAAATTAACCCCGGAGGCTAGGGTTACTGTATGGTGAGAGGGAACCATGTAGCTGCTCCACTCTCTGCTCTGTTGGCTGTTACGTTTCTATCCTTCTCTCTCACAAGTGCCCCTCCGCGAGCTACTGCCTGTTTCTGGCATCATAACAAGATGAGGCAATAGTTTGATCGGACACTGGCTGGAACACTGGTTCCAATGCTTCTGGTCCAGAAATGTGGACCAGCGTTTGGGCTGGAACAGACTTTTAAAAACTTAAAAGTTTTCTATGTTAATAGTAAGTATACCATAAGAATACTTTAGCACTAACATTTTCAAATTTAATGTGTCCAACATGAAGTACATTACTTAGTATTTGGGACATGATTTTTAGATAAAGAGAAGTAAAGGAATAATGAGGATATGTTACAAAAAAAACGTTAAAATATGAACTGGTTGTAAGTGAAGTATTGTTTGCAGACAGGCAAACCAATACGGTGCAATTGGTATCAAAAGATTCCTGCTGGCATGGTTTATCTGTGGATATTTAAGTAATTTATTTTAATGTTCAAAACAGAATCTAGTAGAATTATATTCTTTCCTCGTTTTGATTTAAACTCTGATTTTTTCCTTAGAAAATTCTCTTTTTTGGAAATCGTGGTATGCAATATTTTATTTTTGCTTATTTTTCAACATTCTCTCTCTTCATATCACAAGGTATGATATAAAGTCTCCATTTAATCTCTGTAGTTCATCTTATTTCAAATTCTATAGAAGAAACACTTTATGGTGTTATAAATATCATGCCATAGAATTCCTTCTGTCTACCTTTCTCATGCAGGAATATGTTATCAAACTGAACTTGCTGCATCTTTGACAGTGGGTGTTCCATTGTTATCTACCACTCTTTATTCCACGGAGTCCTATCTACACTAAATGCAAGGCTGTGATATGGAAACAGAAGGTGTTTCAACTTTTAAAATCTTTGGTGGGATTGATAGCAGTGCTGGCATGAAGGCTGTATGAGTGACAAAAAGCATAAAGCACATGCAGAGGCTTGGTACAAAGGACAATTTTTTTTTCACTTGTTCATATGTCTCTCTCAAGCCCACAGCTTTGGTGAGAGTTCATAAAGAAAAATGATAACAAATAATGTATGGATGCTTTTTGCATTTAAGGGATATCCACATATGTTGAAAGACTTTCAGTGAGTTTGATTTCTGGGTTACTCAAACTGGTTAAATGCGTTAAGTGAAATGATGTTAATAGCATCCTTTGTTGATGCTGTGAATGCTGTATAGTAGTGTCTTGTTTCACATACATAAATGGGATAAATAAATGAACTGATGCTGATGGTTATGACTGAGAATATTGACTGAGTTTATGGCAGTTTTGAAGCAGAGTTCACCAGTGAGTACAGCATGTGTCTCAAAGAAGGGAGGAAGTTCTCCACAAGAATGCTACTTGTGGCAGGTCTGAATTTTGGACTTTGATGCTTTTTAGGCAGTAGCTAATGCCTAAAGTCCTCAACAAAACTTTTTCTTTAAAGAAAGTATTCAAGTCAAATTGGTATTAACTGATCAACACTTATGTGCATATAATAGTAATATTCATTGGGTATCAGGTAGGTGTGGGCAGACGAGTATATTCACACGTAATGGGTGCAGTGTGCACCATCTGGGGGATGGACACGCTTATTGCTCTGACTCAGGCAGGGCAAATGCAATATACATAACCTAAACATTTGTACCCCCATAACATTCTGGGGAAAAGAAAGACTACGTATTTAACATCCATTAGTTTAACTTCTAATAAACATTGTATACATATTTGGCATTTGAAAAAAAAAAAAGACTAGAAGCTGATATTCAGAAAGCTTAGGAAGCTTGTCCAGTGTCAAGCTTGTCCAATCTCAATTGGTAAGTAGCAGAGAGAGGACAATGACTCGAGCCACTGTGACACCACATTAACAATTCTGTGAACACTGTCCTCCCCATACCATATATGAAGGCTATCTGGGGGTTTTTTGCCTGCCTCATCTGCAGTTTTCTCATTTTTTTCTATTTTGAAGCTGTCCCCTCATTGTTCCATGTGTTTCTGTTGGGTATATCAATTAAGGAGTCTTGCTTTAAAAGTCACAACAAAGGCACATGGCATAGGCTGGCTCATCAGAATACCCCACCACCCTGAGCACAGCTACTGGACCTTGAATGGGCATATAGCCCAATGAGACCAGCCAGTTATTTTGAAGGGACTGACATTAATGATAGAAGAAATAGAGTACCTTATTGCTATGGTTTGAATATTTGTCCCCTCCAAAAATCACATTGAAATTTAATTGCCATTATATCAATACTAGAGGTGAGAACTTTAAGGATTGATTGGGCCATGAAGTTGGGATTGGTACTATTATAAAAGGGAGACTTAGGCTCTCCTCTTGCCCTCTGTCTTGCTCTCTTGCCTTCCACTACGTGATGATGTAGCAAGAAGGCCCTCACCACGTGCTTGAACCTTGACATTGACTTAACCACCTCCAGAACTGTGAGCTAATAAATTTCTGTTCATTATAAATTATCCAGTCTCAGGTATTCTGCTACAGAAGCACAAAATGGACTAAGACAATGACCTTTTGAAATTGTGACCTATGAATACCATGCAACATATAACTACTAGGTGCCATTTTTCTACTCTGGAGAGATCTTGCTGAGAATTAAGATAATACAAAGTAAAGAAAAACTGGAAGAAAGTTTAAGGAAGCTGACTGTATTAACTGAACCTCTGGATCCAACTATACCTGAAGCTGGTAAAGTCCTAAACTGTCAGGTCATTGGAGCTAAAAATGTTCCTGCATTGCTCAAGCTTAGTTGTCAATTCTTAACAGATTATTCCAATCTTTACTTCACCTCTGCATTGAATATCTCTTGTGCCCTGCTTCATATCCTCTGTGCCAAGCCTTTACTGTGTCTACCAGTTCCACGCAAGTAAAAAACTGAAAGCATCTGGAGAGGTGGTTAAAAACTCAAAGCATCTACATCATGGATCTCTCACTTTATGTCCTGGGTTTCCCCAGCTCTCTGAGAGAGAGCTTTTGGGAACTACTATGTACCAATCTACAAAATACAGAGAGTTCCCATCTGTTGTACAAATATAGAAATACAAGGGGTTCCCATCCCACTGGGCAATTTTTGAGCAATGCAAGACTGGAACTGGTAGATACATGCTTTCGTTTTCCATCCCCCAGGCAGTCAGTTCAAAGGCATATCCTTCAAAATTCCCCAGATAGGTCCAGCCCCAGCTTCCCAGTGAGGGTCAGGTAGATAGTACATCTGATATTGGTTCTCCACCTTCCTTAGCCTTACTTCCGAAAGTAAGTTACGTTGGTACAAGTTGTGTTTCAGGATCTTCTTTTCTTAGAGGATTCCATACTCTACAACCTCTTAGTGGTACTGAGTAAGTCCCATATCCCCTTCTTGGGACTCCCTTCCCTCCCTTCACTTCTGGGATTTTTTTTTTTTTATGGTTTTGTTTATACCTTTTCTGCCTTTCCTTTAGTATGTCATTCATGAGCTTCTCTTTTCCAGTTGCCTCTTAAACACTGTGTTTCCTGGGGCTCAGTGCTCCATCATATGCCCTCTAGAGAGCTCGTCCACACAAGCATCTTCACCAGCCACCCATAATCATTGCTAAATCTCCACCCTGAACCCAGACCCCTATGAATGAGTGAGCAAAGATGTCTCCTAACCCTCAGAGGAAAGAATAGATAAGACTACTCCCTGTTTAAGTATTATTTTGCTTTGTACCAATTTGATGCCTGGCATTAAAGTAGCAACACAGATGTGCTGGCCAGTTAGATGAATGTGCGTTATTCGTCTGTTTCCCTAATCCCTATACCTCAAAGGGACCTTATACTGCACAATTGTGCACATTTCTGAAGAGGTATGATAGTACACTCCCTTCTCCTCTACAAATATCATTTTATTTTTAGAAAGTTGAGAATTTTTATACTGCCCTCTAGGAATTATAAAATGGCAAAGACTTTCAACAATCATTTTTAGTGGCAAGAGTTACTTGTATTTCGTTGATGAAGGAAGTTGGGAATCTGGAGGAGGGGAAGAACATTGAAATTTTTGCTGCAATGCCTGTGGGCACCACCTACTTCCCTTAACCCCTGCTGTCTCCCTGAGCCACTGGCCAGATGTAGGTTTCGGTTATTGATCCATTTGCAAGGCCCCTGGATCCTGGGATCCTGGAACTCATGTTTATTATAGATAACATAATAGGAATTAAGGCCAAGATTCTGAACACCTGAAAAAAATTACAAGTGACTAGGAGAATGTAATTGAGCCCACAGCTAGTTCTCTTCAATGATCTGTAAATATAGAGCCCTGCCTGGTGACTCTGTTCTCTACAACCTCAACAATCCTCCAGCTCCCCAGGGAGAAAATGAACTGGAGACCAACCGAGCAGCCCATCCCTGAGACAGTGGCAAGGTGTATATTTATGCATCTTGCCAATGATGCTTTTTCTCTGCTCCCAAGGCACTACTTCCTGAACTCAATCACCTTATAACCAATTGCTGTTTGAATAATGCAAATTCAAACCATGTTCTATAATTAATCTATTGTGTTCTATCCAATTTGCATTATAAATCATAGGAACAATGTCTATAATTGCCTTTTTCCATGGCTAAGCTTATTAGAAACCTGCTTCAGACAGAAAATACCCTGAGTGAGAAGAAGTTGTGACACATGTCCTGTCATGTTCTTTGGGCTGCCTCTTATACGGCTGTTTAGAAGTTAACAGATCCTGGATCCTGCATTAAACTATCTTTCTAGCCAAAGTTTTCTCAGTGTTGAGCAAGTGACTGCAGCATAGTAGGGAACTGATTGGAGCTGACTACACTTGGATGCTGTAACTTCGCTTCCTAGAACCTGAGGTTGAATTTAGAGAGAGGATTTGGTCCTGCCTCATAATAAAGCATGCATCTGACTCAAGTAGATCTTACAAAAGCATCAGGTGAACAAGAAACAGGTGATCTTGTGGGGGGTTTTCTTGGCTTCATTTTACATAGCACACAGCTAAAGACTATCATGTATTCTATTTTTATCACCTACAAGTGGAATCCAGGACATTTTTGTCTAAGGTAGATAGGTTCTTTCTCTCTAGAGACACAGCCACCAGGATTAGTAAAGGGCCCCAGCGCACAAGTCTGATTTTCATTCCCTAGTGACTGTCAAGTGTCACTCTCACCAATTGTCAAGCAGAGCCCAGTCACCCAGAGGTAGTTGACACTCTCCCTGGCCCATTTACGCAATCCTGTAATACAGGACTCAGGCTGCTCTCATCTGCCCAACCTCAGCCACTCTCCCAAAGGATGTTGTCTGATGTTCAGGACTCTTGGACTCACCTAACAGAACGGGCAAGGGAGTTTGCATGAGGAGATGCTAGACAGCATCTCTCTCTCTCTCTGCCTGCTGCCTCCTAGAATCACAGCCTTGCTCAGGTCTTCTGAAGGTGAGAGAAATCCCCCCATTTGTTCACTGTGATGTTGGCTCCAGGTATAGCCATCATTTTTTCTTTCTTTTCTGCATATAAAGTCATTTCCTGGATAGCCTTTTCAAAGTAATCAAATTGCATTGCTCTCTTGCTCTAAAGATAATTTTTAAAAGATGATTTTCACTATTTTTTGAACATAGGATTTTGAAAGTCTGGTAGCTCATCTAGAGGAGAAATAACTTAGAGAGCAGTGATTGTAAGTGTAACTGCAAATATAAGTGGGTCTTCCAGAGAGGGTTTCAGAGAGTGAGGCAAGAACAAAGTTAAGAAGAGAACTGAAGCACAAAGCGATGGTCTCTTCTTGGGGTCTGCAGACTGGAAGCCCTCATGTTTGCAACCACTCAACAGCCAATAAATAAACATCCTTTGTGTCTATGATTTTTAAAGGATTATCCTTGGTACAAAAGATACAGTGTACAAGACACAGGACCTCCCCTTAAGGACCTTATAGAGGAGTAAGTTTGATGAGCTCTAGAAAAAAGATCAGGCTAATGGAATACCTGTGGCTTATAGGAAACCTGAACAGAAAGTATTAAGGTGATGGGGGAACTAATATGAGGAGGAGCTAAGTGAAAGGGCAGGAGAAAATTGTGCCATCATAGAGTTCTTGTGGCACAAATACCTCTAACTCCAATCACTAGGCCACATGCACCTTTGTTTTTCAAACCAGAAATGGAAGGGAGAATCCTGTCAAGGGAACAGACAGTGATGTGCCAAGGATATCTGAAGCCAAAGAATCTTCTTGCAGTATCCATTTTGTACAAAGATTTTAGGTGGCAATGTGTAAATTTACATGCACTACTGCATAGAAAGCAAAATTCTCTTATATTTTAAAAACATAATACCAGCCTTCAGAGAAACTCTGTGCTTATTTTCAGGAGATTGCCTCATACTTTGTTCTGAAGCTGCAAGTTACTGTCATCTTCCCTTATAAGTCTAGGAGTGAGAAGGTTGTTGAGAACTTAACTTTCTAGCTCCACAAGCATGCTACAGGCTCTTCTTATGTGTGTGTGTGTAAAACAATAGATTTTTTCCTCCCAGCTCTATGGTGGTATGATTGACAAATACAATTGTATAAATTTAAGGTATAAAATGTTATGCTTTATGTTGTGAAATTACCACCACAATCAAGCTAGTTAACACATCTGTCAACTCAGTTACCTTTGTTTTAATGTGTAGCAAGAACATTTATGATCTACTCTTAGTAAATTTTGAACTATACTATACAATATTGTTTTTTTTTTTGTTTTGTTTTGTTTTGTTTTTGAGACAGAGTCTCACTTTGTTGCCCAGGCTAGAGTGAGTGCCGTGGCGTCAGCCTGGCTCACAGCAACCTCAATCTCCGGGGCTCAGCGATCCTCCTGCCTCAGCCTCCCGAGTAGCTGGGACTACAGGCATGCGCCACCATGCCCGGCTAATTTTTTGTATATATATTTTTAGTTGGTCAATTAATTTATTCCTATTTTTGGTAGGGGTCTCGCTCAGGCTGGTTTCGAACTCCTGACCTTGAGCAATCCGCCCGCCTCGGCCTCCCAAAGTGCTAGGATTACAGGCATGAGCCACCGCGCCCGGCTACAGTATTGTTTATTAGTTACCATGATGTACACTAGATCCCCAGAACTGAGTCATCCTGCACAACTAAAACTTTGTACCCTTTGACCAACATCTACCCATTTCCCTACGCCCGGCAATCACCATTCTATTCGTTTCTATGTGTTCGACTTTTTAAAATTCCACATGTAAGTGAGATCATACAGTATTTGTCTTTTTCTGATTTATTTCACTTAGCACAATGCCTTCAACGTTTATCCATGTTGCCCCAAATGGCAGGATTGTCATTTTTATGACTCAAAAATATTCCCTTGTATATAAATATATATATATATATGTATATATATATACTGCGATTTCTTTATCCATTAATCCATCCACACAAATGCTTAGATTGTTTCTATGTCTCAGCTATCATGATTAATGCGGAAATGAACGTGAGTGCAGATATCTCTTGAGATAGTGATTTTGTTCTCTTCAGACATCTACTCAGAAGTGGGATTGCTGGATCATATGGTCATTCTATTTTTATTTTTATTTTTTTGAGAAACCTCCATACTGTTTTCTGTAACAGCTGTACTAATTTACACTACCACCAATGGTGCGACACTTGTTATTTCTTGTCTTTTTGGTAATAGCCATTCGAACACTTGTGAAGTGGTATGTCATAGTGGTTTTGATTTGCAATTCCCTAATTGTCAGTGATGTTGAGCACCTTTTTATGTACCTGTTGGCCATCTGTGTGTCTTCTATGGAAAAACGTCTATTCAGGTCCTTTGTCCATTTTTTAATCAGATTATTTGGTCTTTTTTTTCCTACTGAGTTGGAAAAAAAATAGGCTAAAAGAGACTTAGCAAGTATCAGAACAAGATTCAGGTATAACACAGATGTTGGAATGATAATACAGGGAATTTAAAATAACTATTAACATGTTAAGGGCTATGATGGAAAAATCAGACAACATGCAGGAACAGATGGGTAATATAAGCAGAGGAATAAGAATTTCTAATATAAGTAGAAATTCTAAGAGTCAAAGGAAATATGACAAAATAACTAATAGAAAGGAAGAATGTCTTTGATGGATTCGTTAGTAGACTAGATGTAGTTGAGGAAAGAATCAGTGGGCCTGAGGATAGGGCAATTGGAATGTGAAATAAATTATAAAGCATCATATAATTACTCATAATTACAAAAAACTGGAAGCAACTAAGATGCTGTTCTATAGATGAATAAACTGTATTGCATATCTTCAATAAAATACTATAATGAGTGAATCTTAAATGCATATTTAGTAAAAGAAACCAATCTGGGAAGACTGCATGTATATGACTCTAATTATATAAAATTGTGTAAAAGGCAAAACTATGGAGATGGTAATAGATCAGTGGTTGTCAGGAATATGGACAAGAAGGAAGACTGAACAGAGAAAGCACAAGGGATTTTTTTTATGGTGGTGAAACAATTCTTCATGACATTACAATGGTGGATAAATAAAAGTATGGATTTGATAAATCCCATAGAACTTTACAGAACAAATAGTACTAATTTAAGACTCTGAATAGCCAGAGTAATCTTGAATAAAAAGATTAAGGCACCATACTTTCTGATTTCAAATCATATTAAAAGCTTCAGTAATCAAAACAGTAAGGTAGTAGCATAAAGCAGACACACAGATCAAGAGAATGAAATTGAAATCCCCCAAATAAACATATATATGAATATAGTCAACTAATATTTGACAAGGGTGCCAAGAATATACAATGGGAAAAGGATAGTCTTTTCAATAAATGGTGTTGGGAAAACTAGATACTCACATGCAAAAGAATGAAACTGGACCTCATATTACAGCATTTACAAAAATTAATTCCAAATGGATTGAAAACTTAAAAATGTAAGACCTGAAATGATAAAATTACTAAAAGAAAACACAGGTGAGGCCGGGTGCAGTGGCTCATGCCTGTAATCCTAGCACTCTGGGAGGCCAAGACAGATAGATTGCTCAAGGTCGGGAGTTTGAAGCCCGAGTAAGAGTGAGATCCTGTCTCTACTAAAAATAGAAAGAAATTAATTGGCCAACTAAAAATATATAGTTTAAGAATGGGCAAAACTAAGCTATGGCATTAGAAGTCAAGGATACAGTTACCTATTGAGGGTTGTGGTGATTAAATGGGCATGAGGAAGTAAACACAGATGCTAAGAATGATCTGTTCCTTGAATTCTTTATATAGAATGTTTAATATATGAAAATCCATTGAACTATATACACTTATGATGTGAATTGCCTGTATGCATGTTACACTTCGCTAAAAAGTTTAAAGAAACATGGACAACAAAGTTTTCTTTAGCTATCTTACTTGACTCTTAACTAGATTCTGCTGGCAATATATGTGAAAATGCTTTGAAAAACCCAAATGCTACAGTGATGCTATGAGTTATTATTACTATCATCATCACTGTTATTTTCACTATCATCCTCATTGGCATCTGCTTTGCATACTGTTGTTTATATGCAGTATTACCCCAGGTAGTTGCTACTTCTCTAAGACAGATTCTAGCCTCTCTAAATTTATCTTATAAGAAATGAGAAATCTGGCCAGGCACGGTGGCTCAAGCCTGTAATCCTAGCACTCTGGGAGGCCGAGGCGGGCGGATTGCTTGAGGTCAGGAGTTCGAAACCAGCCTGCGCAAGAGCAAGACCCCGTCTCTACTATAAATAGAAAGAAATTAATTGGCCAACTAATATATATGTATAAAAAAAAATTAGCCGGCATGGTGGTGCATGCCTGTAGTCCCAGCTACTCGGGAGGCTGAGGCAGAAGGATTGCTTGAGCCCAGGAGTTTGAGGTTGCTGTGAGCTAGGCTGATGCCACGGCACTCACTCTAGCCTGGGCAACAAGCGAGACTCTGTCTCAAAAGAAAAAAAAAAGAAAAAGAAAGAAATCAGAAATCTGAATTCGATGTGAACTTTCTCAGTACTCAGACTTCTGGATTTTCCCTTTATTGTGACATTTTATGGAACCACAGGGTAACCTAAAGCCAATGTAAAACATGACTATCAGAATTGCCAAACACAAGTTTCCTCATTAGATAAAACTTCATTGGATAAGAAATATAGTCCTTCCTTACTCTGCAGGTGGAGAGCTGCACACGTGGCCCATTATCATTGTCACTTGGGTTTCACAGTATTTTTTCTCCATATTTTCTGTACTCTTTCCCTTTGGTTTACCACATAGAAGTTATTTGGTAGCTTCTGGTTTTCACAACAGTCTTGACAAGACTTCTTATTCTTTGTGCAGAGTTTACCCATCCTTACTTTCGAATGTTTTCTAATCCATGTAAACATTCTTAAAAGGGTTTATTCTGCAGAGACGAAACTCAAGCCCTTTAAAAAAATTAAATGTGTTAAATCAAAGCCATAAACAACAAAAGATGCTTGCTCTGCATTAGGAAACAACTTAATTGAATGCAAATGTAAGTGATCAAATTTGTAATTTTATGTAGTTAAAGCTACCATGGCAAAACTTACTAGGCCATTCCTGTGGGCAAATATTACTAAGTAGAGAGAAAAATAGCCTGGAAAAATGCTATGATTTAAAACAACCCAAAGAATGGAAGAAAATTTTGCATATCATGTATCTGACTTATATCTACAAAATATAAACAATGATTACAACTCAATAATAAAAAGGCAAATAATCTAAATTTTAAAATGGTAAACACATTTTAATAGACATTTCTCCAAAGAAGATACATAAATGGCTAAAAAAATATGAAAAGATGTTCAACATCATTAATCATCAGAGAAAAACAAATAGAAACCACAATGAGACACTACTTGACTTCCTTTAAGGAAGTCTATAGCCTCACTAAGCTTCTAGGAAAATGGACTCTAACAAGTATGAGTGAGGATAAAGAGAAACTAAAGCCCCTATACATTGCTGGGGTGGTATAAAATGGTGTAGCCACTTTGGAAAATAATCTGGCAGGTCATCAAAAAGTTAAAGTCTTATTAATTCCACCCCTAGATATATACCCAAAAGAAATAAAAATGTATGTCATCATAATGACTTGAAATGTCCATACCAGCATCATTTGTAACAGACAAGTGGAAAATCCCCAAATGTCCAACAACTGATGAATTTATAAATGTGGTATATCCATATAACAGAATATTTTTTGGTAGCTTGAAAAATGAAATATTAATACATGCTAACGACATGGATGAACCTTGAAAACATTATCATAAGTGAAAGAAGCCAATCACAAAAGACCACCTATTGTATTATTTCATTTATATGAAGTGTCCAGAATAGGAATAAATATAGAGACAGAAAATAGATCAATGGTTGCCTAGGGTTGGGAGGCTGGAAGAGTTTGGGAGATAATTGCTAAGAGATATGGGTTTTTTTATGGAATAATGAAAATGTTCTAAAATTGATTATGGTGATGGATGCACAACTCTGTGAATACACTGAAAGCCACTTTAAATGGATGAATTGCGTGGTTTGTCAATTATATCTCAATTAAGCTATAAAAAATAAAAGTGTGATGACTGAAAAGGCAGAGGGAAGCAATAGAGAAAGTAGTAAAATCAATGAATGAAAAAACTTGATGTATTCTAACGTAGCTGTTTTGACTACAGAGGGCTGCAAATTAACCTCTGACTCTAGGAGTGAGACTCAGATTACTCGCAAAGTTTTAAGGCTCATTTTTCCTGCATATATCCAACTGTAAATGGGAAAAGAAAATATGAATAAATCAGGACAGGTAAAAATAAATCATGACAACAATCTCTTTTTGTATAGATTCTAATTTAATCAACATGCAAAATTAGGACCTCTCAATCAAAGAAAAACAGTAACTTATCAAAAGAATAAAATCTCCTGGAAAGTCTGTGGCAATCACATCTCTTTTGCCAGAATGCATTTTCCTTCTCCAGGTAGGTCTATCAAATAGCCCTCAAGTGTTCCATTAAGAGTATTTACTTTCATGCATTCCTTTGTAGTTCAGTCATTGTTGCTGATACAATTCTTTTAAATAGAGAATATACTTCTGTATATTATTAAAGCACAAGACAAAAAAAAGTGTCCACAAGTCTGACGATTTCTAGTCATTTTCATAGACATGACTTCCATTGTTAGTTTTCTTTCTTTTATAAATAAAATGTCTACAGAATTGCCACAAAGCATTACGTTTCTTGTCTCTTACCTTGAAGAATAGAAAACTCCTAGAGTTTATTAGACAATTCTGAAAGCTCATTTGATATTTAGTAAAATCTTAACTTTCCACAAATCTATGGATCTGTCCCTTGTTCTTATAACAAGAACCCACATTCTTATTATGAAAACCTATGAAAATTAGAGACAAAAGACAATAATTTTGATTGACATCCAGGAAAAGAAACTGTTTGAGTTTCTCATCTTCTCAGTCTGCTCTGCTCTTCTGACTAGGCTTGTACATAAATCTGTCCTGACCCCTTCTCTTCTTGCCTCCTGCTCTGTCTTATATAGAGAGACATGCAAACTCTTCATGATAATGAGAATACAGTTGGCAAACTGATGCATAGTGCTGTTTATTGATACTGTCCAAATATGACCTGAAGGTTGGAAAGGCCCTTAAACATCATATAGTACCACCATGTCTAGTGACATCCAAATACCCTCTACCAAGTTTGTAGTTGAATTCCTCAACCAAATAGAAGCAGCCAATTCCATTTCAATATAACTATTGCTGGTTTAAAGTGCTTTATAAGTAATTAAAATTATTCTAGACTCATTATCTTAGAGTTCTATATAAAAGCAGCCTATATATTGTAGTGTCTTACATAGTATCATCTCACCGAATCCTCACAACAGCATCATGAATTAGATAGTATTATCTCCATTTAAAAAATACTGAAACTGAGATTCAAACATCTTAGTAAGTTTTCCCAGGACTGTACTGCAAGGAATGGCTGAGCCAAGATTCCAAATATGGGCGTTTGCACAAAAATTCATGCTTTTCCATTTTGTTTCCCAGGACCCCTGAGAATCTGTCCTCTTTAATGCTACTACTCATCCAGGGATAATCTCCCATTATTTCAAATGTTTTCCACCTAAGAATGTTGGATTTCTACTCAACAATCTCCTCTGAATCTGTCACTGCAGGTCTGTTTCTTTCTTGATGTGTGACATTCAAAAACTCAACATTTCTGGAATGGTCTGGAGGCTCTACCAGGACAGAGTCAAACAAAATCATCATCTATTTTCTATAATGATATCCACAGCAAATAAGAATGCACTTACTGATTTTTATTGGTGGTAGGAGTTTGGATTGTTTTGTTTTTCCAGTAATCTTTCAACCTATACCTTGGGAGTATTCAAAAAGCATTTCAATTGCCTATAACATTCATTCTCATTTTCTTGATTTGCAAGTCAACCATGTAAGGTAGGTAGAGCAATTATTAACACTCTCTTTTTTTCTTTTTCTTTTTCTTTTTTTTTTTTTTTTTTTTTTTTTTTTTTTTTTTTACAGAGAAGGAAATCACAGCTGGCAGAAATTGTCATAAAAATGCTGAAGAGGTAGGAGTATGACTTGATTCTCTGTCTGCTGACTTCAGTGTAGTGTTGTATTCACCATGTATCGCTGCTGGCAATAGCTAAGCTAACATTGAGAGCCAAAACTGAGTATTCTGACCTACAAATCCCTGCTTCTTTTTCACATGTTGTTGTGAAGCATGTCTTCCTTAACTTCTTTTTGGGAAGTTTTTGTTGTTGTTGTTGTTGTTTTAATTCAACTGCGAGTCCTTCGTTTGGCACTGTTTATCTTCCTAGGTGTGATTATCAAGGTCTGTGGAGCTGGCCTCTGTACACTCCACAACATCATATATGATAAATGTGATGGACACCAGTGCAGAACTAAAATCTCAGAGCTGAGTTGAGAGTTATTTTTTTATTCCTTTTTAGCACTTTGAAGATATTGTTCCTTTGACTTCTAGTCTGTATTATTTTTGTGAGAACTCTGTCAACATTCTTAATATTGCTCCCCTAAATATACTGTTTCTTCTTTTTCTATACCAGGAGTTGCCAAACTTCTACTGTAAATGAGCATATGGAAAATATTTTAGGCCTTTTAGGCCAAGAGGAAAAATTGAGGATATTATGTAGAAACTTATAATAATCGTTTAAAAATACTTTTGAACCATGGGTTATACGAAATCAGTTTGTGAGCCACATGTAGCCTATAGGCTATAGTTTTCTGACCCCTGCACTAGACGTTTTTATAATTTCCCTTTTATCTTTGGCATTCAGAAATTTAACTATGTGATATGTAGGTATGTTTTTTATTTACATATATACATACATTTATTCCACTTGAGGTTCACTGAACTTCCAGGAGCTGAGAGTTGATGTCTTCAGTCAATGTTGGAAAATTCTTGCCTATTATAACTTTAATATTTTTTTCTGCTCCATTTTCTCTCCTCTCTTTCATGGACTCTGATTTCTTATATGTTAAATCATTTAAAATTGCCATGCTGGTGTTGAGTGCTCTGTTCAGTAATTTGATTCATTTTTTTCCTCTCTTTGTATTCCAGCTTGGTTACTTTCTAATGTACTATCTTTGCATTCACTGATCTTGTCTTCTGCTGTGTCCAGTCTGCTGTTAAGTCCATCAAATAAATTCTCTGTGTCTTATATTGTATTTTTCAGCTCTTATAATTCCATTTTGCTCTTTTATCTAGTTTCCACGATCCACTAAAATTTTCGATTTGTTTATGCAAACTACTTCCCACTTCTGCTAGATATTCATAACCATATTTATTATACTTATTTTATTGCTATTGACTGCTAATTCAAACATCGGGGTCCTCTGTAGTTCTGCTTCTATTGATTTTTTAATGCTATAGGTTAAAGGTCATATTTTTCTTCTTTGTTTTCTGGTTATTTTTTGGTAAGCCAGGTATTATGTTAAAAAAAAAATGTAGAGCCTGAAATGAATTATGTTTACCCCAGAATTAGGTCATACAACTTCTACTCTCAGACCATCAGAAGAATGAGGCTAAGTCAATCTAATCTGTAATTGAGCTGGGTTTTCTTTTGTCACAGCTTTAAAAAGATTCAATCTACCACAGGCTTCAAAAGTTTTGTGGTGAGAACAGAATTTTCCCTGAGCAGAGCTTAGGATCTGAGCACCACCACCAAAACTACAGACGTATTGTTATGCTTCACAGTCAGCCACCAACCTTCTGAACTACAAGAGATCTCTTTCAGCTTCATAACTCAGCAAACACCTTCTTTGGGGTCCCTGAAGAATTCTCACTCTGCAGCCCTATACCTGACTTCCACTGCTTTGGAAAATCTCTCTATTCTACTGCCTTACCCCTACCTTTCAGTAAAGGCTCAGTGCACCTCAGGTACTTCTCTCTTAACTCTTCTGCCTCTTCTCAGCCTTCATCCCCTAGTGCTGTTCTTTTGATAAGGCCCATGCATCTTGGTTGGGGGGCAAGGGGAAATCTCTCTTAGATCTCCTGCCTTATTTCCAACCTGTGAGTATGTCACTGTGCTCTTACAACCATAAAAGCCTCATATGCTTTGGAGTGGGGAGATCTTGTTCAGCTCTCTGTTGTTTTGGCTAACTGCTGACTTGCATTTATGGAAGGCCCACTTCACCTCAGGGAAATTCTTTCTCATTTATCCCCTCTGCACCTAGCCCTTGGTATGCTATTCCCATGTACTTAATTAAGGCCTTATAAGAACTATTTGGAGACTGAATTCATATTTTCTTGATGATTGTGGATCCTGGGATTCCTGTTAAACATGCCTGCCCACATGTGTGCATTTAAAGTTTGTCAAAATAAGGCTGTTTCTTTTTAGCTGTACCAATATTGATTCCCTTTCTGCCATGATACTAGGAGTGAAAACAGCCATGAAACACTTCTTTCCTAGGAATGGCTTACTCCTTTCTGAAGTGAACTTGATTTGTATCCTCGGGTATTTTCTGGGTTTTAAAAAAGATACAAGTGATGGTCTCTTGCTCTTGTAAACTTTCAACATTCTAACCTGGATTAAATTCTGCTCATTCCTTAACTAAATACTTTTGAGCACATTGTTTAAACGCTATTACTTTATTTTCCTCATTCATAAAATGTGGATGATAACCATATCAATTTCATTTTCTTTTTTTTAAGTTTTTTTTTTATTTCGGCATATTATGGGGGTACAGATTTTAAGGTTTCAATAAATGCCCTTTCGCCCCCTTCCCCCACAAGTCTGAGTTTCCAGCATGACCATCCCCAGATGGTGCACATCTCACTCATTATGTATGTATATACCCACCCCCCTCCCCCCCTGCCCAATACCCTATTACTGTAGTACCTATGTGTCCACTTAGGTGCTGCTCAGTTAATACCAGTTTGCTGGTGAGTATATGTGGTGCTTGTTTTTCCATTCTTGGGATACTTCACTTAGTAGTATGGGTTCCAGCTCTAACCAGGAAAATATAAGATATGCTATATCACCATTGTTTCTTAGAGCTGAATAGTACTCCATGGTATACATATACCACATTTTATTAATCCATTCTTGGATTGATGGGCACTTGGGCTGTTTCGACAGCCTTGCAATTATCAATTGTGCTGCTATAAACATTCGAGTGCAGGTGTCTTTTTTGTAGAGTGTCATTGGATCTTTTTGGTAGATGCCCAGTAATGGGATTGCTGGATCAAATGGTAGATTCACTTGTATGGCTTTAAGGTATCTCCATATTGCTTTCCACAGAGGTTGAACTAGTTTGCAGTCCCACCAGCAGTGTAGGAGTGTTCCTCTCTCTCCGCATCCATGCCAGCATTTATTGCTTGGAGACTTTTTTTTTTTTTTTTTGAGACAGAGTCTCACTTTTGTTGCCCTGGCTAGAGTGAGTGCCCTGGTGTCAGTCTAGCTCACAGCAACCTCAATCTCCTGGGCTCAAGCGATCCTCCTGCCTCAACCTCCCAAGTAGCTGGGACTACAGGCATGCACCACCATGCCCGGCTAATTTTATATATATATATTTTTAGTTGGTCAATTAATTTCTTTCTATTTTTAGTAGAGACGGGGTCTCGCTCAGGCTGGTTTTGAACTCCCGACCTCGAGCATTCCACCTGCCTCGGACTCCCAGAGTGCTAGGATTACAGGCTTGAGCCACCACGCCCGGCCTGTTTGGAGACTTTTTGATAAAGGCCATTCTCATTGGAGTTAAGTGATATCTCATTGCAGTTTTGATTTGCATTTCCCTGAAGATTAGAGATGTTGAGCACTTTTTCATATGTTTGTTGGCCATTCTTCTGTCTTCTTTAGAAAAGGTTCTGTTCAAGTCCTTTGCCCACTTTTTAATAGGGTTATTGGATTTTTTTCTTGCTGATTTTTGTGAGTTCTAAGTATATTCTAGTTATCAGCCCCTTATCAGATGCGTAGGATGCAAACATTTTCTCCCATTCTGTAGGTTGTCTGTTTACTTTCATGACTATTTCTTTGGCTGTGCAGAAGCTTTGTAGTTTGATCATGTCCCATTTATTTATTTTTGTTGCTGCTGTGATTGGCTTTGGGGACTTCTTCGTAAATCTTTGCCTAGGCCAATGTCTAGGAGAGTGTTTCCAACATTTTGCTCTAGAATTCTAATAGTTTCATACCTTAGGTTTAAGTCTGTTATCCAGCGTGAGTTGATTTTTATGAGAAGTGAAAGGTATGGGTCCTGCTTTAGCCTTCTACAAGTGACTATACAGTTTTCCCAGCACCATTTACTGAAAAGGGATTCTTTCCCCAGCATATGTTTTTGTCTGCTTTGTCAAAGATTAGATGGCTATATGAGGATGGTTTTATATCAGGATTCTCACATCTGTTCCACTGGTCCATATTCCTATTTTTGTGCCAATACCATATTGATTTAATTACTACAGCTTTGTACTATAGTTTGATATCTGACATATTAATACCTCCCATTTTGTTTTTATTGCCTAGGATTGCTTTTGATATTCGGGGTCTTCTTTGGTTCCATACGAAGTGTAAAATTATTTTTTCTATATCTGTGAAGAATGCTGATGGGATTTTAATAGATATTGCATTGAATCTGTAGATCAGTTTGAGTAGTACAGACATTTTAATGATGTTGAGTCTGCCGATCCACGAGCATGGTATGGATTTCCATCTGTTTACATCCTCTGCTATTTCCTTCCTCAGTGTTTCATAGTTCTCCCTGTAGAGGTCTTTTACGTCCTTGGTTAAGTATATTCCT
This sequence comes from Microcebus murinus, assembly GCF_040939455.1. NCBI lineage: Eukaryota > Metazoa > Chordata > Mammalia > Primates > Cheirogaleidae > Microcebus > Microcebus murinus. The sequence continues at coordinate 21,155,113 of NC_134120.1, forward strand.
AGGTACTGTAATTTCTTTGTTGCTATTGTTAAGGGAATGGAGTCTTTGATTTTGGGGACCTCGTGGCACAAGGGTAGCACGTCTGACTCTAGATCAGAAGGTTGTATGTTCAATCTCATTTTCTAATGAGAGTGACAAGAGCAAAAACACGTAAAAGCATTCGGTGGCTAGTAGAGGACAAGCATTCAGAAAAGCTTTGCCAAGAATGTGGATGAGAAGAAGCCCACATATGCTGCTCTCAAGGAGAGGATCAAAAGTTGCCAGTGTATGTCCACCTATGGGTGGACCCTCTTGGGGAGACCACTGTAGATCACCAGAGGACTGAAGAGAGACACTCAGAGTGAAGGAGTTGGAGATGGGGAGTTCCACTCGCCAAGATCAGAAAGTACCTGTAGGAGACCCCTACACATTGGGGAGGGACAAAGGAGAGACCTCTAGGGTCTCATGCTCCCCATGTGGACACTGCAACTTGAGCTGTGAGGCTCTCCGCCCCCAACACTGGCCTTTGTACTAATTAGAGAACTGTTTGGAGTCTGTATAGTCATGTTGCATCAGAGAGCAGACTCAGCAGGGACCTGCTGGCCTTTGTCACAGGTTGGGGAGCTGACGCCATTCTGAGTGCTAAGGTCTGGAGCACTCAGTGTACACAGGGACTGGATTCTCTGCTAGTGCCCCAGGCCAAGGAGGAAGCAGGGAGAGCAAATGCTGTCTAACGTCCCATGACTGGGGCCAAGCACCCCCCTACACACACACACTGGGGAATTCGAATGGAGTGGGTGTTGATGCCACTGGAGAGGTCCCATAGTAGCAGCCTCAGTAGGAACTGCTTGAGGAGAGAGCCCTAGCCACCAGACAGCCTAGCCCTTGTGGCCCCACACACTGACTGGTGGAATAAGCTCCCCAGCCCTATGCATCAACTGACAGGCCACACTTCTGTGGAGTCACTTGCCTGGCCCTAGATCAGAGTGCCAAGTGGCAGGCCATGCCCCCATGTACCTACATGGCACATGGAGGTCCAAGCCCCTGCACCCCCACATGATGCCAGGCCTGCAGTCCAGCACCCCATCACAGATCCACTAGCCACAAGTTGCCACCCCGCACCATGTACTGCCATTACATATAGAACTGTGTGGAGTGAATGCCTGCAGCCCTGATACCCATGGCTACCACCTAAAGGCCCCCTCCCAGCAGCCACTGCCACCACTACAGGGAGACCTGAGCAGAGCAATCTCCTGCAGTGCCTGCCTCTGTGGAAATGGACTCGCCCCATTTCCCACATGAGCTTCCAACATCAGCCTGGGGTCCCACTCACCAATCCTCATGAGGATCCTCCAGCACTGGCTTAGACTGTAACAAGTGTAAGAGAATGGGACAACACAGAACAGCTATGAATACATTACAAGAATTCAGTTCCTCTGCCCCTCTCTTGTCAAATTAATCTTCTGGAATAGGACACAAAAGTGCCATCTAGGGACCTCTACTTCTTTTTACTAAATAGGAGAGTTCCCAAGAAAGAACAGGTATACCACAAACCTATCTGGTCTCAACTGAGAGAAGAGGTTTCAGATGAGAAGAAACCATCAAAAGAACTCTGGCAACATAAAAAACCAGCTAGTTCAACATTCCCAAAGGATCACAATAGACCTACAATAACAGATTCCAACCAAAGGAAATTGTCAAAATATGAGAAATGGAATTCAGAATGTGGATGGCAAATAAGATTAATGGAATTAGAGAAAGTTGAAAGCCAACACAAATAAACTGAAAAAATATTTTGGGACATAAATGAAAAAGTCACTAAAGAGATAGACAACATAAGAAAGAATATAACAGAACATGAATAAATGAAAGAGTCATTTAGGGAACTTCAAATTACAGCAGAAAGCTTCAACAACAGGCTAGACCAAGTGGAAGGAAGAATCTCAGAGCTTGAAGACAAGACTTTTAAACTAATCCAGTCAGTCAAAGATGCTGAAAAAAGAATAAAGAATAATGAAAAATTACTCAGAGAAATATTGGACTATGTAAGGTGAAACAATATATGAATTATAGGGGACTCGGACAGTAGAGTAATTGCGTGAGACACTATCTCTACCCTGAATGAATGAATGAATGAATGAATAGATATTGAATAAAGGCCTTGAGATCATTTATGTTCTGCCATTATATACTAGTTGATTGTTGAAATCCTGATCTCTTTGCAAGATTTGAGCTGCAAGATGGCAAGGGCCATAGGCATCCATCACTGTGTCTTTAGTATCAAGCATAGTACCTGGCACTTAGCAGATAGAAGGCAATAAATGTTTATTGAAAGTATGTAAACATTCCTGAGGGAGAGAAGAAAAAGCCAAAAGCATGGGAAGCCTCTTCAAAGGAGTTATTGAAGAAAACTTCCCTGGTACTGCCAGAGATTCAGACATCCAGATACAAGATGGTCATCAAACACTGAGAAGATCCATAGCAAATAGGACAACTCCAAGACACAGTCATCAACCTGGCCAAGATTAAAATGAAGGAGAAAATTTTACCAGCTACAAGATGAAAGCAAAAACTAACCTACAAAAGAAAACTCATCAAGCTAACAGCTGACTTCTCAGTGGAGACCTTAGAAGCCAGAATGGATGGGGGCCCCATTTTTAGTCTTCTTAAATAGTGCAACTGCCAGCCAAGAATTTTATATCCTGCAAAACTAAGTTTCATAAATGATGGGGAAATAAAGACTTTTCCAGACAAGCAAACACTGAGGAAATTTGTCACTACTAGACCTGACCTATGGGAAATACTCGAAAGTACATTAGACATGGAATAGCACAATAGATACGAACCAGTGTAAAAACGCCTGAAAGATAAAGCTCACAGCTATTATAAGCAATAGGACAAGAAGGAAAATAGAACATGCAACATGGCAAACAGAACAGTATCCCACGTATCAATACTAACACTAAATGTGAACAATCTTTATGTTCCATTTAAAACATAGACCAGATGAATGGAAGAAAAATCATTTTGCAAATATATGCTGTCTTCAAGAAACACATCTAACCCACATGGACGTGCATAGACTCAGGGTAAAGAAAGGGATGAAAAAATATTTCATGCAAATGGAAACCAAAAGCTAGCTGATGTAGCCATTCTCATATCAGATAAAATTGAATTTATATCAACAGTGATTTTAAAAAAGGCAAATACGATCATTAGATAAAGGGGGCAATTCAACAAGATGACACAGTAATCCTAAATATATATTCACCTAACACAGGAGCTCCCAAATTTATAAAACAAATTCTACTAGATCTAAGTAAAGAAATAAATAGTAGCATCATAATCCCTGGGAATTTCAACATCCCATTGACAAAACTGGACAGAACACCAAAGCAGAAAATCCACAAAGAAATATCAGAGAAGCATTCAATCATTAAACATTACATCAGGCATTATACTGGACATTTTACTTAATTTGCATGTCTTAAAACTCACAAAAAAATTGCAGAGAAGTTTTGCCAGTTTATCATCTGATGACGAAACTGAATCTCAACGAGATAAGTATTTTGCTAGAAATGCACAGGTAGTAGGTTCCCTGGGGAATTTAACCTAGATTTTTCTTATTTACTTTTTACCACATCACTGTGTTTTCTCATCAATGAATAAGCCAACTCAACCAGCTCAGCTAGTTAGGCCATCTATGACAAGTATCCAAAAGGCACAACAAGCTTACAAATATGTGCAAACAATTTTTTGTTGTCAAAAATTCTAATATAGTAGCATCAGTCAGTCATAGCTAAATCAACATTTGATTTGGGAACAAATTGGATCTCTACCCAATCTCCTCCCAAGCCTTAAATAGCCCAGACTCCTAGCAAGATATGAAGATCACATAACTCACCCTTTTAAAGAAATTCCCTTTAACCAGCAAACTTTAAAGCTAGGGTCTATATTAGCCAGCTATTGCCAGAATAATGCTGCCTGAATGACAACCCCAATACTCAGTGTCTTAAAAAGAAATTTTCATTTTTCATACACATGGGTCTGTAGATTGGTCATGGTAGTTTGTTTTCATTTTAGGTTTAGTCTGTATGTCTCAGTCTTAAAGCCCAGGCTATAAAAACAGCAACCTGGTGAAACTACCTAAGGAATGTTCTTCTTCTGGTTGAGGTCAGAAGCCCCCAGAGGATTGAGAAAAACATGGGAAGTCTCTATAATGCTTTATCTCAAAACCAACTGTTACTTTTGTCAATATTCCATTGGCCAAAGCAAGTCATATGGTCAAATGCTACATCAATAGGGTGAGTATACACCTCCCAAAGAGTATACTCACCTTATTGATGCAGAAAGGGAGAAAATACTTGCTGGTCACAATTTAATTTGCCATACCATAAAACCAGTATTATCTTTCAGAATTATGTTTCAACATCAAAAATTATGTAATTCCCCATGTCTACCAGTAACTACTACAGGAAAGAGAGTTGGGCTAATAGCAAAAATGGCTCACTTGCAATCATAACCCAGAATGGGAGAAAACTTCTTTATGATCATCAACACTGAGTTCGTGTTTTGATATTTTAAACAATAGATATTCCACTATTGTAGAATTTTGGGGGGAGTTATTTGAGGAGTTATCCCCATGGCAGCTAATGATACCCTGTCTGGATTTTCCATTCCAGATGAGCTGAAGCCTTCTGAGTTAGAAGTCTTGGCTTGCAAAAACAGGATACGTATCCTGACCTGGAGACTTAAATAAAGAATAAACTGCTGGATTCCATATTCTCCAACATGTGTCTTTAGGAGATTATATTTTGTAGATATAAAATGTAGTCATTTTCTAGAACTAAAGATGGGAGTGTTGATGTAGTGACCACAGAGAGCATGCATCTTTTCACATAGAAACAGTATAACTCTAGCAACCCTAAACCAACTCACCACCTGCCAACATAACTGGTTTTTTAAAAAGAAACACAAAGTAAGAGAGAATTCTGAAATTTCAGTAGGAAAAATTATGTCTTTTCATCTTTGATTCTTTGCTCTGTGAGGGGCAGCACTAAACTTTGATTTTCCCTGTGAACTGACTTTAAAAAAAAACACACCATCTCTAAAAATTTAGTTTATAAAGCCACAGATCATAAGGACATATATAAATAATTTTTAAAGTTATATATCACAAAGTTGTTTTTTCCAGCAAATTGCTAAAAGGTAGTTTAGCTCATTAGTGACTGCCCAGATATCCCTGGGGTATTATAGCTGAGTATTATGACACAAATGGTTTCCATAATTTAAAATGAATTATTTTGAGTATTTAAAGGTAACTCCTTACCACAGATGCTTTATGGGATAATGAGATCTTAACTCTACCTGATTAAATGCACTGGTAAATCAACATTATTGAACGCACTGGGATGACATGAGTTATTTTCCAAATTACTGCAATGGCAAGAATGTATATATGGCTATAGCTGCAGAAAAACAGGACAAGTGACAGGTCAGCAGGATTTCTCAGAAGACTGCATTGTCTTGGAGGTTACCAAAAAATGCAAGAGATGACAGGATAAAATTCACTGGGATGGAACACTATCATGCATAAATACAGAAAATAGTGACTAAGAAGTTTTCATTATCTTTGACTTTTAGAGGCAGAAGAAACAGTGTTGAGGCACACAATGCGGAAAAATAAAGAACGTGGACATGGCTTGTACTATATTATCTTCTACTCTTTATTACTCTGTATGTTTGTCATGAGTGGGCTACTAGATTTTAAGCACATCAAGGGCCATGCCATAGTAGTATCACATTTATAGTAGCACTTACCCTGTGCCACACACAGCCCTACTACATGCTTCACCTAAATTCACTCAGTTTTCACATTAACCCCCACAAGTAGATCTCTTCTTCCCATTTTACTAGAAATTGAGAAACAAAGTAAAACTTGCCCAGGGTCATACATAGTGAGTGGCAGAGCTGGAATTTGTACCTAGGCATTCTGGCTCCATTGTTCATGATCCCAACCATGACATAGACTGTTTTCTACTCTATCTCCCCAGAGCTGCTAGCTAAATCTGGACAAAGAGGATTTCTTTTTTTTTTTTTTTCTTTTTTTTTTTCTTCTTTCCAAGATATCTTCCCTGTGCAAAGAGGATTTCTTGAATGTATTTCTCTTGAAGAAATTCTTGCTAATAAAATGAAAATTCATATGTTCTCTCATTTTCTCATAATTTCTTCCACCACAACCTCAAAGTCTTCTATTGGACCCAGATACTCAAATATCCCCTCCTCGTACCTGTCAGAAATGCCAATTATGTTTCATATATTATGCCTGGAGGGTTGTGTTCAGAAGAGTTCTGTGGCTGCATTCTAGCTCAGCAAAAAATATTGCTTTAATCAATTATCAATATCTGCATGGGTATAGGATCAGCGAGTAGTAGTACATACATCTGGGTTATGTGGTAAAGTACTGTCCGACTCCCCCTCAGAGTGCCTAACCCCAAATGGCACACCTGCGGATCTCCCTCTCCTATCCTTACTGATTGTACTTGCTCTGTGTGTGATTTCACACTGTAAGTACCGCAGGAAATTGCAGTGCAGTTCAGTAGAATGAACAAAGGCTTCAGAATTACTAGATCTTGGATTAAATTCTGTCTTTTATACTTATATTTTTTTAAAAAAAAATAGAAACCTCAGCTCCTCTATCTGAATAATGTATATAATATCTCCCTTATGGTGTAATCATAATGAGTTAATGATATAAAGCAGGGGAAAGAAAGATTTTTCTGTAAGGGGCCAGGCAGACAGTAAATATTTTAAGCTTTGTGGGCCATAGTTTGCCGTTGGAAATAAAGGAACATAAAAGCAAATCCCAAGCAGTCAAGAGTGTTAATTTTCTTAAATGCTTAGAGATTCTTTTCCTTTCTTTTTTTCTATAAGATATTAAAATAGTCAAATTACTTTATTTAAATTGCTACCATACCTTGGTGAGCTATAATTAATTATTATTAACTAATTCCTTAATATGAATGAGTATGTGGGTCACAGGTCATAAGAGTAAGAAATCTCATTGGAGTAGAAGGACACGTGCTGGTATCCCCATTTCATGGGTGAAGAAACAAGATTTCAGATAAAGCCAGTAGCAGACCCTGGATAGATTGCGAGGTCTCTGAATAGGTCCTTCTCTCAAATCCCAATTTTCTAAGAGAAAGGCCAGTAAAAGAGCCATTAACCTGCATCATCTCTTCACATGTAAATGTCCAGGCCCCTCCATTCTCTGACAGCAGGGTGAGGAATTCGAAAACAGTACAAAGACAGAGTTAAACATCCACTGCCCCTTCTACCATTTGACCTCATTCTCCTACCTCACTATCACTTCCTCCTGTCCATGCATAACAGGAGGCTTTGAGCCAGTTGCCCTAGACTTTAATTCCAGCCCTGCCCGATACATAGGTATGACCTTGGGCAAGTTTCTTTGCCTCGTGTTGCTCCATTCTCTCATCCAAGAAATGTAGTCAACAATACCTATACTTCACTGGGCAACTGTGAAAGGCAAGCAACTTAGTCCATTTTGTGCTGCTATCACAGAATATGAGAGACTGGAGAATATATAAAGAATAGGAAATTATCTCTCACAGTTCTGGAGGCTGGGAAGTCCAGGATCAAGGCGCAGGCAGGGTTGGTGTCTGGTGAGGGTTGGGTCTCCACTTCCAAGATGGCCCCGTGAGCACTGCATCCTCCAGAAGGGAGGAACACTGTGTCCTCACATGGCAGAAAGGCAAAAAGGAAACGTACTCCCTCTGTCAAGCCACTTTATAAAGACACCTAATTATATTCATGAGGGAGGAACTCTCCTAGCCCAATCACCTCTTAAAGGCCTCACCTCTGAATATTATCACATAGGCAATACCTGAATTTTGGAGGGTACACATTCAAACCCTAGCAGCCGAAAAATATAAACACTTACCTCTGGGTCTGATGCACAGTGAATGCTCCATCAATGAATGTAAGTTTTCTTCCATTTCTCCAACTAAAATCTCCAGAGAACTAGATTCACAATCTCTAGTCTTAAAGCCAGAGAAAGCAATTTTAGCAGAGTGTGAGCAGGAAACCATTTGCAGCTTAAATTTCCTTTTTGACGGTTGGCAAATAAGTGTTTTCTAACTCCATTATTAATATTACTTCTGAAATAAAACTTGTGTTAATGTGTTACATTGTGCAAAGTTATAACTGTTGCCCTCAAGGAGGAAAAGGAGAAGTAGACAACAGATGATAAAGAGGAACACTGGGATGATGTTTAGGAGCTCTTTCTCCCTTCTTCCAATAAATAAAAGCTATTTAGTGTGATTCCTCAATTCTAATCTTATATTTCTTTCCATTTTTACAGAGTTCCCAGAAGGGAGCCATCCTATTGTTGACATTTAATAATGCCAAACAATAATCCAGGGCTCATTAGGCCAGAGGAGGCCGGCAGAAGTGTTCATCATTGGTGGCTGCCTCTAGGTAGGGTCCCATTCAAACCATTTTAGAGAGAGGAGGTTCAATGCCATTTGTAAAGCTGTCATGAGAAAGAAAAGCCACAGCCACCACTCCAGTTGTAAATAAAAGAGGATGAAGACAATGATGACACTGCTTTGTCTACCAGGCAGGGAGGCTAAATGTTGGGATTGGGGAAGCTCAGGACTTGAGTCTGACCTTGAAGGAAGGATATGATTCAGATGAGCTGAGAGGAGGTAGAGGTGCATTCTGCCTTGGCACTGAGTAAGGAAAACATATATCTTGCTCAAAGCACAGTGAGTGGACTACACAAGTCACTCCCTATGTTTCCTTTTTCCAAATAAAAATATTTCTTTTGGTACAATGGACAAGTATTCAAATATGATTTTTTTCCCTATATGCAGAAGTAAAAGCATATTTTCCAAAGAAGTCCTATTTTTGCCTCCCTCCCATTCGAATCTTTACCAAATGGTATCAATATGCCTTAACCTATACAGTACCCTAATTCTCTTCTGTATCCCTCCTGACTGGGCCTGAAGGCTCAGGTGCTGCCAGCCACACAGTTGTCTATAATCTATACATCCTGCATCACCAATGGCAGCAAGTCACAGAGGGCCAAAACACTTATGGAATTGGAGTCAGTTTTAGTATTTAGGAGGAAGGACTTCTAGTAACTTCTGGTTAATTCTGGCAATTCAGAATTAACCAGTTCAATGTTTGACACTGAAAATCTCTCAAATAATGACTAAATTCACTCCTCTATCTCAATGAACAGTCTACTGAAGGAAATTGAACCTTTTCTTGGTGGTTTGGGAAGCCATAGGTTCTCAGGTTTATAACTAATTTGAGCATCAACCCTCTTGAATCACACTAAAAAATGAAAAAGAGAAAGTATAGGGAACTAGATACTTTGAGAGCTGAGTCCACCACGATCTCAAGAAATAAAGAGATCTTATTGTGTTTTTTTCTTCTTTAAATTTATGATACCAATTTAATTTCATGTGTCTTGTCTCTTTCCCTTAAAAGGCAATAAAAGAGGAAAAAATAGTTAATTATGTTATTTAGATGCTGAAGTGTAGTTCATCAAGGCTTTATTATCAGTTACAGTCTTCTCAAATGTTACCACTAACTATTTTCTATGTATCCACCCTCAGGGTATGGTGTTCATAGATTGGAATAAATGTTACATATTACAATAATATGTCATTTATATGAATATATATGAGGATGAGTATTTTTCAGATAAATGAAACACCAATCCTTTTTTAAAACTGCAATAATTTCGATTAAAATTGTTGTAAATGTATTCCTTATTTTCCTGCCTTATAGAACAAACTTCACTTATGCTATTATATAGTGATGTTTTCCAGAGGCTTCCTAATAGGTAGGGTAAACATTTATAACCCCTGTTGGCCACTTAAACTTTGCTAATATATTGCAAAATGAAAAAGAGAAATAGCCAAGATTATTTGAGTTAAGTACAAGAGTAAATAGTTCTTAGTAAAGGATCTGAAAAGATCTCATATGAATAGAATAACCATATATTTACTATCTAACATATTTGAGTGAATGGAAGTACCATCAATGAATATGCCAAATTGTAAACCAGTGGTGTTCCCAAAAAGCTGGGTGATATCATATATATGTATTGTTGCCATAAAGTTTCTTCTTCAGATTCCAGTCTGGCTCTTGACAATATTCCAGATAGCTTATTGTTCATCAATCTGTCTATTCATTCCCCTATTCAAGCTAGGGGACTATACCTAAATCCTGTTTATGTGTAAAGATTTGTACTATACACTGAAAGTATGCAAAGATGGACAATGGGGAAAAAACACTCAGGGAAAGATCACGGTAGTTGAGGCTTTCAGATATGAATAAATAAGGTGTCTCTGTAGCTGGTTTTTTTCAATTCATAAACTAATTCCTGTGTTGCTGAACTGATCCTAAATTCCCAACTTTTTAAATTTACTTGAAGGTTTTGATTCATCTTTACAAACAGACCAGTGAACTAAAGCTTTGGAATTGACTATAGGCTACAAGAATTCCACAGAGAGAGTCGTAGGTGAAGGAAGATGTAACAGAAGTGCTACAGCTTAACCACAAAATATTTAGGGGCAGGGAATGGTCACCAGAATTCTACCTTTTATTCCTCCAAAGTTCACACTGCCTTTCCTGGCATTGAACACCAGGGTCTTTGAGACAGAGTTCAGGAAATTGAGTGTTTCAAACCTCATTAAAGAGTGTGGCGATTATAGGAAGAGAGAGAAATGTATTGAAAATAGGCCAGGACATTTATCCCTAGACACAAAAGACTGTATAGTCACTTCAACCTGTTAGAAAATAATTACCATCTGGGGACAAGACTTTGTCATGAAGAGTCTTAGTGTGCACAGTCAACCCAGCTGATGTTTGCAGAGAGGGCAGGATGTGGAAAGTGGCCCAAGGAGAGGTTTCAATTAAGAGTCAATATTCACTCTGCTAAGAGCTCTCTGCCATGGCCCTGGGTTGTCTGATTATCATCTCCCCTGAAAGGGAAACTAGCTGGTTCTCCTTCAGAACCTTACTCCCTGAAATGGTGCCTTGGGCAGCACTGAATTCAGTCACAGACACATGCCACCAGAGCCACAAGATTAAGAGACAACTGAGAAATCCTCTGTACCTGGAAAGTGCAACCTAGACTCACTGCCTGACCATGGTCACTTTGAATTGATTCCTTAGAATTTTTGCTGGAAAAAGGTTCTAGACTAGATGACTTCCAATACCCCTGTGGTTCCAACCAAAGGAGTACCCATGCCTGTCCCCACATGCTGAGGAGATAGCGACAGGACAAGAAGTGAGGAGGGTGATAGCCTAGCAGGTTCTGACTCCTATTCTTTGTGACTCACTCTTTCTCAGTGCAAATTTTGGAGCCAGTATGGTTGCTTCTTGCTACCATTTCTCATGGCTCCACTGACCATCGTGGGGAGAATCCCCCTTCTTTTTTGTTCAGTTGAGATAGAGTTGGAGTTTTAAAAAGGGACTTTTTCCATGAAATGAAGAAAACAAACCTAAAAAGTATGAAACACACACAGAGGCAGAGAAACAAGCAGAGCACTAGTTCCCAAACCAGACTGCCCATCACAATAACCTACAGAACTTCTTTAAATACATATTCCCAGAACCCACACCTAACCTATAAATTAAACTTTCAAGGAATAAGGCCTATGAATCAGTGTTTTTATTAAAATCCTCAGATGATATTTATGCACCAGCCTCCACTGTCTTTACACCAAACTGGGGAACCATTTCTCTAGTTTCCTATTTCTATCCAATTTAGTCTAGCCAAATCATCATTTATACAATTTTGTTTTGAGGCAGCAGGCAGTGTTCAAATGTCATCACAAAGGGATATATAAAATGATATTAATAGATAATTTATAAGCCAAGACTCCCTCTGAGTAAATATCAATATTAACCTTGAATGTAAATGAATTAAATGTTCCACTTAAAAGATAAAGATTGGTAGAATGGATATAAAAGCATGATCCAACTATATGCTGCTTATAAGAAACTTGCCTTATCAATAAGGATACATACAGACTCAAAATAAAGGGGTGGAAAAAGATATTCCATGCAAACAGAAACCAAAAGCAAGCAGAAGTGTATATATACTTACATCAAATAAAACAGACTTTAAATCAAAAACAGTAATAAAAGATAAAATGGTCATTATATAAAGATAAAGATATCAATTCAGCAAGAGGATACAATAATCCTAAATATATATGCACCCACCATCACAGCACCCAGATTCACTTAACAAATATTACTGACCAAAAGAAAGAGATAAACAGCAACACAATAATTGTGGGGAACTTCAACAACCCACTCACAGCACTAGACAGTTCATCATGATAGAAAATCAACAAAGAAACAGTGGATATAATTTGACTTTAGACCAAAGGGCTTAACAGACATTTATAGAACATTCCACCCAACAACTATAGAATATACATATTTTCATCAGTACATGGAACATTCACCAAGATAGATCATATTTCAGGCCATAAAATAAGTCTAATTTTAATAAAATCAAAATCATATCAAGTATCTTCTCAGGCCACAAAGGAATAATGTTAGAAGTCAATACAAAGAGAAACTTCAGAAACTATACAAACACATGGAAATTAAACATGCTTCTGAATGATCTCAGGGTCAACAAAGAAATAAAAATGGAAATTTTTGAAATGAATGAAAATAAAAATACCTCATATCAAAATCTGTGGGATACAGTAAAAACAGAGCTAAAAGGGAATTTTATAGCATTAAATGCCTACATCAAAAAGTAGAAAGATAAATTAACAACCTAAAATCACACCTCAAGGAAGGAACTAGAAAAACAAGAACAAACCAAACACAGAGTTAATAGAAAAAAAGAAATCACGAAGATCAGAATGGAATTAAATAAAATAGAGACTCCACCCAAAAAAAGACAAGGGATCAATGAAATGAATTTGGTTCTTCAAAAAGATAAACAAAGTCGATAAACCATTAGCTAGACCAACCAAGAAAAGATCCAAATAAATACAATCAGAAACCAAAAAGGAGAAATAATAACTGACACAACAAAAACGCAAAAGATTATCAAAGACTATTATGAATAACTATACTCTCACAAATTAGAAAACCTAGAAGAAATGGATGAATTTCTGAACACATACACCCTCTCAAGATTGAACCAGGAATAAACACAACTCCTAAATAGACCAATAATTAGTAGCAAGATCGAATCAGTAATAAAAATCTCCCAACAAAGGAAAACTCAGGACCAGATGGATTCACAACCAAATTCTACTAGACATACAAAGAAGAACTGGTGCCAGTTCTACTGAAACTGTTCCAAAAAAAAAAAAAAGAAAACTGCAGACCAATATCTCTGATGAACATAGACTGTGCCTATTCTCAAACAGAAATTCCTAGACAGTGATGATTCCTACAAGTACCTCTTGCTCAGTCTTCTCTTAGAGAAATCAGCTGTCAGTATCAATATCAGCTACCACTTGCCTATGTGAAATTAATTTACTGTCAAATATTTTATATTCTTAGAACCAAGTTTGACATAATTTCTTATAAAATAAATAAATTCAAGTTTATGAAATAATTTAAAACAGCTTATTACCACCCCAACAGGTACCTCCACATTGGTAATTTGTGAGTGCTACAGGGTTATGCCAAGCTTGCCTTCCAGACATCTTATCACTTCCAATATAAGCAAGATTCAGACTTTATAGATCAGCGACCTAGTTGTTCCCACCCCATATGTTATTTTTTTTAAAGAAGGCAAAAATGTACATGTCCTCCTAAGTTATTTTCTCCAAGATTATTTTAAGAGAAGCAGTTTATATGTATCCACCCTTCTTTTTGCCACCTGAGTTTGTAGTATTTATGGTCTATACAAACACTAATGGTTTTAATTTGTATTTACCTATCTTTTTATCTTTGGTTTGTTATTCTACATTTATTTTCAAAATCTATTAAATTTATTTAATTAATTCTATTAATTAATTTAATCTATTTAATTAATTCAAAATCTATTTAAGAGAAAATGATAGCAAGATTTCTAAGTCTAAAAACCTATTTTATACCAGAATTTTAAGGGATATTATATCCTAATTAGGTTTTTTTTTCTTTCGGCAACTGTGTTATAGAAAAGAACCATCTAAGACCTGTAATGTAGAGATATTTTTAACCAAATCTATAGCAGTGAGAATAGTTAGTGGATGGCACATGACATTCATAGATGTGCCTTTCCAAATGTAAAGATTCTTTAGCTTATGACCACTAAACTAGTTTAGGTCTCAAAACCGAGAAATAAAGAGATGATAGCAATAAAAATGAAATTGGTAATCAGAGAGTCTTTATGTTTTCTGGAGGTCAGAAAAGCCAGAAATCATTAAGTAGCCCTCTCTGCCATGCCTTTTTCCTTGAGAAGTTTGAAATCTACTAGGTGGAGAAAGACACGTTCTCAAATTAGTGTAAATGGAGAAGTATGTACAGAGTCAGTAAGGACATGAAAGAGTCAGATGTTTTTAAGGAGCAGGTAGCACTTCAATGTGGCTGGACCTCAGTGTGGAAAGGAGAAGTGAGGCTGAGAATTTGACAAGTGCTTTGTCATGGAGAGTGTGTAGCTGTCATATAAAACCACCTGGACTTTATTCTACAATGATAGGAACCCATAGAAGAGTTTGAAGAAGGGAAAGTGTTAATAATACTGCATATTTTAGTTTTGAAAAGATAGGTCCTATCTATGTAGTATACTAAATTACTAAACTGGATGTATAGTATAATACCAGTTTTATAAATAAATCTATATGTGTTTGTGTGTATATATGGTTTTATACACACTGAAAATTACCATATTTAAAATAAACTCAATAGTTACCACCATGGAGTGGGTTTAGGGTTGAGAGACTTTTAGCATAAATGTATCATTTGAATTTCCAAAATAAGCATCTATTTGCTTTTTAAATTAAAAAGAAATCTCTCACTGGCAGCATTGTTGATGTACAAGATGGGAGTTAAAGAAACCAATTAAGAAGTTGTTGCAATTTAATTGTCCAAATGATAGACAATGAGAGTCTAAACAAAAGCAGAGGCATCAGGAAAGAGAAAGGAGGAGGTGGATTTGAGCAATGTGAAGAATGTAGACTAAGGGACGTGCTAACAGTAACTGTGGGGAGATGAAGAGCAAGAGGAGGTTAGAATGACTTCCGGGTTTCTAGCTGGACCGACTTGGCCACCAGCATAAGAAATATAGAATGAAACACAGAATTTGTGGAAACATATACCGTCAGGTTTGGAAATGTGAAGTTTGAGACCTCTATGGGGCATCCAGGCAGAAATGGTCTGGTTGGGAATTAGGTTTCTATACTTGGAACTATGAGAAAAAGTGGACTTATTAGTAACAGAGCTGAATGTAAGAGCAACATATGCTAAGTATATCTGGCAGTATCCCTGCAGGATCTAGAATGAACCTTAGATGGTTCAAACACAGAAAGGACTAATATTAGGTCATTAAATCTGAAATGTCTGATTTCAAATCAAAAGTTTATTATATCCCCAACAAGATGCAGTAGAATTAATCAAAGTATTTGCCTAAACTATTGACAACATTTTGCCATCTTAACTGTAGCTGTTGATGACAGTAGTGAAGAAGAAGCCTGGAGTGACGAAATCATGAAAGCCATTTTACTTGTTTAGAATTGAATATTTTTTCCTTGCAAAAAGTGGTCCAAAGCCTAGAAGTGGTAGTCAGTTGGTACAAGGTCTGGTGAATGTGGTGGATGACAGAGAGTTTCTAAATCCAGCTTTGGTAGTTTGAGCAGCATTGTTTGTGACAGCATTGTCTTACAAGAGGATTGGCCTGTTTCTATCGACCAATCTTGGCCGCTTAATTGCAAGCATCCTCATCATTTCAATTGGTTGCAGTATACATCTGATGTAATCAATTGACCAGGTTTCACAAAGCTGTAATAAATAATACTAGCACTGCACCACCAAACAGACACCATTAGCTTTTTTTGATGAATATTTTGTTTTGGACTATGTTTCAGCACTTCATCATCCAACCATTATGCTGAATGCTTGTGATTATCAAAAAGATTCCATTTTTCATCACACATAACTACAGTGTAGAGATGGTTTGCCTTCATGTTGTGACAACAATTAAAGGCAAGCTTCAAGACAATTTCTCTTCTGATGCTCCTTATATTCATGCAGAACCCATCTAGCCAGCTTCTTTACCTTGCTGATTTGTTTCAAATGGTCCAATATTGTTGGAGTAGTAATGTCAACCCTCGCTGCTAATTCATGCATAGGTTGAAATGAATTTTCTTCCACTACAACTTTTAGCTCACCACTACCTTGGTTTCAGGTCACCCAAGTGGCTCATTTTCCAGATTAAAATTATCAGAATAGAACTTCTCAAACCATCGATGTACTATGTGTGTGTTAGCCACAACCTTCCAAAACACTTTGTTGATATTTTGAGCTGTCTATGCTGCATTGGTTCCACAATGGTTGAATTCATATTCAAAAATAACATGAATTTTTTACTTATCCATGGTTTCACAAAAACTGCTCTAAAAAAATTGACAGATAATCACAAACCAAAATATGCATTTGAAAGAATGAGGATGTACTTTCCACAATAGAAAACAAGAAGTATCACAGTGAAATGTCAGAGATATCAACTGTCAAACCTAGTACTTAAGGCAATAGGACATTTCATACTTAATAACCTAATATTATTAGCAGCATGGGAAAAGGAACAAACCAGGGAAATGCAGCACCCAGAAAGTAACGACAGTGGGAAGCTCCTACTGTCTCTAGGGCCAAGGGAACAGGGGGAATAAATTAAGTACTAGAGACTACTGAGAACTGAAACCATGGAGGAAGGACACTTGCTCAAAATTTGAGTAGTGGAGAGATGCTGTGATTGCCAATAGTGGCTCCAAAGCAAAGATGAAGCAGGAAGAAATACCCTCTCTCTCCTACCTCCATTTTCCTGACTCCCATTGGCCAAATAGAACCAGAGGAAGATAGAGATCAAGGGAGTCTGGATGATGTAGTCCACAGAGACCAGCATTCTGGGGCACAGAGGTAAACAGACAAATGGAGAAGATGAATCTGTGAGAGAACAGATAATCATCATCACAGCGACTCCTATTTAATGATCTCACCCCACCAAGTCATTTCTCTGGGGAGAGTACAGTGACCTGGGGCAGGGAGAACAAACTGATACACATGAAATAATTATAAAGAAGCTAAGGACAGCACCATGCTGTCCTGGATTCAGGAAACATTTTGACCTAGGCTCTAATCCCTACTTCACCACTGTGTTACTGTGGGAAATTTACCAAATTTCTCTAAGTCTTCACCTGTGAAATGAAGATTAAAATATTGCTGAATTCATGGGACTATCATGAGAAGTAAATTAGCTACTCTGTGTAAACATTTAACCCAATGCTTGTTACAAAGTAAATGCCTGGTGAATGTTAAGAGGAGGAGCTATTGACACTGAAAATGAAGGGGAAAGGTCACTAATTCAAATCCTAAAGAGGTTAATATGAGCTAGAGTAGACATCTTTTCAAAGCACAGCCTGAATGGTAGGTAAGATTTAAGGACAGGCATAGGGGAACGCACGCATGCTTGTTGGAAGACATGGAGTTTAGAAGAGCATTGTGTGCAGAGGACCATAAGGGGGACTGAGGGAGGAGAATGGATGTCTTACTCTCATGCATCTCTAAGAGCGAGCATTGCAGAAAAGACACACACGTCACAGTCTTCATCCCAATATCATCCTATCACCTGTGCCTTGTGGCCATCAGCCCTCATTTCTCTAACGTACAATTTTGCAACTGAAGCAACATATTAAAAGGACAGATCTGTGGACTAGAGTTTCTTCAGACTCTGTCAGAGTAGAGAATGTAGTTCAGAGGAGTTGACTCAATACCTAATTTTCAGAAAGTCTCCCTTGACAAAAAGTAGCTCCTGGTACTGTACAAATGCCTTTGATTTCCAACAGAAAATTCTAACCTATCCCACATATTCTCACATCTCCTAATATCTGCCTGATGTTACACCCCAGTTGCTGTGAGTATAGACGTGTTAACTCCCCTAACACAGTGTGAGATCATTAGGAGAAGGACTTGCTATCCTACCTCCCTCTCATCCATCACAGTTCTGGTTCCCAAATCCAACCCTGCACCAGGATCACCTGGAACACTTGCTAAAGCCACAGACTCAAAGACCAGTTGTTTTAATTCTGTCAGTCTGTGGTGAGATCCAGAGATCAATTTAAGTTTTCCAAGGAATTTAGAAATGTATTCATTTTGAGGGAACTCTGATGCCCAGCTTTTAGGACATCCTCTCCCATGCCTACACCCAAAGGCTAATGCAGAGGGTAGAGAGCAGCAGCTCAGTTAGAAGAAAGAGGCAAGAGTCTGGAATGAATGTTCTGTTATCTCATGCTAAGATCTTTTCTTCTATTCTGAAGACCCAGAAGTGCTGAAAAAGTTTAGGAAGGGTAGTGAGGTTGTAAGATAAATATTTTACAAAAACCATTCTGGCTACTATAGAGAAGTCACCTTTCCAGAACTGAGAGAAACTGTCTGAAGCTAAGCAGTAATTCTAACAAACTACAAGGTATGTCTGAATTAAGACACTAGAAGTTGGGGGAAAGAAGAGATGTGAACATCTTCAGCTAGAAGAAATGATAAAAATTAACAATTAACTAGATGGGTAGAAGAAAAGGATGGAGAAAAGTGGCAAATAACTGCTGTTTTCTGACTTGGGTATGTGGGTGGGCAGAGATGCAGATGGGAGATTATGGAAGGAGTGGGGATGGAGAAGTCATTTGCAGGAAGGATGTTGGCCAAATGATTGAGTTTCGTGTTGTAATATCATGCCCAAGTAATTCTGTTTTATTTGATACGTGAATCTCAGAAGAGGAATCTGGGCCCCAGGTTTAAATGTGAAGGTTACTGGTATACAGCTGTTGGGTAAAGCCATACATGTAACAAAATACTCTAGGGAGTGTATTTTGATAAAAAGAAATACTGAGGAAGGAAGGTATTTCTGGGACAGATTGAAGATGAAGAGCTATCAAAAGAGATTTGAAAAGAATAACCATAGAGTATTGGAGAATAAGTCTGCTCAGCCCCCTTCCAAATCTAAAATTCTTAGCATTAATGTTTCTGAAGATGAGAGAGAATTGAAATTAAGCTTCTCCCCCAGTAGTCTGTAAAAGCCATTCTTTTTCTCCTTTTGAATTTTGGGACGTTTGCCCATCTGGTTTCTGGCTTCTCTCCCATTCTCCATGATTTCTGAAAGATTATCAGCAGGTTATATGCAGACCATCATAATTTTTATAGCAGAAAATCTCTTTTCCTCCTAGGTAAAACAACAAGCTTTAATTTTCCTTTACCTAAATGCCACCAAAGGAAAGAAGCCATTTAATTATTTGTCTTTTAAAACATGTTTTTCATTGCATTTGCAAAGGTTTACAAGGAATACATCTAGTGCTTAATTGCTTGTAGCTAGGGAATACAATTATTCTTCTGGAGCCTACCAAATATTTATTGTGATTGCTTCAGCCTAGGTTTCAGGCTCATACCACAAAGATTGAAACTAATTGAGCCCAAACCCCAAAGCTATTAAATGATGGCAGATTTGTGTTGAAAAACAGGGGTTATGTCAAGCCTTTGACATTGTGGGGGGTTGTTAATGTATTTTTCTGTGCTGCTAGGAAAAAAAAACTGATTGACAGAATTCATTCTTTGCCATATAATTATCTACTTCTTTGTTGACCCATCTGGTCCCCTTAACAGTGTGCTAATACCATCATAAAACAATCAGATTAAATTGGTCTTCTGGTGATCAATGGTTAATATGGTTTCATGCAAATTATCCTTAGACTGTGCAGCCTTTCCTATTAAAACCATAAACAGAGCACTAGCTATTGACAGGGCTTTTCCCGATATTTGGACGTGTGGGCAAGAAATCACAGAGTCTTTTTGGCATCTTTTGACAGACAGCATTTTTTACAGAGCACTATTTAAACCCAACAGCTCCTGTGTAACCCCTTACTTATCTCTAACATTCATTACAAATATAAAAATGTTTAACCTAATCTCTACTTATACACACCCAGTAGCTCTTACTATAAAATAAAAGTCTTACTAAGAGGAAATAAATTAAGTAACTCTAAAAGAAGCCAATTGCCATGGCTGCCAGAAAGAAAAGAAAGGGAAAGGGAGGGCAAAACTTTCCAGAACTCATCAGGCAAAAGGCACTGAGCTGCAGAAAGATAGCACTTGTCTATAGAAACTCCAGCTACTGTATCTATCTCCTGGTTGGTTCTCGATTTCCACTCTCAATTCCCAGAGTCAGAATCTCATCTTTCCTGGACCTTACTCTATAGACAATTCACACTGACTCCTCTCCCCACAGCACAGATCTGATTATATCACTTACCTACGTAAATTTCTTTGATGATTTCCCATTACTTATAATATAAAGCTCTGATTTCCTAGAAAGGCATTAAGTAAGGGCTTCCATATTCCTGTCCCTAACTACACTTGATTTATCTCTTAGCAAATCCCTCATATACTCAAGACTCTAGCCACCCTGGAGTAGTCACTGGTCCGGGAGTGTGCCAGGCTCTGCCGTGCCTCTGTGTCTTCACCATTAAATTTTTCTATTTCCAATTCTCTTCCCCACAGTTTCCCTTGTTAAATCCCACTCAACAACCACTTTGGTAAACACTCTGACATTATCAAATAAAGTTAATCATATGCATATGTCCTCAATGACTCAAAAATTTCATTCTGAGATAGGTACCCCAGAAAAGTGCATACACATGTACACCAAAAGACATGTACATGAAATGTCCATAAAATCATTATTTTTAAGAGCCAAATGCTGGAAATAACCAAATTTTTATCAACAATAGAATGGATAAATTATAGTATATACATGGAATGGAATCCCACAGAGCAATGAAAATTAATGCAAAGCTGCAATATGCAACAAAGCTGACTGCTCTTAAAAACAAAATGTTGAACAAAAGAACCCAACATGAAAGAATACATACTTTGTAATTTCATTTATACAAAGTTCAAGTACAGGTAACACTAGTCTGTGGTGTTAAATATCAAAACAGTGGTTACTTTGAGGGAGGAAAAAGGGGTTGTGGATTAAGAGGCAGCAAGATGGGGGCTTCTGGAGGCTGGAAATATTTTGCTTCTCAAAATAATTCATCTGCCTGTACATTGAGGGTATGTGCATATTTCTGTATGTATATTATACATCATGAAAAGTTTTTAAATTTCTATTTATTTTTCAAAGTCAAGATCAAGTAGTATCTTTTCCATAAAGTCTCAGCTGATCTCTCTGATTCAGAATCAGTTGCCTCTTTCTCTGGGTTCCTTTTGGCCCTGATTTTTCTCTTTCAAGACATTTAATTATCCTGCCCTGAATTTTAAGCATGATTATGACTCATATGACATAGATTAGGTAATTCAAAAAAAAACCCTTATCAAATGAAGCAAAGAAATGGAGACCGTTGGAAAGAAAAATGTGGCGACTCCAGCTCCATTTAGATCTGGGTTTGGGTTGACCCTTTAGCTTAGAAATGGTACAAAAACAACTGTCCTGGCCACTTCCTTCTGCTGAAGTCAAATTCCTTTCCCTATTCCTTACCCCTTATACAACTGTGCAATATTATGTGTTGTTGTTGTTGTTCTGAACAGGGTACAATGTGGTATGTGTCTCAAAATATTGAAAAGCAATGAGCAAAAGACACCTAGCAAATTAAGAATGTTATTACTCACTACATTGGTGCCCCTCAAATTTTTACGGACTTAGTTTGAAGGGAAGCTTGAAGTAGTAAAGGGTAGTAGACAAAATATTTTTATGAAATTGTTCAGCTGAGCCATCTGCCAGAGCTCTTAGGTTCAGTCCTCAACCTCAGTTTATGTGGGGCATGGAGTGAAGCTCACAGGTTCATCTACACTTAGCCAACCTAGATCCATAGGAACTCTATCTATTGCTTGTGTCCTCAGAATCAGCCACACTTCTGCAGGAAAAACCCATCTTGAGGCCTCTTGCAGTCCCACATAGCCATGACACCAGCTTCCCAGGGGCATTTGTAAATTGCCTGGAAGCTATTTAGACTTGACCTTCTTTCCCAAAGCAAAAAATGCTCCTGAGTCTAAGGTTTTTAAAAAGTCACTGAGCAGTCCCTAGATGGCTGCATTCTTCCCTGTCTGTGCTCAGGGCCTCTTTACCCCTCCCGGCCATACCACCACTCATCACACCCGTGTATGTATTGATATGATGGACTTACTGAGGACAAACTGTCATTCCCCACAGCCCTCTGCCCATTGTAGGCAGTTGTTTCTTGACATATGGATGAAAAAAATGGAACAGAGTGGAAATCCTTTTCATTTCCCTGGCTTGGGTCTTCAAAGTACACAGAATGGGCAATTACTCATAGGAGCCTGAAAGATGGTCTCAGCTTTGAAATGTCCCAATTACAAATGTTTTCTCTGCTCAATTCCAACTTTTAAAAAGGGAAGTCAGAAAGCAAAGAAGAAAAAAGAAAAAGAGAGGACTTTCAAAGTTGTTCTTAGCCATGTTCCCCAAAGCCTGGGAGTATGTGTCTATTCGGTGACATATGACCGTCAACATATTTAATCAATGCATTAGAAATGTTCATTCAGGCCTTAAGTAATATGGCTTTGTCTGCCCTTTGCTCCTTACTACTGTGTCACAAAGTTCTTCTTGACCCTTACTGCCTATTTCCTTTTGGCAGATTTAAAGGCAATCTTTATATTTCTTCTTTTCTGAACATTTTCCCTCAGGAATCCTATAGTTTGAATTCCCACTGTCTATATTAGGTGGCGTTTTTTACCCCACAATCTACTCTTATGATACAGCTTCCTAGTTCAAGTATTTCTAAGCTATTAAATCTCATTTAACTACAGGGCACATTGCCATACCAGTCCTCCCTTGTTATGTATTGTTATTGCTTTAAACAGACATGGAGCCAGTCTTCCCTTAGGCAGTAAGAGCACTGAGCTTTTTGGTCACATTAGCTGCTATAATAAACAAAACTCCAATGTTCAATGGCTTAATACCACAAAAGTGTATTTGATGCTTATGTCAGTGTTTTATTTATTTAATTTTTTTTTTTTACATGCAGGTCAGCAAGTAGGATTCCTTCAAGAAGAGATTCTGAGACCCAGGCTCTCTCTGTCTTGGGGAAGTATCATGCATGCCCTGGAGCCGTGTAGAACTCTGCATCCAAACAGCAGAAGGGGAAAGAGTAGAGAAGACATAGGACTTTGTTCTAAAAACCGGGCTGCTTCCTCCTGTTCACGTTCCTCCTGGCTGGGTAACTACCTCCCAAGAATACCTTCAGATTATGGGAGGGTAAGCATGGAATTTCAGTGAACAGCTCCAGCATGGTGCCAAGACATTGGTGCCCAGAGGGTTTCCTCGATTTCTTAAATGATTCATAACATTATTTTATCTCAACTTCATTTATTATTTAATGAGACACCTTTGCAAATCATTATATGCTAGGCACAGTATCAGGCCCTAGAAACATAAAGATGTGGTCCTTGTTCTCAAGGATCTCATATTTCTTCCTAAATATATAGATTTGATCAGTAAAGAAATGTGATTGAACACCTGTGCCTGATACTCATAATTTAGTGAAGAACAGAGATATTAAAGAATTAGTAAATACATAATTATAAGTGATCAATATACTGAAAAAGAGAAATACTGGGAGATATGGAAGGAAAACAGTTTGGAAGGAGGAAAG
The DNA here is from genome assembly GCF_040939455.1 of Microcebus murinus. Lineage (NCBI taxonomy): Eukaryota > Metazoa > Chordata > Mammalia > Primates > Cheirogaleidae > Microcebus > Microcebus murinus. Next base: position 21,178,959 of record NC_134120.1, read on the forward strand.
AAGTCATAAAGGGTAGTAGAAAAAAAAAGAATTTTATGAGGAAATCATCTTTGCAGATGGGCCGATCCTTTAGTTGACTGGTCTTCAACATTTTGCTCATTTCTCCTGAAAAATAATTCTAAATAACTTACACTCATATTCTTAAGTTGATTTTAAAGTTTGTCAACAAGCCTTACTTTGTTGGGAATTTTTCTCCACAAATTCATATTTCTATTCAACTTATAGCTTAGAATTTTAGGTGTCTTATGCTTGAAAGTTTTGTTTTTTTTTTTAATTTCTCGCCCTATAACATGTCTTTGCAACAATTATATTTATCTAAGTTCAAATTCAATTTGTAAAATATTTGAAGCATAAGACAAAGTGTTAATGGTAATGGTTGTTTTCTGGATTGTTATAATATCAATATATAATTGATGGGGTGAAGAACAGAGTGGCCATTGCTAAGGGTCAGGTTGTGCAGAATGCTTTTCTACAGAGAGGGAGCATGAGAACATTTGGGAAGTGAAGGAATCTTCCTGCATCTTGATTACGATGTAGTTCCACAACTCTACATATTCATCAAAATTTACAGAACTCAATACTAAAAAAGAATAAATTTTTAAAAATAAGCATATACACATTTTAAAAGAAATTATTAATATCTGACCATTTTTCTTTGTAGCTATTCTTTTTTCCTTCTGGGAGTCCAAAGTTTGCATTTTAGTAAAGTATATTTTTTCTCTGAAGAAATTTTCTTTGAAAATACTTTTTCTTCAACAATATTATCTATATTTTCCTCAAATTACTGCTATCATCTTACTTAGATTCAGTACATTTTGCAAAGTATGCTTTTGATGCTATCCAGTTGAAAACTTTACTTTCCTCTTGATAGACTAGCATTTGAAAAGATATTAAATAGTATAAGTGACGCAGGAAAATAACATCATGCCATAAAAAGAAAAAAATTAAGTATGCTTATTTTTGAGTGTTTTATAACAAATCAGTCTGTTAAACACTATTTAAATCCTAGCCGGTAGAGTCAGGACTCCAGATATTTTCACCCAATTTTTTTTTTTTTTTTTTTTTTTTTTTGAGACAGAGTCTCACTCTGTTGCCCGGGCTAGAATGCTGTGCTGTCTGCCTAGCTCACAGCAACTTCAAACTCCTGAGCTCAAGCAATCCTTCTGCCTCAGTAACTGGGACTCCTGAGTAACTGGGACTACAGGTATGTGCCACCATGCCTGGCTGATTTTTTCTATATATTTTAGTTGGCCAATTAATTTATTTCTATTTTTAGTAGAGATGAGGTCTTGCTCTTGCTTAGGCTGGTTTCGAACTCCTGACTTTGAGCAATCCTCCCACCTCAGCCTCCCAGAGAGCTAGGATTACAGGTTTGAGCCACTGCACCCAGCCACCCAAGAGTTTGATTTGAGCCTGTTTGACCTCAATTGCCCGACTTTCCTTTCCATTACCTTTTATGTATTGTAGGTCACATAATTTTTGTAAATAAATAAGAATTCCTGAGTTGTTATATAAAGATGAAAACAAATATTGTATTTAGATAACACAATTGTATTAACATCACATAACTCAGCCTGACCAGTCAACTATTTCACCATGTTAGAGCCAATACCAACAGCCACATCAATGAGCTGTCACTCCATAATCAAATTACTGTCCAACTGATTTGTAAAATATGGTTTTCACTGCCTAATTCTATTATCCCAATACTTTGGACTGGCTATAGAATGCCAACATGATGGCCTGGGCACAGGTCTCACACTTTACTGCAGAGTTATACAGAATTGTAAGAGCTGATTGGCCAGCAACCTATTTACTGAACTTCACAGCTCTATAGATCTTCATGGTAGGAGGAAATACCTATAAACTGTATGAACTGGCTTTATGGGGTCAGTAGAGCTTCTCTGACTACAATCGGAGCCTCCCTGATCTACTGTTTGACACAAGATAAGCTTTATTCCTTTATCTTAATTCTATGCTTCTCTTGAGTTAGTGCCTTTTGTTTGAGATTTAGGTGGTTCTTTGCAGCAGGGTCAGAGCCAGGGGAAGCATCACCCAATAGGGTGCAGTGCCTTGTTCTCAGATTGGGGGTGGGGGAAAGGCAAACAAGAATTCTCAACATGTATTAGTTGAATGAATAATTAAGTGGGGACAAAGGGGGAAAGCACTTAGACATTAGGATTTGAAATGAAGGCAGGAGAAGATAGGGTGCTGGAAGTTTAGGAGGAGGAGTGGACATATTTAAAAGTCCAAATAGGAAGAATTTGGCTCGAAGATAAACTTGGCATATATTCTATAGTTTACCATTGACATACCTTAAGGTACTGTATAAACTTGATTCATAAAGGGAAGATTGGATATTCTTTAGTTTTGATTTTTTTTCGGTGCAAATTCATCTTCTGTTTTCAAATTACAAACTCATCTATGGAAAAGAATGTAATTCCCAATTAAGCATAATATTGAGTTAAACAGATACATATGACTATTGAGAACAACTCTAGTAGACTGCTCTGTATCATACATTCACTGAATGTTTTCTCTGGTAAACAAACAGTGCACTTTATAATGACCAATTATTTCCCCTACTCTTAACAAGTTTCCATGTACTATTGTTTCCCACACAAATTACTTCACGTGGAAAGTCCCATAAGAGATATTTTCCCTTTAGAAGTCCAACAAATCAAACAATGAGCATCTTTCTTCATTCTTGTTTTCTTACTAAGAACAGCTATGTTCCTTGTCCTTCAACTTATCTTTTAGAGTTTCATCAATCTTGCCTACATTTCTAACATGAACTTTAGAAGGGAATACAGTGTAATGCTGGTTTGTCAACTGTTGCCTTCCAGATATATTGCATTGAACTCTAACCCCCCAAATCTTTATTCTACAGGTTTATATGCTTTGCTGAACATAATATAGACCCAGCAGAAATATTTAAGGCATGCTGATGTTAAATCTGGTGTCAATAAAGCTGGTTTACACAAACCAGGAGGTATTAGTTTTAGACTGTGAGCAGCAAGACATGCTGAACCTTGACATGTGTAAAGTGAGGGTGGGGACAGGCAGCTGGGAATGTGCAGAACCAGGGGTACAAAAGAGCACTGGCTGGCTGTAGAGTTGCTGTCCTCCCAGGAATAGAAGGTAATTTACATCACAGTTCAAAGTGGTATTAGTTCCAAGCATCCCTGATGCTTAATGATGATCCCATCTGCAGGAAAGGAAGAACACCAGGCAAGGCAATATACAAAGTCAGGTGGGTGGCAGCCTCAGACATTGGGGTGGTCCATTTAATTTGGAACAAGACCCCTGTCAGTGGCTGGAACTAAGGGAGACAGCATCCAGCTGCCAAATTACAGGTAATGTCAAGTGCTAGGCATGTTGACAAGACCCTAGTCAGTTGGGCTGGAATTCATGGCAAGCCTCCAAATCCAGCAGGAGAACTAGAGTAGTAAGCTGGAAAAAAGAAATGAAATCCATCATGGAGACCATCCCACACAGTTTCACACAGCAGGCTAAGACTAGATGGACAGACAGCTGCTCACTGCAGGGAAGCCAGGCTTATAGCCCAAGACTAATTCCAGACCTAGGGGAGGTCTCTTCAGATCTCACATGTGACTTGATATCAAAATTAGCACAAGAACTGACACTAGGGGGTAAAGGCACAGACCTGGTAGATGAATGGAGCTAAAGGTGGCAGAAGTGGACCCTTAATTAGTAAGGGTTGGATTTTGCCTCAGCTGTTAAATTTAACCCTTGTTGTTAAAATGTAGAGTCACTTAGGATTCTGAATTAACCAGTTTTCTGGTCTATCAAGTTAGTTATGAAACTGCCAATATTACTTTTAGTTTGTCCTAAATGGACTCAAACTACATAAAAAGTTCCTCTGTGTTTCCACAGGCATGCAAAGAAAAGGAGTAACAGACCCTGATTTGTGAGCTCTTTTCTGAGATAATGACCAGGCAGCAATATTTGATATTTAAGTGGTGATGTTTGAGGAGAATATCCCTCTATTCTAAAACACCTCTCAACTAAGTTACTACTAACTAATACTTTCCACCTTTAGGGTTTAGCTCCTTTGGAGTTCTTTTCCTGGGATCTCATCTGAAAGGCAATTCCTAAAAGCAGAAATACAGATTAATTTGCATGTGACTGAATTATCACAGCTTTTCCTCCCCAGCCAGCGACCTGGCAGCAGGAGAGAATAGGACTTAAGGCTGTGAAGAAGCAGTGTTGAAAGAGAGTAAAAGCTGCAGAGAAGCAATGTGAAAGGTGCTTGAATTTATCTTGAAAACTGAAGCTGTTCCACAAGTGATGATTAAGAGAAAAGGAAGAAGAGGACTAAAAGAGACATGGAGCGCTCTAAAAATAAGCCTGATGTCCCTTGAGTTAGCTCTGCCAATAACTTTGAATTTCCCATCAAACACCCAGGCAACACACCTGAGTGTTTGGTGGGAAAATTTTCAAATTGTTATAAATGCTCTAAAGTCTTACACTCTTAGTGATATGGGCTTATGGATTCTTTCCTTCAAACATCAACCTCAAATTAAAATAACAGAGTGATGTTCCAAATGATTTAATTTTTGCCTGCTTTCCATCCCAAATATTGTAATCAGGCCACCCCTGCTTCTGTGTGCTTCCTCTTCCCTCTGAGCCCTCTCACTTTTATTACCTGAACTATTGCCACAACCTTCTGATTCATCTTCTCTCCAATTATGCTGCGTTTAACTGAAAAATGCTAATCTCATTTTGACATTCCTCTACTCTGAAATCCTGCAATGGTTTCCAATAGCCTATAGAAATACATTCTGAGTATCTTAGCATGTTTCAGAAGGACTTCCTCCTCTGGCTGGTGCTAAACCTACCAGCCTCTTCTCCCACTTTACCCTTTACCCTGTAGCAACACCAAACTGCCTATAATTATTTTCACACATCATGCCAAGTCTTGCATCCTTGAACCTATCAGAACACTAAAATCATAGTAATTAAGTACCACAAGATCAAGAAGACTGGACAAAGGCACAAGTGGAAGCAGGAACCAGGTCCTAGGCTCATGTTTCCATTTTCAGTTCCCTTCATGCTTACAGAAGATCAGTTTCACTGGAAAGAATTAAAATTGCAGAGACAACAGGCTCTTTGGTATTATCAAGCATTATTGAATGCCTTTGTCCTTTTGCGTTGCTATGAAGGAATATCTGAGGCTGGGCAATTTATAAAGAAAAGAGGTTTATTTGTTTCATGGTCCTGCAGACTATTTAAGAAGTGTGGCATCAGCACCTGCTTCTGGTGATGGCCTTAGGATGCTGCTGCTCACGGTAGAAGGTAAAGGCGAGCCAGTGTGTGCAGGGATCACATGGCGAGAGAAGAAGCAAAAGAAGTGGGGAAGGTGTGAAGCTCCTTTTAACAATCAGCTCTTGCAGGACGTGATAGAGAATTCCCCAACTGCCCCCACATCATGAGGGCATTAATCTACTCATGAGGTATCCACCCCTATGACCCAAACACCTCCTATTAGGCCCTCACCTCTGACACTGGGAATCAAATTTCAACATGAGATTTGGACGGGACAAACATCCAAACTACAGCACTGAGTATCCACAGAATACCAAGTTAAACATGAACTATGAGTATAGTCATAAAACTATGAGTACATGATTGCATTCCATGTTTGACATTTTTGAGTGTTCTTAAACACTATCAGCAAAATGAAAGGTAAGTAATAAACTATAAAAACTATCTTCAGACTGAGAGGGTGATCTTTACTGAAACTTAAAAAGGCTCATTAAGTACCAGGTGCTGTAGGCTGTGGGCCTCCCTCCCAGGAGAAGCTGACAGACTGCCTCGCAAGAAGATCCTCAGAGTGACTGTATCAGATACCTGAAGCTTCAAGTTTTCAGGGTATTTTTGTTGTTGTTGTTGTTGTTTTAGGTTTTGTTTTGTTTTTTATTGACTATAAGTAAATCTATTGGGATGGATTCCTATTTACCAAGCTCATGAGACTGATGTATCAAATCAGAAGGACAATTTTTTCATTAATGATAAGAAATATCACTGCAGAAGACACTAGTCAATTTTAAATGCCAATCAACACTTTCTTGTCCAGGATGCAAAGTATAATCAAGATGCCAGTTTGATCTGTAATGAGAATCAAAATTGCTGAGGCATCAAACCATCTGCCCTCTGCCTAGCACATGTCTTCTTGTAGGCATATAGGGAGCCAAGTGAAAGAGTTTCCTAGGGAATAATAAAATAAAATCAAAGATAGTTAGCTGCATGATTTGAATACTTAATAACACTGGGACAAGATAATGTGTTGATAAGTCTAAACCTCCTCTCAAGACTACACTGTTGAGTGGGCCACCTAACATTTGCCACTTACACTCACATTTCTGTTCACTTCCAAAAGTAATTTTACCAATATCATGATTTTTTAAAAAATATGGTAATAAATTCAATAATTCAATCTACTCCTGACAGCCAGTTAGCAATTGTTTTTCTTGAATCTAACTTTTCATATTTCTGCTCAACTCCATTATATGTTAATTTCTAAGTTGAGCTCTTAGAAAATAAATTTATGGTTACCATTTTCAAGTTCTTAGGAAGTAGAAAACAAATCTTGATATTTCAAGAGCTCTTAACAAATCAATAAAGTACAAATATCCTGGCAGAAAAAAAATGATAAAAAGAAATATGAGGAGACAACTTAAAGATAAAAATACACCAAAAAGATTATATAAAAATATGCATGCTCTCTAGTACCAAGAGAAATGCAAACTTCAACTATGACAAGATATCGTTAGTTCCTCTATAAAAATTGTTACACACACACACACACACACACACACACACACACACAGAGTCCAGGATCAGTAAGAATATGTGAAAATAGGCACTCTTTGCATTCCCCTCTATAATTAATCTGTAATTTCAAATCTGGTGCATCCAAATAAATGCCCTGGAGATCTTGCTAAAAATGCAAACTTCTAGGCTCTATTCCATACCAACAGCATCAGAATGTCTGGGAATGGGCCAAGGATACAACAGTTTTAAAAGCTCCCCAGGTAACTCTGAGGTCACTGGTGTATGGACCACTCTTTGGGAACCATTTCTCATGCTCTATGATACATTTTCCAGTATGTATCCTATTTGTAGCTAATGGATTCTTAAAAATCCAAAGTTCTGATAATGTGATGATGAAGAATTATATTAATAATCATACTTACATGTTTACAGCTTTACAGCTTTTAGGCTGTACAAGATGACAAAGGCTGCCACAAACTGAACCTATCCCCCCCACCCTTTTCCCCCTCAGTCTTATGGAACTCTCTGCCAGTTGTATAAACACAGCATTTTTCAGCACGAATAAACCCATGTTGTTACACGGATGTCTTGAGTGATGTTGATGTGCACAAAGATTGTGCCAGCCTTCTTAGCATCTTAATTAACCTGCTTCAGTTCTAAGGGAACATTGTTCATAAGAAATGTGAAACAGCAGGAATTGCAGGGAAATTCACTTCCTCACTTACTGGCTTTGTTTGGCATCACTGGTGAGTGGCAGAGTGTACATTCCCAAAAGATGTGAGGGTCAAATTTAAGCTTATGCATGGGGTTTGCCTGACTGCCAACTCTGGCCCACCCTGATATGTGTCATATATTCTCTACCTCTCTCAATTTGGCCTCTAATAGTATCATTATTTATTCAACCTTCATAGAAAGCAATTTTGCAATGGTAAGTATCAAGAAGTTTAAAATGATTCACATACTTGAGTAAGCAGTTCTATTTTTAAGTATTTATCATAAGAAAATAATCAGTATTTTTAATGAGGATAGGACAATTATTGCTACATTTATATAACCTCTGATTATGTAAAAGGATATGTAATGTTTATGTAAGAGGATATTTATTGCAACATTATTTATAATACTCCTGAACTTAGAAATACCTTAAATATTCAATTATTGGTTAATGGTGAAATAAAATCTCAACAGTAAGATACTAGAAAGCTGTGAAAACATTAAAATTCATGTTTTTGATTTATAAGATAGAAGGGGGAAATATTCACAATAAAATTTTAGGCATAAAAACTAACGCAATATAATTTCAAATTTGCTTAAAAAAATAGATGTGTGTATTTTATAAGTGACTTGAGGAAATATATCAAAACCTGAATGGTGTAATCTGGTGGTAAAATTAGGATGATTTTTACTTTATCATTTTCTTTTTCTCAAACTTTCTATAATTAGCATGTTACTTTTCCTACTAAAAATATTGTTTTAATGTAACTTTTATCTCAAAGTAATAAGTAAACATACTAACAACGAAATGAAAAATAACTGTCCCCTGAATTAACCTACTTTTACTTCAATCCTGCTTCCAGAGCCAACCACTATGAACTCACTAGTTTTTTTCTTCTTAGAATTATCTCTGTATTATTGCTAAATAATGCTCACATCTTGCTTATTATTTACCAATTTTAAATATTCTCTTTGCCTTACTGTAATAGATGTCAATTTGTATCCTTTATGCAATATACCTCCTCTTGCTCCATCCTTATAATGTAAGTTTAAATCACTTTTAGTTATTATAAAAATGTTTCCATTATCATGGCAAGTAATATCTATTCACTGCAAAGCCAGGTAATGAATATATTCTATTCTTTCTTATTTTACCTTTTCTTCTGCAAATTGTAAGTTTCTTATCTTTTTCTCTTCTCTTTCTTTCAGTGTTTTCCGTACAGTAATGTTTTCAGTCCCTGAACACATATTCTATCAAGGTACTCTACAGTCCCCCTTTGTCTGAGAGGTGGCTTTCCCAGAGCCATTGTCCTTCTGCTTCAATGTGGGTGGTGGATTTCCAGGCCTGCCCAGTGCTGTTATCTTTAGACACTATTTCCTGAATCCCATACCATTTTCTTGCTTCTTCACATGCAAATTTCCTAGTTTTTATTTGAGCACATTTTTTCAAAGAAAAGGTTTCTATGATAAATGTTCTGAATTCTTATAGTTTAAAATATATTTGTAACACCTTTGAGTTTTGTCATTTTGTTTTCTTAATTATCAGGCACATGCAAATTTAGAATTATGTTTTCCTGTTGGCTTGAGGATTTCATTGCAAAATGTCACCCATCTATTTTATTGAATATATTATTTATAGCTATTTTAAAGGCTATATCTGACAACTTCTTTACCTAGGTCACTTCTGGATCTGTTTCTATTGTCTATGTATTCTCCTGTAGCTGTTTTTTATATTGTTGGAAATTATTGATTGAATTCTTTTATGTATAAAAATACACAAAATATAGAGGCTCTAAATAAGTTTATCTTCCTACCAGGAAGATTCATTCTATCTCTATCAATAGTAGGAGTACATATCATCTCAGTCTAATCTGGTGTTGAACTAACTTAAGGCCAATTTGTACCTTATAATGCCAAATCTACTTTTGAATTATCTCACTACAAGGGTATATCTCTATGAGAATCTGGGTAGTTTCCTAGGGCTCCTCATTTATGGTGTTTTCTGGACCATAATTTTTATCTCTCAAGCAACAATGCTAAAAACTTCATGCTATTTTGGAGCTTTTGCTCCCTGGCTATTTGGTCTCATTTCCTGCTAGAACAAGTGTGTTCTAAATCCCACAATGCAATTTTTTAAAGTAGAATCTTAAAGATATATGAGATTCATGTAAGATAATTGGATTATAAAAGTAGGAAGACATTCTAAATGGTCAGAAAAAATATGAGCTAAGGATACAAAAACCAGAATGTAAGAAGAGGGTCTCAGGGATGGTAATTAGTTTGTCCTGAGGAATACTGGCAACAAAATTATAGAAAGGTAAATTGACACCAGTTTATATAAGGTTTTGGAATTCAATGTGGCACATTTGGATTCTATTTAGGAGGTACTAGAAAATCATGAGAGTTTCATAATAAGTGGATGAGATTCCACAAGCAGTATTGTAGAAAAAAATATTTCAGTAAAACTGAAAAAGATGATATGCATTGAATGGATTGTTTTTTAAGGCAAGGAGAAAAGTTATAAGATTTTCAATGGGGAGACAAAGCCCAAATAGATAGTTTGGGAAATGTCACATCAACCACGGTTAAATAATATTTGGATGAACTAAAGAAGTCACAGAATTCAATGTAACATAATGAATCCCTGAAGTTGAGGATAGTAATTATTTCCTAAGGCTCCTTTAGAATAGAATCTATCATAGAATCTCAGCTTCAAGTACAGGTCTTTAGCAGTTGAGCTCCACTTTCCCCATACGATCTGGCACTGTACAAATATATAGGAATTTATCCATGTGCTATGAAGAGTGTCATAGTTATTTATCCTTCCCTTTTGGGGGAAAAATAGGCAACATTCATAAAACTCAGGTATTTCTTATATATCAGTCTATCCAAAGAAGATGGTACAATATTATTCTTTCCTTTGGAAATAATCTTTTCTGAATGTAATGAAGTACACAGTGCTATGAGTTCTATATTTCAATACTAGAGCTTGGGGGCATCTGTCCAGAATGGGGATATATACTAATTGCATTTGTTAACAGTTCTGTGTTTATGCGCTGTCAGCAGGATGGAAGCAGGCATGACACAGAGTCTGCTAGAGAGTATGGGGATCTGAAGAGCTATTCCAATCACAGCAGGCACTGCTGACAATCATATGGTGACTTGCAATCCAAACGTCTGATTAGGAATCCTTGCGAGGAGAGAGTTGCTTTAATATGACAATGTAGGCCCACTCTCTCTCCCCCTGCCCCAACTCTCCTTCCTCCCATCAAGCCCCCAAATCAATAAATATTCCATTGTAAAATACAGAGGCACAGAAATTGGTTATAGCATTAGTTTCCACTCTATTATTTTGTTATATTGAGAGTTCCATCTAACCCATCTAGTGACGTCAACCTCTTCCTGTAATCAACAAGCTGAATGTGTAGTTTACTCTCTCTGCAGCTATCCGACAGCCACACAGGAGGCCAGCTATGTCTTCCCTGGTGAATTCTCTCCCCTTTCAGGTAGTTACATCATTCTCTTTCCACTGACAGGAAATAGTGAAAAGGGTTGCTATGGTTGTTCGACAGCTGTTGTGCCCACTCCAGAGAGATCCATCTGTCACTAGTGGGACGTTAGTGCTCATATTTTGTCAGTATAGTACTTTGGGATGCAAGGTGCCCTGTTATGTTACGTTCAAGCTATTACTACTAATTGTTCAATTAATTTGCAGTTGTAGATGGATAAAAATAATGGGCTTTCCTTGTTTGTCAAAATGCCCCCATAAGCACGATTATATTGCAATATCTGTGCAAAGGCGGTCCACGTGCATCCTCAGGTAATTTTCACTGGAGAAAGCTGCCATACGCTAATGAATTCTGTCTATCACTGAGAGACAAACAATCCTGCAAGACTTCTCCAAGGCACATTTATACATCACACTAACGATAGGCCCTGCCCCATCCCTGGAAGAACTGGAAAGCTCCAAGTGCTACATCATCATTTTCAGCTCACTGGAGTCATTAGCATTTTGCCATTATCATTTGTTTCCTCGTTACTACCTTCTCCCGGGTAATAGATGTGCTGTGCCCTCAGGGTGCCTCCCACCCACGGACTTCAGAGCATGTCTCCAACACTAAGCCACAGATTACAGCTGTAAGGCCATTAAAACACCTAGTGGTAGGGAGTAAAGGAGTGTGACCAGAAAGGGAAGGGTGGCTCCAAGATGATGTGTTCTCACCTCCTCCTCTCTGGATCCACAGAAGCAGCGGAGGTGCCGGTAAGAAACACTTGATTCACCACATCTTCAGTGGGGAACTCCTCCCTGATTGGGCACAAGGGATATAAAATGTTATATTAAACTGATAACAATGTATTCAGCTCTCTGTATATGATTCATAGCACAGTAAAGTCAACTGAGTGTGCCATTTGTGACAACCAAAGAGAACTAATTAACTTAAAAAAATGAAATTAATATGAATGATAATTAGTGACAATACTGTTGATGTTTTTTGATAAAGCACTTGAACTGTCCAAAGCACTTAAATGAGCTGATGTCATTTGGTTCTCCTAGCAATGCCTGATAACTAGGCTGGCTTTGCTTATTATCATATGTATTTGTAGTGAGCTCCCATTCTGTGTCAGATACTATCCTGGCATGTGTGTGTGTGTGTGTGTGTGTGTGTGTGTGTGTGTGTATAAAACCTATCCAGCAGATTCTAAGCCTAGTGGCTCCTGTCCTATGCCCTGCTATGGAAAAGGTTAAAGATCCCAGATTAACCATTGTTTGACTCTGATAACTAGAAAATGAACTGGTCACTTGCTGCTCAAGGATTATTTCCCGGGATATTATACCTCCCACCCCCTAACCCCTACCAAACTGACTCTTCATATCAACAAATATGGCCCCAATAAAGCATTCCTTCATAGTGTTGCCGATTGGTCCATATGTTTAGAACAATTTTTTTGTTGTTGTTTTTACTAGAGTGTAGGCTTCTGGACAAAAACTAGCCTAACAAGTCTTTTAACTCTTCTGAGTGCATGGAATATTGTTGTGTGCACATCTTTTGTTTATATCTTGACCAATATTTTCCAAGCCTGGCTATACAACTGTATTAGCATTCTCCACAGAAACAAACCAATAGGGTATAGAGACATATAGAAGGAGATTTATTATAAGGAGTTGGTTCACACAATTATAGAAGCTGAGAAGTCCTATGATCTGCCATCAGCAAGCTAGAGGCCCAGTAAAGCTGGTGACATAGTTCTGGTCTAAGCCTGAAGGCCTGAGAGTTACAGGAGTCAGTAGTGTGGGGCCCAGTCTGAGTTCAAATGTCTGAGAACCAGGAAGACTGACATCTGAGGTCAGGATAAGATGGATGCTCCAGCTCAGGCAGAGAGGGCAAACTCATGCTTCCTCTGCCTTTATGTTCTATTCAGGCCCTCAAATGATTGGGTGATGCCCACCCACATTGTTGAGAGCAATTTAATTTACTGATTCTAGTGATTTAAATGCCGATTTCTTCCAGAAACACCCACATGGACACACCCAGAAATAATGTTTTACCAGCTATGTGGGCATCTGTTAGCCCATTCAAGTTAACACATAAAATTAACCAACACAAGTCCACCACTTGTCAAGTTGGCACCCATGTGCACCTCCTTAATTCACACTTACTCTCCAAATAAAGATGGCAAGATTATTACCTCATATGATACAACTATCTTGCATACAACCAAAAAAAACCACCAATTCCTTCCCAAGAAGAAAAGATAGTTCTTGAATTATGTTTACTTTTCTGTAACTTAAATACCATGATATAAAATTAATAATACTCAATCAACATTCCTGAAGGGTCTGGCCCATTAGTCATCCTGCCTGGATTGGGTTATTATAGTTTTCCACTGACCTTAATCACAGGGCATGGTAATACTGAGAGATACCCCAAGGGATCTGCTATATGGCCGACATGCTCTCCCTTACCTCTATTGTACAGCAGTATCCCAGTCTCTCCTGGGTGATCTGAATCAACCACCCAGCCAACACCGTAACTCCCTACTTTGTTGACTTAGAGGATAAGGAGCCCAAAGTGACTGGGTAACAGTCTTAACTTCCAGTTTAATGGAATAGTTGTATAGAAGTATAGTTTCCTCTAGAACTAAGGCCCTAGACTAGCACAGCATAAAGTTGTGGGAACAGGAAGCAAAAATTGTGGGTCACTGGGGTAATAGCAAGTGGCCTTATGTCCATTTCCATTCCTTGATCGCAATGCGTAGCATACGGTTATATGCACATATTAATATTTTGTGTATATCTTGACCAATATTTTCCAACCCTGGCAATACAACCAAATCACTAGGTAAATTGGTTAAAAAATACACATTTCCAGGACACATTCCATATACTCTGAATAAGCCTCTCTGGAGGTAAAGGCCTAGAGAATCTGAATTGTTTTTAAATATCCCAGGTGATTTTTGAGGCAATGGACCATGGCTAGAGAATCACTGATATCAGTATAAACATTTTCTGTCCCTCACTTTTTACCTTAAAATTCCTGACTTGTGTTCCATTTGCAGCTAACAATTTATTTAACCAAAGCTTTGATAATGTGGAAATGGATAGCTGTATTAATCGTAATCACAATCTTTTGCGTATGTGTACAGATTTATATTCATTGGGTTTCTCCTGTTCCGTAGTCCTGGGACCAGATGACAAGGCCTTGGCAAGTTGAACTAATTAACTTCTTTCAGTCCTTTTGGACTCTGCCCCAGTTGTACAAACACAGCTTTCGCAAGCAGGAACAAACACCAGTTAGTTACACTGAAATTTTTTGTGGTGTTAATCTGCTCAGAAATTGTGCCAGCCTCTTAGCATCTTAATTAACCTGCTTCAGTTCTCTGGGAATATTTCTCACAAGAAAATATGAAGAGACATAAATTGTGCAGACAGTCTCCTCAATTATCGGTTTTATTTGGCATCACTGGTGAGTTGTACTGAGTGAAAGCCAACATCAGCTCTTCCACAAAGCCTGGCCTGGTCACTCGAGTTCCTCAAATCCACTTGCCTCTGTATTCTGTAAAATAGGTTCTCAGTACCACCCATCATGTCCTCATTAACGCATGGCTTCATAGTGTTGCTGATCAGGGCCTATGTTGGAAACATGTTCCTCTCACTAGATTGTGGGCTTTTGGATTGATTTCAAAAGCTAGCCTACAAGTCTTTGAAATCCTCTCAGTACATAGCATAGAGTTGTATGGTCAGTCAATTGCTTTATCAAATGAGCAAGTGTGCATTATTCCATTGCTTATACTTACCATTGCTCATTTATTTCACTAAAACTGAATGCTTCTTTACCAATAACTTCCATTATCCAGAAGGTTTTATTTGAAATATAATATCTATCTTATGTTCAGTCCATAGGAATTTCTGGTTATGAAACAAGAGTTTGGAGTATCAATCGCTGATGAAAGATTTTGCTACCTATATTCAAGATATTGAGGCGTGAATATTACATATTTCATAGCCCTCAACCTGTATCTAAACATAGCCATAGCTCTATTCTCTTACCTGAAAAAAATTGTAATAACTAACCTATATCTGTTTGATATGTTAAACTTAGCTAACATAGAGCTTACTTTTTTAGAGCAGTGATCATCAAAGGGTAGTCTCTGAACCAGCTACAACAGCATCATTTGGGAACTTGTTAGAAATGTAAATTCTCTAGCTCCAGCTCCACACATTCTGGGGGTAGAGTTCTGCAGTGTGCTTTAACAAGCCCTCCAGGTGTGTCTAGTGCACCCACAGTTTGAAAACCACTGCCCTGGATAATAACCATTAAGTCCATATCTATACTGGGAACTATATTAAACATTTTGAGGCAATTCCATTTTTAAGTGGTCATACTGGTTGATGCCAAGGAGTAATTTCTACTTGGCTTGATCATTTACTGTCTAATCAATCTGGTCATCAGCTCTACAAAATTGAATTGATCATTTAATTCTTAAGAATGGATCAGACCACCAATCTGCCAAGACCCAATAAGACTGAACATAGAGCCTTCATTCATAAATCATCTAAATCATGAAACAGGGAACTAAATTGGAAATAAAATTCTTCATCCTCAAATTATGCCTAAGATACATTTTAAAAGATAATCCCAGCTGGATAATGTGCCCAACTCAATAAAGTTCAATTCACCAATGCTTATAAATTCCCTCTTGTTTAAAGGCCCCAGTGTTTTAAGAGCTTTGTGTCAAAATTCACTCATTCACTTTAAACTCACACCTCTTCTAAACTCTAAATTCACACAGAGATGCAATGTAAGACATCACAAGAACATGGTTGACATCTTAAAAAACACTCCAGAAATTGTGCATGCCTAAGACAGTTCTTGCATTCAATTTTTCAGCTTGGCTCTCATAGAAGCCTGCACCCTTAGTCTCAGTTTTTAAATTCTGGCTCTATGAGATCCAATTTTGGGGGGGGGGAGGGAGGGGCTTTTGCTTCTTAATGTGAACTTTTTATTGGTATAACATACAAAATGTACAAATCATACATGTTCAGTTAAATGACTATGAGATCCAATTTAAAAGAACTCCTTCACTGCCTAAAACACATTTGTTTAGAGAACCCATCAGTGAATCAATTCTCATATTTGAGGGGTGATTTACTTTCTTAAAAACATCCATGAGTGGTGAATAATATTAATAAAGTCAGCTTAAAGCACTTGGGCATCGCAGCTTTTCTTTCTTTTTTTTTTTTGAAATTTTATTTTTCTCAAATTCTGTCCTTGATCTAAATGTCGCCGATTCTGTCTTATGTTTTGAAATCTGGGTCTAAAGGTCTTTCTGACATCATTGGAGCCACATAAGCTTCTGTTAAAGGTGACTCTTGGATGTCTAAGTTCTAGTACATTGATTAAAATATTAAATACACATGAATTTATTCTTTTAACAAATCTTTATTGAGCTTCTACACAGAATCTGACACTGTGCTAGGTGCTGAGCTATAACAGCAATCAAGACAGACATACTACCTGTCCTGGTAGAGCTTATATTGTTTTTAGTAACACCTTTATCATTCCGAGTTTCAGGTAGCCTGAGACTGCTGACATATTTTAGTGATTAATAGTGAAATTATAATTGCACAGTTGTAGTCATTCCTCTTCATGTAAGAAAAAAAAAACAGGTTATATAATAGTTCAGTCCTCTTTGTATCCAGTCATTATATACAGGTAGAGTCAAGAAGGCTGTCATTCTCACGCTGGATGTCAATGCAGTTAACTAGGATATCAAGGCCCATGCAGAGTTCAGTATCATGCTAACCAACATCACAGTAAGCTTCCTAAACTGGAACATCAAATACAAATAATACCAGATATTATCTAAGTGCTTTAACTATTTTAGTTAATTTAATCTTCCATCACAACCATAGGAGATGTGTACTATAATAATCCCATTTTACAAATGGGCACACAAGAGATGTAGTAACTTGCTAAAGTCACATAACTAGATAGGAGAAGAGCTAAGTTTCTAAACCACGCAATTTGGCTCCAGAGTCAGTGCTCTTAACAAGCTACTCTCTATTTTCTTAATGTAATAATAAAATGTAAATTTAAACACAGCACTCATAGCTAAAAAAGCTTATTACCATATATGCAATTGAAGTAGTCAAAATCCTTCTTTACTCAAGGAACCAGTGCAGCAACTGGCAGTCCACTGGCCCAAGAGACCTAAGTCCAGCTATGCCTTTGATGTTATTGTCCCCATTGTAATGATCAGTTCTGGTCAAATGCTTTATCCTATAAGGAGGTCCCATAATCTTGAATCCTTGTTTTTCTGATGAAATAGCTATCACACCTTCGGGCCCACTGTTTTTGTTTAAATCTGTTTTCCTGTTTTTTGGCTTGAAAACAAGTCTTTGACTTACTTTGCTTTCTACTATGACATTGCCCACCTCACATATCACCTACCCTAGACTGAGCCCCTTTCTCTCATTCTATTACTTTTCCCATTTAAATTCAATGTGGCAGGAACTATCTCTTTACTTAGGTAATCCCATTCTTTTAGAATAAAAAGGCTTGCTCACTAGGAATGCTATTAATAAGATCAGTCTCCTAAGAAACAAATGCTCCATGTCTATTATCTCTGGTTTCTATAAATAGGCAAAGTGGGTTTCCTCACAACAAATTATCTCGAATCCCTCATCAAGAGCAAACAGAGATAGCACAATCACCTCAGCCTTTTCTAATTCATTAATATACATGAATTCAATATAATGCAATATTTTATTATATATTATATGCAATTGTACAGCATTACCATAGGAACTATCTTCTAGGGAGATCTGCAAGGCTTGCTCCTTCATTTCCATCAGTTGAAATGTCACATATTCATAGAGGCCTCCATTGTGCAAAATGAGAAACACCCCTCTCTAGTCACCATCTAGACCCCTCACAGCCTGCTTTATTTTTTTCATGGTCTATATCACCATTTGAATGTTTTAATCATATCTCTTCTGTTTCTGGAGGACAAGCAATTTGCCTATTTCATTTAGTGCTGCATCCCCAATGTCTAGAGAAATGCTTGTAACATAGTCATTAGTCAATAGATACTTATTTAAAAATGAAATAAGAAGATATTGCCCTTTTTGTCAAGATTAAAAAGCTCAACAAAAGATTTAAAAATCATTTACTGTAGCCAGGCGGTGGCTCACGCCTGTAATCCTAGCACTCTGGGAGGCCGAGGCGGGCGGATTGCTCGAGGTCAGGAGTTCGAAACCAGCCTGAGCAAGAGCAAGACCCTGTCTCTACTATAAATAGAAAGAAATTAATTGGCCAACTAATATATATAGAAAAAATTAGCCGGGCATGGTGGCGCATGCCTGTAGTCCCAGCTACTCGGGAGGCTGAGGCAGGAGGATTGCTTGAGGCCAGGAGTTTGAGGTTACTGTGAGCTAGGCTGACGCCACGGCACTCACTCTAGGCTGGTCAACAAGCGAGACTGTCTCAAAAAAAAAAAAATCATTTACTGTATGCTTTCTGTTTTTCTAACATTCATTTGCTGAGGATATAAAGGTAGAAATAAAAAAGTCCTTAATAAGTCCATGTCTATTAATTTATCAAATTAACCACTTGAACAATATATAAGTATTATAGGAGTTCAGAAATAAGACTAAAATTGGTCAATAAAGCTTTCTGAAAATAAGGTAAGATTTGAATTGGACATTGAAGGATAGATAAATTTTGTATAGGTTGAGATGGAGGTGGGAATGTTAACATTATGGCTCTTGCATATGTACTCACACTCACACACACTACCTCCTACGTAGCTGGTGAGATGAACTTTCTGATCCAGAACCATTGGCTAAAAGAGGGGACTATGTCTCTAAGGTCTATAGCATTTGAAATGTGATTTGAAACCAGGGAGTTGATTTGGGTGCTGAATTTCCTGCTCCACAATAAAAATGGCATTAGAGAATGTGTAACCCCAACATTTGGAAACTTTTTGAGCCAGAGGGCACTGATTTTTCAAGATAGCTCAGTGGTGGTAATAGCAAACAACCCCCACTTTGGGAATATAACCTAGTAAAAGGACACTGGTGTTAAAATTGAGAGATCTTGGATCCTATTCCAATTCTTTAAGCACAAATGCACCCAATGCATAACTCATTACTAGTTTCCCTCTCTCCTTCCTTCCCCCTCTCCCTCTCACATGATTATTATAATAATTGGAGTACACACTCCGTAGCATGTAATTTATATAGCATATTTAAGAATAGTTGAATTAGGCCTTCTGTAAGACACAGAAACAATGCAACATTGGGTTGGAATTATAGATGCAAAAATATATCACCTACTCCTTGTTTTAGTTAATTCCACCCTCCTTCAAGAACAAGATCAAGTTTGACAATCCAGTACTCATCTATAGTTAGAATTCAATACCAAAGGGCATAATATTGGCTTCTTTTTGAATTTTTTCTTTGTAAAATGAGAATAATAACACCCGTACTACAATTATGTAGACAAAAGGAGATTTATATAGCATCATTGGCTTTAGGATAGATTGCTAACCACAGAAATCACTAGCTCAGCATCTTAACTTTACAGAGAGAAAGTTGGGACCCAAAGAGGTCCGGCAACTTGCTCAAAGATCACTAAGCTAAAAAGTGACAGAGATAGGATCATGACCTAAGTTTCTACACATCTAAGAAGGAGGCTTTTGTTTTAACCAAGTAAGAATGCTCAATCAAATGTGCTTAAAGATAATTTGACAAAGTAATTTCACACAAATTCATATCATAATTATAGCTCCATTTCTTGTATAAACTATATATTCTAGTGAAGCCATAGAAAATTATTTCATTCTCAACCAGTGTTGTCCAAGGTGTGTAAAGCAGAACATAAACTTCATGGAGAGTAGACACCATTCCAAAATTAAAACAGAGACCTCTGATTTCTGCCTCCGATATGTAAAGTTAGGAGAAGCATTACTACCAAATATTGAGAAGGATCAATTTAATCCATAAAATTATAAAATTTTTGGAACCCATCAAAGAGCTTCAGTTACAGGACAACCAATTAGCCTGACTACTAGGACAGTCAGGTGCTGGCTTACCTGCCAAAGAGCGTAAGAGGAACATGGAACCACCATAAGGGTGGATATAAAAAATGTGGTTAAATTTTTAATGAACTACTAGATGCTGCATGTAGAACAGTGAGACTATAGGAAGCCTGGTTTACGGTAGTTGCAAAAACAGAGTGAGTTGTCACTGTCACTCACGTGCAGGCTTTTCTCCACAGACCTCCTTCCTATTGAGGGCTCATGAAAAAGATTAAAGGCAAAGCAAGCAACCAGAGAAAATCTTAGTCGGCAGAATGAGTCTTGGGGAGGGGAGCCACCGTTATGGGAAAGGCAGAAAAGCCTGCTTGGGCTCTTTTCCCCCTCCAAATAATAAACAGTTTGAAGCTGCTGTGGGAAGGGCATCAAACACTGTCACCCCAGGACACAGTCGAATGCTTTTCACAGCTACAGGTAAAGAACGGAAGAAAGAATGGGGAAAAGGCAATAAATCATCCTGGGTTCAGAGCGTTGTTCTCCAAGCTACCTGGTGAGAGGCAGGATCGCTGAGAAAGCTCTGAGGCTGAGGCTGGGCCGTGACACCCAGGATGACTTCTGGCCCCAACCGCCAGGCTGGCAAGCAGGAAGTCATAACCACCAGCAGTCTACAACCAGACAAGGTCAGGAGCATACAGAGATCACACATTTCTATGAAGTGAAAAAGAACAGGGGAGCCCTGTAGCTGAGGGTTAATCAGGAACTTGTGGAAAAAGCTGCAGAAAACCAGCCTCCACCCTAAGTACAAAGTGAAGATTGGGAAAATTAAAGTCAGTGGTGCACTGACAATAAGCATAGCAACAAGAAACTCTAAATCCAGCTCAACTACTGGCTAAATTTAGTCAACATTCCATAATAGCAGCCTAGCAGAAGAGATGTATGTACCCAGTCCAGGGATACGTATTTCTTACCCTAGCTTCTACCGTTCTGCACATTCAGTCAAAAATAAGACAAAGTAGAGACAGCTCACTATGAAGAAAAAATGAAATCAAAAGAGCAAAAGTCAGAGATGACAGATGTTGAAACCAGACATAGAATTTAAAAACAATCATTAATACAATTAACTATTATATTATTAATGTATTAGTAGAAAAGATGGATGGCATTATGAATAAATAGGAAATTTTAGCAGAGATGAAAACTACAATAAAGAGAAAAATGAAAATGCTAGGCATAAAAACAACACACAAGAAGAACAGAGATTTAAGAATGACTTGTGCAGGTTCATCTGTAGACTCAACACAATGAAGAAGAGAATCAGTGTATTTGAAACTATAAGCTCAATAGAAACTACGCAAACTGAAAAAGAAAACAGAGTATAGCAGAGAAGAAACAGAACACAGTATTTAAGTGTTGAGGAACAATATAAAACGTTCATATGTAGAATTATAGAATGTTAAACACAGTTAAAAGAGAGTTTCTCTTTTTTTTCTTTTTTTGACCTTTAGGATATATAAAATGGCTTATATATTATTATCTAAATGGTCTAAAATGCTATATTTCCATAGAACATCTGAAAAAAGTATGCTAAAGACTAATCATGCTTACCTGAATTATGGGATTAAGGACAATTTTTGTGTTCTTTTAAAAACTTCCTGATCTGAGTTTTCTACAAAGGGTATATATTACCTTTATGGTTAGTAAAATAATTTAATAAAAAATTTTATTTTATTAAAAAAAAGACAGATTCTCAGAATGAATAAATATGCAGCACTCAACTATTTGCAGTATACAAGAAGCCAACTTGAGATAAAAAGGCACAGTTCATAAACAAAAATACAGAAATACATACTCCCAATATTAACTCTAATTAAAACACACGTACAAAATAAATTCTATTCTCTATATTAATATCAAAATACATTTGTGAAACACACTATGCCTGGAAGCCCAGGACAAGTGTTCCTTCTTCTGTAAAAATTTCCTTATACTAATTAGATTTTTATCTTTCCCTCCACTGTACTCACACAAAACCTCATTTGGACCCTTATTGTGGCTCTTATGGCCCCTTTATAATTAGGTGGGGACCTAACTCTAGCCAGTGAATTGTGAGCTGAGATAATAATGCGTGTCCCTTCTGGCTCTGAGCCCTTAATTGCTACGGTGAAGGAAAAGCCCCTTTCTTTCTTCTTGCCCAGCTTCAACCAATACTCAGAATGATGGCAGTTCCATCTACTTGGGTTTCAAAAAGAAGAAATATGGGGAAGAAACCCCAGTGACCCACATGAATAGGTGGCATGAACAAGAAATAAACTTTGTTGTTTAAACTGGGGTCAGTAAACTATGACCCAGAGCCAAGTAAGACCAGTTGCCCGTTCGGGGAAAGAGAGTTTATTAACACATAGCCACGTCCAGTCACTTATATATTGTCTGTGGGTGTTTTTGTGCTACATTGGCTGAGTTGAGTAGTGGTGACAGAGGCTGTACGGCCAGCAAAGTGGGAAATATTTACTAGCTGGCCCTTTAAAGCAAGGCTATGACTAGGGTGAGGCCAGTAAGCTATCTAGGGCTCAAAATTTAGGGAGGCACTCACTAACCTTGCATTTGGTAACTGGAATTACCTATTTCCAAAGCAATACCTATAATAAATTCAGACATGAACAAGGATTATATAAACTATGCTTAATATTGTATGAGTCACAGGGATAAGTCATCCTATGGCAAAAATGTTGTAAAATATTTTAATCTCAATATGCAATTCACTATGACTTACATCATGATTTTCACTGTCACCTAAAGCAGTATCTAGACCCATAGAATAATGTAAAGAATCGATATCAGGCTTCATGCACATCATATCTCAATTCACTTTAAATGACTTTAAAATATAAATTGTTCAATATGGCAAAGTATTTCTTTTCCATCATGTGTAACTGTGAAGATATTGTGTTAATCCTTGAGTCCTTCTGGATCTACAGATTAGAACATGAAGAGCGGTGAGAAAACGGACACTTGGCACTCCTGGGAAATGATAGTTCATTATGCAAGAATTTATTGCATTCATGCTGTCTGAGAGGAAGGATTTGACAAATTAATTTATCTTTTCTCTTACCTAAGCATCTCCTCTCATATCCTTCTTGCATGCCAAAACAGACTCTCTCTCTGACACCAGCCACATCACAACTAATACACCTTCAAATATTCCTTTATAGCCCTCTTTTGTTTTAAAGATATAGTACCAGAGACGTGGAGAAACATTTCCCCTAGGGCCTGAACAGTGATAATCAGAAGAATAGATGTTTAGAATCACAGATCACACTGGATCCTGAATGACAGAGGTAACCACATACCTTTAAAATTTTTACTTTACTTCTGTTTGTAATTTGTGGAGCCCTCTTATGTGCAGGGCCCTCTATGGCAGGTGTCCCCTTGCCTGAATTTTAGGACATAATGGAAGGAGGAATAGGTATGAGCAAAGTGCAGTGGGGCTTATCATTAGGAAGGGCAAGGCATTCAGGGAGTAGCCAAAGGAGCTGGACCCCTAGACATGGGCTTGAGGTCAAACTGCCCATATCACCACTCAGTGGATCTTGTCCCAGAAGGCTCTGGGAATGGTCCTCCTGTAGCCAGAAGGGCAGCACTAAGCCACCATTCCAGATCTGGGTCACTTGGGCTCATGATCCTTTAAGCTCTTGTGCAGTTATGACCTTCAGGACTCCACAGTAAAAAGCCTTCCTTTAAACTCTGCCTTCTACTGTGTTCCTGTGCCTGCCTATGCTCCTCCTTTTGCTCTGCCCTGGGAAAAAGGTGAGTAGACTTTAATTCATTTATTCATTGAATTACTCATTTATCTCTGTCAACAAGGACTATACATCTTTCATATGTAAAGATTGGATGAAGGCATTGAAAAGGAAACAAAATGAACAAGATGCCACTCCTCTCTCCAGGAACACTAAGAGGAAGAGGATAAGGAACAGTCATCTCCTGTGCACCTGTCTGGCTGCTGCTGTGTTAGTTGGAGCCTCACAACAGCCCATCTTCTTATACTTAAGGGAAATTCGGCTCACAGAGGTCAACGTTGTACCACTAACAAATATTGTGCCTACAGCTTAACCTGAGATCTCTGACTACAATGCTTACGTTTTATTACTTTATAGTTTAGCAAAAAGTTTTTATATGTTGCAAAACAATAATATAAATCTGTGTAAGCACTGTGGAGTTTGGGTAATGGAGGCTTGCTAGTGGAAGCAATTTTTCTTGACCTACCAAAAATCAGTACCAGAAAGAAAAAGACATTTCTGCCTCATGCCAAATAACATGGCCAATCTGAGGAGAGGGACTGCATCTTAGCTCACTTTTCTAAGTGCTGAACAAATAATAGATATTCAATGTGTGCTGTAGAAATTAATTAAATGCTAAAAGGGCGAAAGGAAAAAGTAAATGAGCAGGAGGAAACACCAGAGATAGGAAGAGATCTGGGTTGTGACCTCTTGGGGATCAGTAAGCAGAGAAGGGACAGATTTTCAGGGAGAACCTCCCAGTCCCCCACCAGCTGGACCCTCAGGGACAAATTACTCAGCTTAATGAGTCTCTTCCCCCTCTCATCTTGTGGTTGCAGTGATTGAAAATCTACAAAAGGCCCTTCCCCTCCTTGCTTTTAGATGGAAGAAATCTCCATCAGGGATGTCTGAGAGTTTATAAATAAGACCTCCTGCATAGAAAGGGGTTGTGCAGGAAGATGTCCTGTTGAGCTCTTGTTGATGAAGCCTCTTGCAGACAAGGATGACTTGAGGAGTTATCAGCTGGGTTAATTATAGAAGAGCCAACTGCATGCTTCCACGAATTGTCTGGGCAAGTTTGAAGAGCAGTTGTCTGGAGGTGCAGGCAGGCACTCCCACTGTGAGTTGCACTCCTGGGCCAGGCAGAAGGCAGGCAGGCTTTGATCTAAAATTCTAGAAAACAGAACCTGCCTCCCTGTCCAGCCACCCTTTGGGTCAGCCCACTAGACAAGCCACAGTGCAGCTATATTCAAACCCAGCTTTTGAATCCCCATGTGGGGGTGATTTCTCTACCCCTCTTTTCCATTA
Source organism: Microcebus murinus (assembly GCF_040939455.1). Taxonomy (NCBI): domain Eukaryota; kingdom Metazoa; phylum Chordata; class Mammalia; order Primates; family Cheirogaleidae; genus Microcebus; species Microcebus murinus. The sequence goes on from NC_134120.1 coordinate 21,204,095, forward strand.
TTTTTGCCTTATATTTTAGTTAGGTAGGCACAGTTCATGACTCGATACAACATACTGGATTCTGTGGGAAGGAGGAGTGTAAGTTCTAAGTCCTCTTCTCTGTATTCACTTATGTGAAGCCCAGCACATTGTACTTTGATGAAGAATAATTATTAAATGAATAAATTGCAGTGTAGAAGTCAAGTCCTTTGGTGCTGTCAAGGTTTGAAGCTTGGGTACCAATAGTACCTCATTATTTCAATGTGAAAGATGTCGGATAGGAACCTCCACTAATCAATACTGTGCTCAAACATACAGACTAATTTTCCAAAAACAAAATTCGATAGCTTCCTCTTTTCTCTTTCTTTAATAAAATCCTTAAGTGTCTAGCCCTCTGTTATATAGGCATGTATTTATATTCTATTATTCTCCAATCTATATTTTCCCAGATCCTACCCAAGTCCAGGGATACCCAGGTAAAGACACTATCCAGGTGTGGTGCCCATGGTCTGAGAGGGTTCGAGACTCCAGG